>NC_139560.1:40858584-41443914 GCF_965112155.1 Podarcis liolepis | reverse complement strand
AACTGACTGCAGTAGAATCTCCTCAGCTGTGCAAATCTTTTGTAGCCTGATCCTAGGCATGCTTATTCACAAGCAAATGCCACTGGATGCAGTGGGACTTCACAGGTAAGGATGCCTGGGATTTCAGACTTAATTAAACAGTTTGCCGCACTTCGCTCTGAAGTCCCCATGTCAGCATACACTTATGTATGCTAATGGCTCTCCCTTCTTCCTGACTCGGAGTGAGTATGCATACTAATTTTTGAATGGGGTTGAATGTGTATCCAGATCATTTTTGATCCCAGTAGTACCTTGGGCGTCAGCAGGGCACAAATCATGTCTCCCTTGCCCACAGCATGTATGGCTGGCAACTGTTGAGCCTTCATGGACCAAGCAGTCAGCACGGCAAAATTAACAAAGGGTGGGGGTGGGGACCAGAAGACATTAGGAGGGTACTTTTGATTCATTATCATTGCTCCTGCCAGCACAGGCTTTAGCTATAAACCCTGTTTAACCATGAAATTGGCACTGGAATGTTCATGAATTCTTGGAGACAGGAGGCTCCAGCACACCATAAGCTATATTTTCACCTCGGGAGTAGTCCCTGGAAAGGATGCAGAAGATCAGTTTGTTTAAGGAGGGAGCATTCCTGTAGGATTACACAGATGCTTTGTTTTGAAAGATGTCATGCTGTCTGCTGAACAGACATGAGCTGTTAGGACTGGAGAATATTACATATGCAGATGCCAGCAGAATGCCACAATTTGGTGGCAATCAATTAATTGGTCTAAGTCATCCATATGCATAACCTTTGTGTTGGCTGGCTTGTTCTGGATTATCTATAGGATGTAATACCTAAAAGAGACTACCAAATAAATCTGAAGTGCTGTTCATTCTCTCTACTTTCTCATAGAGATCATTGATTCCACTAGGTCTACTCCAAGTGTAAACATAGTTGGAAACCACCCAATGCTTTCCCCCATATCTTCCATAGAGGAACTTTCACTGAGTTCTTTCCTTCTGCTACTGAACCACAGTAAACCTTGCAATTAGCGTCACTTAGCTTTTGCTTTATTTCTGAATGGGACTTTTTGAACTGGGAAAGCCATTCATTAGCTGAAAATTAATAGCCGCAATTTGATGAGTCACTTTGTAGCTCCTGGTTGTTGTTGTTTTTAAACGCAATGTTTTCCAGTCATGGAAAGAAGCCACTGTTACCAGCAGAGCAGAGAAAAATGAACACACACACAAACATGGTTAAAGTAGATTAAATGAAACCACATCAATTTCTCAAAACCAAACTACATGTAATATGGCAGTGGAGGAAACAGTGCAGGCACAGAGATCGCACCACCCCCTCCTCATCCACTTTCTCTCTTCTGTGACCTCTCCTTCTCTCACCCTGGTTCCACTACCACCACTCCTGCTCCTCCTCCTTTCTCCCTGTTCCTGATTACAATTCTATAATTGAAATAATAATAATAATAGAGTTGGAAGGGGACCACGGTGGTCATCTAGTTCAACCCTCTGCAATGCAGGACTCTTTTGCCCAACGTAGGGCTTGAACCCATGATCCTGAGATCAAGAATTTCATGCTCTACTAACTGAGCTGTCGGTAGCTAGAAATAGCACAGACACTCTATCAGCCACCTTACCCAGAATGCTTCACTTTGAGGAAGAGCATGCCCTTGGCTGCTCCTCAGAATAAGACAGGGTGTAAGAGGGAGAGCCTCAAAGGCTCCAGGGTGGTATCACCAGCAGGGGCAGTAGATGGGTGGGGAGGCAAGTGAGGGGCAGTCTGGAGGGGTTAATTCACTGCTGTCTGTGTCCACCGCCTAGGACAGTTGCCTCAGCTTGCTTCATCATAGCGCTGCCCCCTGAGTTAAATTCCTTCAGTTCCTGCTTTGATTCTGTTAATTATTAGCCCCTCTGACAGATGCACTTTGCATTTTAAGGGTCTGAGTGCTAGGGAACCAAAAAACCCCCCCAAAACCCCACATTAAATATTGTATGTAATTTGGCCCTAAATGGTGTAAACCAGCGTCTTTTGAGAAATTGCTACTGGGCTTCACTCTGAAAAGCACTTAACAGAATATTAATCCAGTGCTGGTAAAAGTTCTTGCAACTCCATGAGCAGGCTTCATAATCAGGCCCTGCTGCCAGAATCCAATTAATAGCGTACTATAGAAGCTAGAGCCATGCAAAGATATTTAGCCTCATTATGTGGGTACTGGCTTCACATAGCACTTTGAAGTTAATTGGTTGGCCGTGAATAAAAAACAGGCACATTATTGATAAAAGAGTATCTATTAAAATATCATTTTGAGATGGATAAAATATTTTCAGCTGCACATATAAACATATTTTCTCCTTTAGGTCAGGTAGGGGAATAGGACTGAAGATGATTCAGGATGAGGTGGTGGTAGCTGCAGAAAATCAATTGGATGATACCTTAGTGAAGGAAGCACATGTTTTCTGTTCTTCTCTTCCAGGAACAGTAGTGGTGCAGTGGTTGCCATCCATTTGATTCAAATTAATTTTATAATGAAATGATTTTAGAATGTTGTATTATTTTATTGTTGTTAGCCGCCCTGAGCCCGGCTTCGGCTGGGGAGGGCAGGATATAAATTATTATTATTATTATTATTATTATTATTATTATTATTATTAGGCTGGTCATATGTATTGCATGGGAGCTTGCTGGGAAGCCTGCATTCAGTATGCATGGCCAGCAACATCTTGGAAGCACTATTGCCACTGGAAGCAGGGTTGCCAGACCCCAAGGGCACATTTGCCTGCCCCCAACCAGGGCAGGGGGAGGGCTTGACTCTCCAAGTGGGTGAGAGTGCCTTCTCTACTGAGACTTCATAAGCAAGGGAGAAGGAATAATCCTCTCACTTAAGCTACACTCAGGAACACCCACTTTAGCTTAGTATTTTTTTATTTTAATTTCCAAACAGTTGCATATTTTCTTGCTTGTTATGACTTTGCATTTTTTTAATGTGAATGATTAAGCCCTCAGCAACTGCAGTTAAGGCTTAATGTGTTGTGCCTAATGTTGTCCATGCCCCTGTGGCATCACCAGGGGCTGCCTCCAGGCCCCCTCAAGTTTGGGCCTTCAAATCTCTGGGTTTCCTGAGTTTTCCTGAATTTGCCTCCTAAGGCCAGCCCCGTAATGAGACTGGCTTTTCTGTGTTGAAAGGGTTGCCTTGATAACAGAATTGTAACATGGGAGAAACTGCTGGGTAGATGAGCTATGAGATTCTGAAACGAGGGCAAACACTTCAAAAGAAGTGCATTCTGGTAAAGCTGGTCTGGGAGATGTCTGAAACCGAATCTCTTCTCTTTCTGATCACTTGCTTTTAATAATCTGCACACGGTGTCTCAGTAGCTGTCACCTCCTCCTTGAACAGAACCCCAAAATGTAGTTCCTTCAAAGTCTAATTTTTGATGTGCACCACATACCTTACTTGCTACTCTTTTATCAGCACTCAGAGCTTGCATTCCCTCCCCACCCACCCACCCATGCCTTTTCTTGCACAGGGACTTCTTCCATGAGAGCTTTATAGAGGTGAAGAAGACACTTTAATCTTGTGTGTATACATGACTTATGGATGATGGAAATTTAGGTTCTTCCATCCATTACCAGACAGTACTATGTGTGTGGTTTTCTGTCTGTCTGAATGATCACCCAAGCACCAAGATTACAACTTCAACGACAAATAGCATCACATGAATCTTAGGTATCCAAGAAGGAAAAGACTTACTGATACATCTGCTACATGGCTCTGACTGCATTTGATTGTTCTGTGTTGCGCTGTTCACTTTGGATGTGTGGGTTTTTCTGTTTTTTGTATGCCAGTCTAATTTTAAAGATTCAAAATGATGAACTTCTCCAGGGAGAATGTTCTAAGAGTATAAGGTTTTTTCTGTTAGCTTTATTCATGTGCAACTCTGCCAAACTCTTAACTGTTGGCTTCGGAGCATTTTCCGCACAACCTATACAACTGCCTTTCAGTTTTACCACTATCTTGTCCTTTTGCTTCATGCTAGTTCACCTTCAAAACACTTAACAAAGTTAAATGTTATCACCTTTTTAATTTCTCTTCATACTGCTGAATTCTTCCGCAAAATTTCAGTTCGCAAATACAAGTAAAATCCATTCCAAATCCAGTAAGAGTTAGTCTGGAATCTATGTGAAATGTTTGATACATTTGATTCCAGTCACCAGGGCATGCCATGTGGAGTGTAACAGGGGTGGGGCAGAGTGGGCGGGTTGCCCCAGGTACCACCCGGGGGGGGGGGAGATGTCCTGCTGCCTCCCCCCAGCTGTAGAGCAGCTGAGGGCACGTGCGCAGTTAGTATGGGCACCACTTGTCTGGGTGCATGTGCGCCGCCGGGCGGTTCACCCTGCCCATGGGCGTCCCGCCCTGGGTGCTGGAGAGGGTTCCTCCACCACTGGAGTGTAATTCGCTTGCAGGCTCAGAGGGAACAAGGCTATTCTGGAGAATTTATGGTCCCAGGCCATTTAGGAGAAGGGTGAGAAACCTGACTTGGACTAAAACTCCCATCATTTCTGAACATTGGCCAGTCTTGCTTGAGCTGATGGGAGTTGGACTCCAATAACCTCTAGAGAACCACAGATTTCTTATTCTTGATTTAGGACATCAAAGATCAATAACAGCACCTTGAATTGGGCCTGGAAGCAGATTAGTAACTGGTGAAGTTGGTAAAAATTGATAAAATATGATCCCATCAAAAGGTTCCATTCAAATCCTGGTGGTACCTACTGGCAGCTCCCTATTTCAAGCAAGCAGGAGTAAGTTCTACTGAACTCAGTTGAATTAACTTCTGAATGCATAGGCTTGTACTCCATGAATTTCCAGTTTTTAATCGGCTGGATGAACATCCCAAAATGGCCTGAGTAAAATTCCCTTTGCATTTTTCCTACCGATGTCCATAACAGCAGAATGAGGGCAACACTGAGTGCTTTTGAAAGCGCCATCTATAAATCATGAGATAATTGTGTCTCTGAAGAGTGTTAAAAGTGGCACTGGGAATCCCATATAGTAGTATTGGTATTTTAGCCTTGGGGAAATATTTCTGGAGCAGAAGGATTAATGTGCTGAGCTCAACAGTAGCTGTACCTGATTTAAGAAACAGCAGATAAAAAAAAAAGAGGAGGAAAATATTGCTATGCAGCCCAGTAAAATGTGAACATCACATTATATAGAGAGCTCTCTAAGGATACAGCTTGAGTCCAGTTCCAGCATTTGAGTGAATAGTATTTCTGAATTCCTGCCATGTGCTGTTACAGCAACCAACATAAGAAGAGCCCTGCTGGATCAGACCAAAGGCCAATTAATCTGGCATCCTGTTCCCCATCACAGCCAGCCAAATGCCTATGGTAAGCCCACAAGCAAGACGAGCTGCCTTTGTTTGGACAGTTAGCTTTTCCATTTAGCCATCTTCTATAGAAGCAAGTTACAGGTGAGAATGGGTTCAGCTGGTAATATACCCTAACCCAAAACTGAACCTGAAACTGTGCTTCCCAACTGAAACTGAATCAACCTCTGTCACTAGTTGTATTTAAGAGTGTAGGATTGTTTAGCCCTGTTTAGTCCAGCCTTGTCTGCTCTGACTAGCAGTGGCTGTCCAGGGTTGCAGGCAGAGACTTCTTTCTTATCCCCTGCTATCTGATCCTTTTGACTAGAGATGCTGTGGTGTGAACCTGGAGCCTTGTGCATGCAAAGTGTGAGGTATGAGCTCCTAGTACGTTTCCAAGCACAATTCAAAGTGTTGGTGCTGCCCTTTAAAGCCCTAAATGGCCTCGGTCCAGGATACCTGAAGGAGCGTCTCCACCCCCATCGTTCTGCCTGGACACTGAGGTCCAGTATCAAGGGCCTTCTGGCGGTTCCCTCACTGCGAGAAGCCAAGTTACAGGGAACCAGGCAGAGGGCCTTCTCGGTAGTGACGCCCGCCCTGTGGAACACCCTCCCATCAGATGTCAAAGAGAAAAACAACTACCAGACTTTTAGAAGACATCTGAAGGCAGCCCTGTTTAGGGAAGCTTTTAATGTTTAACAGACCACTGTATTTTAATATTTTGTTGGAAGCCGCCCAGAGTGGCTGGGGAAACCCAGCCAGATGGGCTGGGTATAAATAATAAATTGTTGTTGTTGTTAACATCTCCAGGGGGGCAGTCGGGTCCCCTTTGAATGGAATAGTTGAGGCTAGAATGATTGCATTGCAGGGAGCTGGACTGGGTGATCTTTGGGTCTCTTTCAATTCTACAATTCTATGATTGCATTATTGGAAACCACCGGAGGGGAGAGGGTTCCTGTGCTCGAATCCTGCTTGTGGGTTTCCCATGGGCATTTGGTTTGGCCACTGTGAGAACAGGATGCTGGACTAGATGGGTCATCGGCCTGATCCAGCAGGCTTTTATTGTGTCCTTGACTGATGGATCTCTTAAACTCACCTAGGTATATGCATCCATGAGGACAGGTAGACCTTTTGACAAGGATATGTTTCAAGAACGATAGAGCTTTTGAAGAGGTGGGCACCTTTGATGTTTCCCTGCCTTAATGGAATTTTTTGTTCTGGTTATTAATGATAGTATACAGAATTTTAAAACCATATAAAATAACTGTATTTTCATGGCAAGACATGGATGAAATAGCAGCTAGGCTAGATTATTTATTTATTTAAAATATTTATAAGTGGCATTTATATATATATAAATACCCCTCTAAAAGCTACTTTCAACAATCAATATACAACCGCTTAAAGGCTATAAACCGTTGAGAGGTTTTATTACAGTCAAGCAGTATATAAATTCTGTCAAACAAACAAATTTGTTTTTAAAATAAGCTTCAAAGCTATAAAAGCAAAATACTAAAAATTAAGCACCGACTGAACAACCCTCCCCCTCAAAACTCATCCAGCCCAGTAAAAGCACTAAGATCCAATAAATATCACTAAAACCACTTTAGAAATTCATCAACCTGGTAAAATCCTATTTAAAAGTACACAACAGAAAACAAGCAAGCATCTCCCCAACTATGGGGCCATTGCTAAAAAGGCCTCTCCCTTGTGGCCACACCAGTCCTCTACTCCCAGTTGTGCCCTTGACGGTGATCTTAAAGTATGGGCAGGCTGATACGGGCAGTTCTGTGAAAAAGGCATGCCTTACTATAGCAAGTAAAGGATGACTTCATAACCAAAGGAAATCAGCTCCTCCGGACAGGATGCCAAACCACTGAATCATGTACTATGGTGAGAAAAGGGTGGAGAGAATTGTGGAGAAGCCTCTGCATGCTCTCTCTGTCTCACTAGATTCCTTCTAGTCTGACTTCCCTTGTCTTGCCCATCTTCCTGGCTTAGAAAATCTTTTTGTCTTGGCTGGCTTGCCATCCAGCACAGATGTGCTGGCCTTTGGGAGGATCCTTCCTTCTTCCGTTGTCAATCAAGCAAAGCTGATGGAGCCAAAATGTTTCTGAGCAATTTTCCGCTGAACATTCTGCGGAGATAATGTGCCACAACCTTCTTCAGACTAATATAACTTACAAAACAATATTCACAGAAACTAAGCCTCCCTCTGTTATTTACAAATGACATGACTCCTCCTAGTATATTTAGTGGGATTTATTACCAAGTAAAGGGACGTGGGTGGCGCTGTGGTCTAAACCACTGAGCCTAGGGTTTGTCGATCAGAAGGTCGGCGGTTCGAATCCCTGCAATGGGGTGAGCTCCTGTTGTTCGTTTCCAGCTCCTGCCCACCTAGCAGTTTGAAAGCACATCAAAGTGCAAGTAGATAAATAGGTACCACTCTGGCGGTAAGGTAAATGGCATTTCCATGCGCTGCTCTGGTTTGCCAGAAGCAGCTTAGTCATGCTGGCCACATGACCCGGAAGCTGTCTGTGGACAAACGCTGGCTCCCTTGGCTTATAGAGTGAGATGAGCGCCGCAACCCCAGAGTCATTTGTGACTGGACCTAACGGTCAGGGGTACCTTTACCTTGCTCCCAAGGAAACCATGGGATTGGTGTTCTGTGGCATATTTTTGCACATGCTCACTCATAAGTAAACCCCACTGTGTTTCATGGGGCTTACTCTCAGGTAAGTGTACACGAGATTGCAACCTTCAGCATGGTTAGGCTACTTAAATCAAAATGCCGTCAATGGGATTCAAGAAGACTAAGTGCAATACTACAATCTTCGCCGTTTGGTCATTCATCCCTCTTTTGCTCTGAATAATGATATTTTTTGTTTTGTAACATCAAGTAATGATTTAGCAACTGTCATACCATTTTGCTGCAAACTTTTAGACATTTCAAGGGCAAATAGCTGGTACAATTAAGTGTGTGGTCCCTTTCATTACTACGCCAGTCATAATGCGCAAAACTTTCTACAAAGCAAGTTAATTCTTGTGTTTTGTGGCCTTTTGTACAACTTGAAAAAACAGAAAATCGCTGTGCGGAGTTTTCAGTACCTCTTTGTTTGAAATAGAAAGGCAACAAAAATGAGTAGGAGGGAGATGAATCTATACCTCCTTTGTGTATACTGTTTATGCCCTGGTATTGGGCCCTTGAAGAAACCACATTGAAACGTCTATTTACAGCAGCAGATAAGATACAAATAACAACTTTGGCAGTGTTTGTGTACATAGTGGTAAATGAGTGGTGTTCTGGGAAAACGTGGCAAAAAAGGATTCTTACTTAGAAATAATTATTAATAATTCTTAATGTAGACAGGCTTAAATAACTTTCCTGGAAAGATCTGTATACTACTGATAGCACAATAGAGGAGTCAACATGCCACATTTATCTGCCACAGCAGGGCTGGGAATCCTATAGCTCTCCAGATGTTGCTGGACCGTTACACCTCGCACCATCCCTGATGCTGGCTGGGGTTGATGGTCACAGGTTCACCTGGGGCAGTTCCAAGGCAGTTGGCTCCACTCCTTTCCTCACACTACTTGTACTCTTCCTCTTCTCTCCCCAACCCTCCCCTCTTGCTCATATTATACTTTTTTTTTTTTTTTTTTTTGCTGCTGTTAGTACAATGGCAGCACTGGCAGTCTCCTTTGTTTTGAGGAAGGGGCATCAGATCAATATATTCTGGGCAATCTGGCCCCAGAGAGTATCCGCTCTGCCCCTGGCTTACTGCAGTGACTGGAATGCCTCACTCTGAGCAAGGGATGGGGCAGATGCTCTGAAGAGCTCCAGTCAGAAATCTTGCCAGGCAGCGGGGTGGTGAGAGCAGCATTGGCTGAGTCAGCAGTAAAGCAATCCTGAATTCAACACTCTTTATCAGAGGTGTAGCATGGGGGGATTGGCCCAAGTGCAAACATTTCTAGGGGTGAACTGCTGCAGTTTTCGCCCCATGCTTCCTCTCCTGCCTGCTCACCTCACTTGAGCAGCACACCCAGCAGCAGCTGGGAGAGGATGGTCTCTTGCATCCCTTGGCTGCACAGCATCCCCTGCCAGCAGGGGAGGTGGGCAGATGGCAAGACTTGTGGCAGTGGCAGCACCCCAGCCCCAGGAGGTATGCATGTATGTCCCACCATTGCTCCATAGCTCTGGCTGGCATCATCTGCAGTGCCACGTGCAGTGCCGGTTAGGTGGCGCAATACTTGTCTTAGGGTGCAAAATATTTCCCTTGCCCTGGGCTCTGGCAACCCACATTATGACTCTGTCCCCTGTCCCCTGTTTTCTGAGGCAATTGATTCATTTCACCTCATGAAAGGACCAGCACTGGTTTGCGCACCCCAGTGTAGTTGTACAGTAGTTGAGTGAACTGCAGGTTCCACGTAGGCATGTGTTTTGGCTCCAAGAGAACTGAATCATGTTTGCTCATGAGAGTTGTGAGGAATTAAAGAAACGTGTTTGCATCCGGATTCATTTCAGCTGAATGCGTCTGTTTCTCGCGATGCACTTGCCCTGTTGGCTGCAGGAAAACTAGTTTTGGCCCTATAAAGCTTCTTTAGCTTAGCACCGCAGCTTTGTAACTATATTAGCTACCAGTTTTCCTGAGCAGGTGGGGATGCTTTTGCTCTGTTGCTACTCTTGTACTGGATGATGTCATTGCATGACCTTGAATTAAGAAGTGATTTCTAAGTCAAGAGGAGAGTCCTCCAGAAAGGCTGATCCCAGATGCCAGACACTAATGAGATAATTTGGTAACATTACTTGTAGAGGTCTGCAATTAATTCTTTGGTGGCTTCACTGACTTTCTAAAGGTCCTGTCTAGCACTGCTAATCCTGTCAGTAGTCTTTTCTTCCATGGGAGTTTAGCTCAATAACCTAATTAGGCACTTCACAAAACCAGGGTGCAGCTCTCCCTTCCGGCTGCCAGACTTGCAGGCAGTGGCCACTGAAAAGCCACCCAAATTGGATAATCCTGGGCAGGGAGGGGGAATGACTGAGCCAGTCTGAGATTTATTGGATACTGGGACAACTGCCTTGCCATACATGATGGTATCAGGCCTGATTTGGACTAAAGATCAACCTGCCTCACTTCTGGCCAGACTGGCATGCTCAGCAGGGCTGTGGATGCAGCACAGCTCTGTTCACCCCCACTGAGCAGCAGCTGGGTTTAGGAATACACACTTAATCACAACCTCTAATTTTAACCTAACAATAAATGTGAGAAGAGGCAGGGCAAGTATACAGAACAGAGGGGGAACTACCGTATTTTTCGCCCTATAAGACGCACTTTTTCCCCTCCAAAAATGAACAGGGAAATGTGGGTGCGTCTTATGGGGCGAATGCAGGCTTTCGCTGAAGCCTGGAGAGCGAGGGGGGTCGGTACGCACCGACCCCTCTCGCTCTCCAGGCTTCAGGAAGCTATCCGCTAGCTGTGGGAGACCCAGCTCTCCCAGGGCTAGCGGAGAGCTTGCCTGCACCCAGAAGCTTGGGGCGCGCTGAGCTCCGCACGCCCCAAGTTTCGGGATTAGTGCAGTGCTCCGCTAGCCCTGGGAGAGCCCCGCGGCTCTCCCAAGGCTAGCGGACTGCTTGCGCGCACGCAGAAGCTTGGGGCGCGCTGAGCTCCGCACGCCCCAAGCTTCTGGTGTAGCGCAGCGATCCGCTAGCCCTGGGAGAGCCCCGCGGCTCTCGCAAGGCTAGCGGACTGCTTGTGCGCACCCAGAAGCTTGGGGCGCGCTGAGCTCAGCACGCCCCAAGCTTCTGGTGTAGCGCAGGGGTCCGCTAGCCCTGGGAGAGCCCCGCGGCTCTCCCAGGGCTAGCGGACTGCTTGCGCGCATGCAGAAGCTTGGGGCGCGCTGAGCTCAGCACGCCCCAAGCTTCTGGTGTAGCGCAGCGATCCGCTAGCCCTGGGAGAGCCCCACGGCTCTCCCAGGGCTAGTGGACTGCTTGCCGGCACGCAGAAGCTTGGGGCGCGCTGAGCTCGGCACGCCCCAAGCTTCTGGTGTAGCGCAGCGATCCGCTAGCCCTGGGAGAGCCCCGCGGCTCTCGCAAGGCTAGCGGACTGCTTGCCGGCACGCAGAAGCTTGGGGCGCGCTGAGCTCGGCACGCCCCAAGCTTCTGGTGTAGCGCAGCGATCCGCTAGCCCTGGGAGAGCCCCGCGGCTCTCCCAGGGCTAGCGGAGACCTTGCCGGCACCCAGAAGCTTGGGGCGCGCTGAGCTCAGCACGCCCCAAGCTTCGGGATTAGCGCAGCGCACCTGGGGGGGAAATAAAATTTTTTCCCCTTTATTTCCCCCCCAAAAAACTAGGTGCGTCTTATGGGCCGGTGCATCTTATGGGGCGAAAAATACGGTATATAGGACAAAGAGCGGAATAGCAGGGAAGTAGACAATGGAAGTGGTATGGAAGTAAGGAGAAGCGAAAAATGTGTTGTGTGAGCTGGCCACATGCAGCCTTCAGGTTGTGCTGTTTGTTTTTAAGAATGTTCTTCAGGGGGTGGCATAGTTAGAAGACACATTAAACCACAATTCCAGTGACACTTTACTGCAATTCTGTGAATCTCAGGTTTATTGACTGTTTCTTTTACTTATCCAGTGTGTGTACCACTCATCTGTTTTAAAACCTCCTCTGAGTTTTAAAAGCAGACCATAGCTAGGTGTTTGTTGTGTCATTCCTGAATGAAAAATAATGCTTGGTGAACGTAGTTTTTGCACAAACTGTTGCTTCAGTACATATAAAAGCATTTTTCAGGAAAGTGCCTGGAGGATTTTAAAAAATGCAACATTTTATTACATGTTATCCGTATCATACATTTCACTAGAATCTCTTTAAGACTACAATATATGAAGTTATAGTAAGAGGAAACACTAATGTAGTGTTCTCTCTGTGACTGACAACGCTGCACTTTGTTTTATTGAAAGGGCATTCTGCATTTGATTTAGCATTTTGTGGTTTCACTTAACGATGCAGGCTACGTATGTCTTTAAATCTAGGACTGTACATCTGACATTTTTGCTACTTGTCACTGCCATTGGATATCTTACGCATTGGAGTTGAAACAGGTGGTAGTGTAGGTCTGCATGTCACACCAGATGAAATCACACAAACATTCTGTCTCAGTGATGGATTTGTCTGATTTGCTCCAAATAGAACTGACTTTGATCCTGTACTGCATAATGTCTTAAATGTAAAAAAGTAAATGTAGCCTTGATGTCATTTATCTGTTGTGTGTGTGTGATCTTTTTTGTTGTTTTTCACTGCCCATGCAAAAATTAGTTTTGTGTCTAACAAAATTTTTGCACTGATTTTTAATATTCTGATACTGATGATATTTTCTAATGAAGAACTCCTAACTGATACCCTGTAAAATGGAGAGTAATCAATTTGTTGAACAAACCGTATTTGTTTTTCAAAGGTAAGGGCATGCTTTGGGGGAAAGGCGTAGAAAAGAGCAAATCTCAGAAAATTTGCATTCTGGTAAGGAGGATAAATGAGATGAGGATAAATATTGTGCCTATGCATAAAGAAATTCAACAACAATTGTTAGAAAAGTATGTAGCAGAGTTGAGTGCATCTTGTCTTCCATAAGTCACACCTTCAGCTCAACGCTTAATTAACAAGATCTCTCTTCCTTTGAAAAAGGCATGTGCTTTTCTAAGATATATATGGTCATTTATCCTGATGATTATATATGAACTCACCTTAACCTTGAATTCTAGTTAGACAAAATGTAAAATTGAATGTGAAGGCGGTTAGAGGTTGGGATGCTGGTTGTCGGCTAAGTCTTTCCTTCATTTTCTTGTTGCATTATCAAGGTGTTGCGTAAACATGACTCTCTTCTGGGCCTGGACCTACCATTAGGCAGAGTGAGGTGATTTCCTCAGACAACTGACTTTGGGTAGCAAATGGAGATGTAATGGCTGCTGTGCCCCTTTATTTGGGTGGAATGGGCCGCATTTCCTTCTCTGTCTCAAGCAGCAAAATTCTCTCTTTCTAGATAATGAGCATTAAAAGGGGCAGTAGCGGTTGGTGAGGTGGAGCAAGACCGCTTAGCTAACCTCCTATCATTGCCATTGCTGTGGCATACTGGGAGGGGCAAAGTTGGTGATGAGGTGTGGTACAGACACCAGCAGAGCTGCTGTAGCACTGCAGTCAGTGCATTTCAAATGTTCCAGCCTCGTCATCACCTTGCCCTCCCAGTATGCCACAGGGATGGCAGCAATGGGAGGTCAGGTAAGGAACCCTTCCCCAATCACTACTGAAGAAGGGGAAGTACATTTCTTCTCCAGGAGAGAAATTCAGCACATATTCATCTGAGAACCACATGCATTATTATTTTATTCCATTTGAGTGTTCCATAGGGAAACAAAGCCGTCACATATGGATTGATCAGATCCATTTCTTTGGGGCTGGGGAAGCAACTTCTCTATAACAGCAGTTGTAGATGTTTTAACAGCTTTGGTTGTGGAACCTGCTTCAGAATCCAAAGCTCTTTTTTAAAAAAAATGCCGCCTCTTTTATGTTGTTGTTTTTAAATAACCTGACTGGAAGTGTGAGCAATTTGGAGGCTTACAGAGATGGCCATTTCTATCTGTGGGAAACCACACCTTGAATAAATCCGTCTCAGCTGCCTTTTAATTTCATCACTCCAAGGTATGTGGTGTTCAGTCGCAAAACCCTGGGGCCATGGGGGCAAGGCTTTAGTAAAAGCAGCAGCCATAAATAATAGTTTACATTACAGTGCCTCAGTGTCTTGGATCAGCCACTTAGGACTTAAAAAACAAAGGTCCCCCCCCCCAAAAAAAAGCAATTATACCTTTCATTTTGGGACTGATTTAAGACACACAAGAAAATTCCATAAGTCATATCTGTGGTGGTTTGGGCTATTTTCATGACAGCAGAGTGCCAGAAATCTCTAAATCCAAATCTGTCCTTGAGGTTAATGAGGTATATAGGTGTGGCTTTTACAAATAACTGTTTAATTGCATTCATAGTTAAGCCTCTTGAGGGGTGGGAGAAACCCCAACCAAATATATGCATATAGCTAAAATAACTCTGTATGCATTTAATTGAAATTGTTGAACAATGAAAGAGGCTTGTGGCTGTAATCCTATTTTCATTTTCCTTGGAGCAAGCGCCACTGAACACAGTGGGACCTGTTTCTTAGTAAACATGCATAGGATTTTAATGTGGTGCTTTCAGAAGCATTTAATGTTCTGGGTAGACATACAACTTTCAGTAGGGTTAAGGGTAACAGGTGAGCCTCAGCTTTTTTTGGTCTTCCTCAAAATGTCACAAGGCAAAGACACCTCTGCGCCTCTTCCCATCAGAACACAGGAAGCTCTGTTCTACAATATCAGGTCATTGGTCCATTTAGCTCAGTACCGTCTACACAACAAGGGGGATTATTAACATGTGACCCTCCAGATATTGCTGAACTACAAGTCCCATCAGCCTCAGCCAGCATGGCAAGCAGCCAGCGATAATGAAAGTTGTAGTTCAACAACAGCTGGTCTGTCATGGCCGGAAGTGGCTCTTCAGGGTTTCAGGAGGTGTCTTTTCCAGTCCTACCTCAAGATGCTAGTGATTGAAAATGGGACTTTTCTACATGGAAGTTGTGTGTTCTACCACTGAGTTGTAGCCCTTCTCCTTCTGCCACTGCTGTCCCTTTTCTTGAGGCATTTTTGGCTAATCACATATCCCAGGCTCATATTTGCCTATTTCCATGCTGCAAAGAGACACATGATCACACAGAATGGGTCAATAGAACAACTGAAAATATCTTTATAGAACAAATGCACCAAAACTTTATCAGGAGGCAGCTTGAGTTAAATTTGTCCAGAATGCTGAAGTTTTCTTGAAACATGAAAACACCACACTGTAGGATTATTGCTTGGTACACAAATATCAAGTGTCATGACAAACTCATGTCATTTTATATACAGTGGTACCTCAGGTTACATACGCTTCAGGTTACATATGCTTCAGGTTACAGACTCAGCTAACCCAGAAATAGTGCTTCAGGTTAAGAACTTTGCTTCAGGATGAGAACAAAAATCGTGCTCCGGCAGCGTGGCGGCAGCAGGAGGCCCCATCAGCAAAAGTGGTGCTTCAGGTTAAGAACAGTTTCAGGTTATGTACGGACCTCCAGAACGAATTAAGTACTTAACCTGAGGTACCACTGTATAATGTATCTGTTGGTCATAATGTAAGCATACTCTGAGATTATGGTATGTTAGACATATATATATATAAACCAAAGTTATTACAAAGCTGGTTTTATCAAATAAGAAACAAACCCAAGATTGTACTGCTGTCTCCCTTTTACATATAAAGTCTGTAAAGAGAAAAAGCTTTGCATGCTATTAGCTGGGGGTAGTTAATGGAGTTTATTTTTTTAACCCTTCAGTAATTCTGTGGTATGTTTATCAACAGCACGTTAAAGATTACCACATACAATGTCATCCTTTATAAGCCATTGTTTCCTCTTTTTGCTTGCAGCAGGATTTTAAATTCTCTTTTTAAACCAGAGCGGCATTACTGTGACTCGTGGGTTTTGTTCCTTCTGAAGTCTGCAGTGAACCACAGGATGTGAAGTATTTACTGACTACATTATATAACTTGTCAGTCTCTTGCTGTAAGCAACTGTGCTTGGATGGCTTCATGGGCATTTGGGGGGAAAGGAGGGAGAAAACCCAGGCAGCTCAAAGCAGCTAATCATAACATCCCCCTTTCTCTTAAAATGAGATCATTATCTTTAATAAGCTGCCTGTTGTAGAAAGAGAGAGCAAAGATTTCTAAACAAAGGGGAAAGATTTTCTCTTGCATTGCCTGCATGCAATTGCCATGTGGTTAACTTCCACATTCAGCACCAACATGAAGCCAAAGACAGGCACATCATTAGATATAAAAATGCTAATGCAGCATGCTTAGATGTTATCCCCTTTCACTTGGTTCTTTAGTTCTTATGACTTAGTAGTTCTAGACTAAATAGCAGCTAAGACTAGTTTCCTCATCCTTAGGTCCGGTGGAGCATATAAAACAAACGGGAGGAGGGAGAAATCTATTTCTCACCTCCCCAATTGCTCATTTCTTCAACCCTGACTTAAAATACATGCCTAGACACCACTAATTTCAAGAATCAGATGTAGTATGGGACCCCAATTCAGAATTCAGTCAAAGGATCATGCCATTCAAGGGGGTAAATCGAATGCAATGCATATAAATTGTGTTTAACCTAATAAACAGCCCTGCATCAAGAGAGAGCGTGCAAGATTTTAGAAAGGATAGAGGAGGGAACCCACACAGTTCATGTAGAATGGCCATGTGCCCTATTTTAAGGAGGAAAACCCACTGTTTGAAGGATTGCCCAATCCAAGTTTAGTTTAGAAATAAAGAAGGGAGATCGGGGCCATGAAGTTGCTCATCAACAGTTAGCACCTAAGCAGGTCACCTGGTCAGTCTTCCCAACTATGATGAGCTGTATTGTATTTCGAATTACAATACAGTATTTTTTCCAAAATTTGCATCTGTCTGTATAAATTAACATGTGCAATTTTTATGCAGTTGCTGTTTTGTCTGTTCTCTTTCTGGGTGATGCAGTTCTTTTTTTTTTCCAGCCATGTGTAAATTGCCATTCATTCAGACATTCTTGTCTGTCTGAATTGAGTCCCCATGTATCACGGTGTTCAGCCAGTGTGGTGTAGTGGTTAAGAGCGGTAGACTCGTAATCTGGGGAACCGGGTTTGCATCGCCGCTCCTCCACATGCAGCTGTCGGGTGACCTTGGGCCAGTCACACTTCTTTGAAGTCTCTCAGCCCCACTCACCTCACAGAGAGTTTGTTGTGGGGGAGGAAGGGAAAGGAGATTGTTAGCCACTTTGAGACTCCTTCGGGTAGTGATAAAGCGGGATATCAAATCTAAACTCTTCTTCTTCTATCTCCACAAAGCTTTGTGCCTGTAAGCTTGTTCACATGTTAAGATGAATACAGGTACAAACTGCCTTTACACATCTGCAAGTGTGTGAAAGAATGTGTGCTTTTTATTTATTCAACTCAGTTATTGTGAAAATCAGCCATTAGTTGAAATGCTGTGTGTTCCATACTATTTCATCCTTGTTAATTCATGGGTGCATGTTCCTTCCCTACAGAGATCTACTATTCTATGAGACCTTGAGAAAATTAGCAAAACCTCTGTCTGGTTTGCCAGTCCCTTGGGACTGTTTGGCTGACTTAAAAGTAGAATGTTGTGATTTCTTTTTTCTTTTTAATTACACTATAACCTGCTTTTTCTCTGAGGAGCTGAGTGGCTGACATATGATTTCCAATTGGTCTTCCATCTATTGTAGCGTGCAAGACCCACAGTTGAACTCTGTCATGTGCCTTCAGACTGTTCATTGAGCTTTACTCATTTTTGTGTGTGTGGTTTTAAGGTTATTGGTTTTAATGACTATAATTTATGGCGTGATTTTGTTTTGCAAGCTTCCATAACAGTAGGCTGAAAAACAAGCTACACAACCAGGAATAAATAAACAAATTAATGTAGCCCTGCAAAGTGCTTATTCCTTATTTATGGTGGTTGGAGATTTTCATTTTTTAATTCATTGAAAATTACATTTTCAAGTTCTGTTTGAATGCAGTAATCACTGAAGGTAATGTTGGTTAAATCTCTTCTGGAAATTATTATTATTCCTAAATTCAAGCTAGATGCTGCATAATACGTAAAGACAGGTCCCCTGTGAAAGTATGAAGTCTATGAAGGTAGAAAACTAAGAAAAATAGAGGGACAGAGAGAAAGGGAAGGTATTGTTATCATCTACTCCATCTACTTGTGGCCTTTAATAATTGCATATCACAGCAAGCCCATCCAGCGAATGGAACACAAATAAATTGTGGCAGTCTCTAAATTACAAGTTTAGTATGTATGAGACTTCAAGGGGAAATAGTTGTGGATATACTTTGTTGTTGTTGTTTTGCATCAAGCCGTATCTCACACAATCATTTATGGAGAAGTGCAAGTTTTACACATTTGCAGAAATGAGAACTGACATGAGAGAGAATAGTTATTAGTTCAGAAGAGAAGTGTTTCCTTCCCTGCCAATATACAAATCTTGAAATCGTTAGGTAGCTTCTCTTCAGGCCTTGTTAAGAGAAATGGCTTTTGCCAGAAGAGCCAGAATCTCTGTTGAATAACAAGGACTCTGTGAAGAAGTAGAATTAGCAACAAATTGGTGACATTTATTAGTTACTTATAAAGTATGGTCCCTCTCCATTATAGATTCAGTTGCAAAATATTGAGCTGTTTTCCTTGTTAGTATGAAGTACTATGTGTATGTTGGCGTTTTTAGTGGCCAGGCACTTAATCCCTTAGTGCTGGTGTTCAAAATGTTTCAAAGCCTTTTCTGTACAGCTGAGCAGTAAGAAATGCCATTAGCCTTGTCTGCAGCCAAGCTGGTTCAGAACACAATTTGTTCCTGTGTACATGCGTAGCTGACCTGTGTACGTAGTATTGCTTTAGTTTCAAACGTTGTTAACAACAACTGTCGACAAAGGCTTTATTTTGTAGCTCTGGCAAGACTTGAACCTCTGTATAATACAAATGTTTTGCCATGCTATCCTGTATAAATTGGCGTGACTGTAAATTGATATTTTTCCAGGCTTCATTTGAAATGGCTCAATAATTCATATGCTTTACTTTCCGTCTTGGTGCTTGTTCCTCACCCACTTACTGAAATGTGTGCAGTAAGAAAATCCATATTTGAATGTGCATTTGATCTTTGCAAAATTAAAACTGCAAGATGGATATTTAGAAAGGGGAAATTAGAGGGTTGAGTTGGCCTTAGAACAATTGTTAGTATGGCAACATACTTCTTGGCTGTGTGCACATTCCCACTCACTCTGTGTCCAGCAAATTTGAACCACTAGTGTACACACGTTGGCCACAATCCATATGTATCTTGTCACTTCTTATGAAATACTGCATTTTGATGCATCCCCCCCAAAAAACAGCTTTGAAGCAAATGGAGAAAAAGAACAACCAAGCTGCATTTTAAGACATTTAATATGTACACAACCATACATACTCTGCTCCTACACATGTTTGCTTCAAAAGTTCCACGGTGTTCAGTAGGCTCTACTCCAAAGCATGTATAGATTGCAGCCTAAGCCTCTGTGACACAGACAGGAATGATCAAGTGATCAGCTGACTTTAAGGATTAAATGACCCCAGCGGCTGACCTGCAGTGATCTCAAGTGGGTAGGCTTTGAATGAAGGGCCTGGGTGCAGGTAGGTAATTTTAGATTCCGGATGATGATCGTAGGCTCCTCCACTTTAGTCATGTATTTCTTCAAGCACACATTTAACATTTTTATCCTTGTCATTCAACTGCTGCTTTTTTTTGAACTACTGATAGACTCTAACAGTTAAGAGGGAAAAATAAGCAGCCTGATAATAAGTGTGTGTGTGTGTGTGTGTGTGTGTGTGTGTGTTTTGCACATAACATTAAGCCAAATTATGGTTTTGTGCAAAACTTCAGTCTTCTGGGAAAGTTCTACACTGGTGGGGTGATTTTGGCAGTGACCAGTGGGTGGCAGTTTAGCCAGCCCCGTTCACACACACCCGCTCGTTTTGAGATTGGATTCCCTGCCAGAACTAGATATGGAAGAGGATCAACAGCACTGATAATTAGATCCGGTTTCCTATTTTGCCCCTTTCTTCCTATATTGATCTGACAGCATTGTGAAACCTCCCTGGATAATGCTTGTCTGTGATCCCATTCTGCATTGTTATTTAATCAGTGGTTCTAGGTTTAAGATGGACTTGGCCATTAACTAATATTAGATCTGGCAGGCATATCAGATTTCAGCTACTTCTTTCCTGGAAAACCTTGGCATCCTTCCCCGATGTTTCTGCTCCAGTCTGTTTTCTAAATCTCATTAATATATTTTTAAATTCTAGGAGAAAACAAGGTAACTGTAAAACTTAAGCCCTTTCAGCTGTGTGAGTTGCCCAAAGGTGAATTCTGTGTTCTTTTGGGAAATGGCTTAGATGGCTTCAAGAAGAAACAGACAAATTCATGATGGATACATCTACAAATGGGTATTTTAATTATTAAATAAAAATCAGCACTGCAACATGCGTTCCATTTAATTAGTTAGATAAGTTAATAAAAAACCTTTCTGATTGATTAAAATGGAGCCCAAATTAATCACCTAATTGTTCAGGGTGGTAAAACAAAAATGGGATTCAATAGGGTCTCTCCAAGCTATGTGAATGGGCATTAAAATGGTAACTGTGATTCAGTAGGACAAGCAAATGTAAAGTGATGCCCATCGGGACAAAGAATCCAATATATTCTTTGTATAATTCACATATGCACTAAAGGGGTCTGAACTAGTGGTGACTGACCAGAAAAGTGAGATTGAGGTTGTTAGTAGATAGCTCAATGAAAATGTTGACTGAATATGCAGCTGCTTTGAAAAAGGCAAATTCCATGTTAAGGATCATTAAGACAGCTGTTGAAAATAAAACTGCCAATTCATAATGCCAGTATACGGATCTATGGTTTATCACAAATTACCAAAGGATAAGACTAACAGTGGCTACAAGCCACAACGGCTATATTCTCCCTCCACTGCCAGAGGCGGCCTGTCTCTAAATATCAATTGCTGTGAATCACCGGTGAGGAGAGTGCTGT
The DNA here is from genome assembly GCF_965112155.1 of Podarcis liolepis. NCBI lineage: Eukaryota > Metazoa > Chordata > Lepidosauria > Squamata > Lacertidae > Podarcis > Podarcis liolepis. The sequence continues at coordinate 41,422,815 of NC_139560.1, read as the reverse complement.
TGCGCTCTTTTTCAAAATATTTGAGATTCTCCCTTTGTTGAATGTGCTTCTGCTAGATGCCTCTTATATTCAATGCGTGTCAAGTGCTTCCTTGTACGTTCAGAAGACCCTGCATAAGTTGAGGCATCCGCTGGGATCCAAAGAAATGCACAACTACTTCTGTGTGTCCAAGGAAACTTTGAGCTTGTGTTTCTTGAACACTAGATCTCCATGGCTCATGGTGAATCGCCATCAGAAGCACTTTGCCTCTGAATACAAGTTGCTTGGGAAGTACAAGTGGGGAGAGAGTTGCTGCTTGTGGGCTTCCCATAGGCATCTTCTTGCCTGCTGTGAGAGCAGGATGCTGTAGACCAGATGTGGACAAGTGCCTATGAAAACCGCAGGTACTGTTTTAGAAGAGCCATTCCCTGCTTTTTCACACAGACAAATTTAATGTGTCTTCTCAGATTTAATGCCTACTGTCACATGTACACACTTTTAAAAAAAAAAATCAAATAAAACAGCAAAACCTTTTAATTCAGCTTGGAAATCTGTATAAATTTGCAGGTGACCATTAACTATTTAATTTAAATGGTTGCCATTAATCAGCTCAATTTTCTATAACTGGCTGGCCACACTGCTAAAATGTTAGCAATATAATTCTGATTACCTATGTTGGTTAGAAAATTACAGGGAAGCCCTGCTTCCGAGCCTCTCACAGTGACATCTGGTTGGCCACTTCTGGAAGGAGAACACTGAATTAGATAGATCATAGTTTAATTTCACAAAGCAGCTTTTAACGTTCTTAAGACTGTGATCTCAAGAACGCCTCATCAGAAATTTGTTTCACTGAAAAAATATTGAACATGGAAATAAAAGTATTTGGGATCAGGATGTAAATATGATCTTGCCAGTGTAGTTGTGGAATACGATGGATGTTATTCTTTTAATATTCAATGATGTAAACCTACAAAATTATGCATGTTGTTCAGAGGCAGAATAACTCCTGTGCCCTCTTGCTGCAGGCTCTGAGGAATGTCACTTGCAGAACATTCCTTTCCTGGGCAGCCAAGTTTGGAAGCTAGTTTATTCCTGGCTGCAAAACTGTGCGGGTGTCTGAATGGGGAGACATGATAGCAAGAGAACTTTGATTTCCATCTCTGCCCACAGAGCAAGGATCAATGAAAGCTTCTCCTTTCATCTTGCAGAGACAGGTAAAAAAAAAAAAAAGCAGCAGCTGTGTGGGGCTCTCCAAAGGAGAGAAATGAGGGGGGTGGAGTGACAAGAAGTGGGGGAGAGGAGAGAAAGGGAGTATATCTGAGTGCTTGTGATTGGTAAGCTTTGCAAAAGCATCTGCCAGCAGGACTTCAGTGGAATGTGAAACCAAATCATTTACAAGTTAAAGATAGACACAGAGTACACAGCATCTTGGGTAGGGGTTTAAATTCAGTCTCTCACAATTTCTTGCTCTGGAGCTTTTCTTCTTGCCTCCTCCGGGACTTGTTTGTATTTCCTCCAGACAATAAAAGGACTTTTAGTGTACTGGAATTGTTAAGGAGGGTGGGTGAGAAGATCATGGTTCATACTGCTGGGTAAGTAGCAAGCTTGATTGGAGCTCCTTCTTGCTTTTAACTATACATGCTCACTTTCCTCTGATCTAAATGTTAGACGCAGGCATGCTTATAGGTAACGCTGCTTGTTTGCCCTTTATGAGTGGCTTGGAATGCATGCCTCGGTGAGCTGGCATTATACAACTTTACTTGCTGCGGCATGTTTCAGATCTCTTCTTATTTCAGTATCCTGACACAACGGTTTAAAAGTGGTGTTTCATTCCTGCTAGATTTATTTTTTCCCTACCCAATATGCTGGATCTGTTTCACTTGCAAAATTCAAGTGAGTAGAGAAGAGAAATTCTGTAGCAACAAACCTAAAGTCAAGTGGGGTTTTAAAAAAAATGTTTTATTGTTAGTAGCAGGCCATCATAGTTGCAGCCTAGTGCTTCCATTCTGGTCTTGGCTCTTTTTCTATGTCACTTTGCAAGGTGTAATTATGAACAGAAACAGATTTTTAGTTCTGTGAAACTTGCTTGGTTTTCAGGCTGCTTTGTTCTGTGCTTTATAAGTTTATGTCCCACTGCATAGTAACAGTGATCCAAGACAGGATTGTTTAGATATAAGGTACAAAATGACCTCTTGATTAATAAGTGCTTTATTATCAAATGTGTTTGCTTAGTTTTGCATCATTTTCTGATCCTCATTTGAACTGTAATCCTATTCTCAGTTTTGTTATGCATTTAAAGCAGTGGGACTCTTGCATGAAACTGATGGCAGGATTATATCTTCTGCTCTGGGGAAAGGGATTTTATGAGAATATTTAAGAGGTTCCTTTTAATGTAATTATGAGGGGGTTTGGGCATACCTGCTTCTCTGCCAAAAAAAGAATTTTATTGTGAGGATTTAATACCGGCTGTGGGTTGCTTTATTACAATTTGTAAAATGTCAGATCTTCTGTTTAGTAATTTACAGCTTGCATTTTTTACTATGGTGTAAAATATATTTCCTGCTTTCCACTTGTGCTGTTGATTTTCTGAAATTCTTTCTGTAAAAAAACTTTTTGTGGTAGCTGACTGTAGAGGAGACCAATTTTATTATTCCTGATATTCTAGTTTATATTTTGAAGAGTTGTTTTAATGCCACAAGGGAATCTTTGCCTTGAAAACATAAAGAGCAAAACTGGCTGCATTCCGTTTCCTTCTTTTGACGGAAAAGCTGCTGCACCTGACAGTTTGCCCTTTTTCCTTGTTAACTAATTCCATTTGTCACAGTGCTCACAACAGTATTCTCTGCACAGGGTTTGGGCGGGGGGGGGGGTTATAAACAACAAAATAAAGTTGAAGCGCGAAGTCTGTATGCCATTTCCTAGTGAATGCAATTGAAAAGAAGCAGAAATTATGTAGCATGCATTTTGTATTAATGTATTTTTTAATAACTTGTTCTTATGCTAAAAATGTTGGAGAAGAATTTGGGGATTATAACTAGTTGAGTGAGTTCTTAACTCTTAAGTCCTGTGTTACTGCTAATCTCTCATGTTTCATGTAGTGCCAGCAGTGTATTTCGATACTGGAAATTCCAGTGACAGTATCTGTTTACATGTTGGTGTCCCTGTGTGTATTTCATTGTACCCTAGCTTCAGAAGCCACAAAGCAGGCTACAAACAACTTGAGCCAGGGAGATCGCTAGGCTATTTTATGAGCGGGGCAGGTCCAGTTTTCTTAGGACTGGGCAGTTCTAGCATCTTTATGTTGCAGGAGGGTTGGACTCTGTACACATTACCATTTGCTCTCACCCCAGCGCACTCCTGCCCCTAGTGTTGGAAGCAATGCACACATAACGTTGGTCATAATCCATCTGTACCCTGTGGCTTTTTGAGAAATACAGTAGTACCTCGGGTTGAGTACTTAATTTGTTCCGGAGGTCCGTTCTTAACCTGAAACTGTTCTTAACCTGAAGCACCACTTTAGCTAATGGGGTCTCCTGCTGCTGCTGCGTTGCCAGAGCATGATTTCTGTTCTCATCCTGAAGCAAAGTTCTTAACCCGAGGTAATATTTCTGGGTTAGCGGAGTCTGTAACCTGAAGCTTATGTAACCCGAGGTACCACTGTACTCCGGTTTGATGCGCTTTCCCTCAACCCAGCTGCCATCTGATTGGGGGGGGGGAATGGAAGCCACGGTTCAGCTGGAAGTTACATTTCAGACAGCCATTGTGCATGCACAGGTGACAGCAAATGCACAGATTACAGCCTCAGTGAATTGGAGTTGGGTGTGAGGAAACAAATCAGGTAATTACACGTTGGGTGGAGGCATCGCCTCCCCCTCTGGTGTTTAGGAAAGCATCTTGAAATGCATAGGCTCAGCTGCAGTTGTAAATTCTGAGTGCTGGGAAGTTTCCCAGACTTGGTTCTAGATGTTTCTTTTTTATTTATTTATAAAGGTATAAAGGGTATAAATAAATCATGGTTGAAAAGTTAAATATGAAAACTCTTACGTAGCTTTCAGAAGCTAGAAAACTGTACTTTTCTAGTTCCTCTAAGCCAAATGTAAGTTTTCGCATTTAACTTGTAAAAACGAATCCCTTTGATTCCTCAGTCCATTGCACACTGACCTGGGAATCAGCCCTACTGAACATAAATGGGCTTGCTTCTAAGTAAAGATGCTTAGCCTCGCATGCTGATTTCAGTGGAACAAAGCTAAGCACATGCTCAACTCTGATTGAAACTAGTGAAACTCTAGTGTGCAGCCAGGTTTTTTGACTGGATTATACCATTATATGTTTTATTATTCTTAGATATTTGCCCTATGTTTCTTTTGGATAATCCTCATGGTGGTAAAAAGTTTTTTTTAATGTACCCATACCAGTGGAAAGTCATTCCAGAAAGAAATTCTTGGTTGCCTTCAAGTCTAAAACCTCATAGGCGTGGCACAGAACAGATTCCAGGGATGTTCTTACATTGACTTTTATCCAGGAAATGGAAATGCAATAGCCTTTCCAGGGGCAGTGATCACACTGGCAACTTAACACTGATATCAGGGTGGCCAGGAATTTCTGCTTGTTGCTTGGTGGCAGTTAACATGAAGGAAGGACACTTCTCAAGCTAGAATTGTGTTAAGTCCTGTGGTAAATGGCTATCATGAACGTACTCATGGAGGACCACACAGAGATTAATGGCAATCTGATTTAGCTCAGGCACAAACATGAAGTCATAATAAGAATGGCTGACCAAAACCAGTCCTCTCTCACACACAAGCTTCTACATTGTGTCTGGGCAAGCTGGAGCCTTATCACTTCCCTATTCACTTTCATTTGTAACAACATTGGATTCAACTTATGAGTCCCATGGGCAAAAGCTCATGCAAGGACTTCCACTTGTGAAGTGGGTTTCCCCCCTCTCCTCCCCCCATGCCCCACCCCATGAAATTGTCTCAGCAGTGGTGGGGAGAACTCCCAGAACCGTGTGGGGAGAAGAGGGGTGGTTGTTCCATCTGGCAAGCTGAAATGCTTGCCCTGACAGAATGATTGATACGCGTAGCACAGTGTTGAATTCCTCCCATAGTACTCCATCACTGCAAAGTTTCCTATCTGTGGTTCCTTATGCTCATAAAGGGCAGTGACTTTTTGTAGAGTGGTTAAAAATAATGAGTCAGATATCTAAAAGTACCCTAACAACTGCAATGGGTAGGGAATTGTTGTCTGACAGCTTTTTTTAAGGTTCAAAGTGCCAATGAAGCCTTTAGAAATCTTACATTTGTGGACAAAATGTTTGCTTTAAAGATACCAGGGCTTTTAGACAAGTAACTGAGATACTTAGGATAAAAAGTAGCAAACAGTTTTGTGGCACCTTAAGGAAGAATACAGCATATACTTTTGTATCTTTTTGTCCATTTCATTAGATACACTCAATCTCATAACAAAATCATTTCACACTGGGATTTTATTCAATGACACAAAGTGTTGCAAATGGCTGTTGTGAAAAGTATAAAAGTGTTTAGAGATGCATTTGTCAAAAAAGAACACATTAACAGAGAAGTCCAGTAAAGTCAGGACTTTCAACCTTTTTTTAAAAAATACCTATAGCATGCACCTTAGCTTGGCCAGGTAATTTAGTATGATATCAAATATCCACTTACCTGAAGGTAGGGGGACTTGCTTTTGAGTACACATGAATAGATTTGTTCTGCCACTGTATGCTTCTGTAACCTTAGTAAAGTCAATAGAGGAAGTGTGCCTGTTTTTACTTATCTATAAGACTAAGATAATACCAATAAATTTTTATAAAACCCATTTAGAGAATGGCAAGCAGTATCTAAGTTTATTACCAGAATAACTAATCTTTCACTAGAAATCTTCCAGTGGCAAGGCCATTGTACATCCATAATACTGAATTGTTTGACAAAAACTAATCAAATTGTGACGAACTGTTCACGCTTAAATGTAAGCTCTTTCCAATAGAGCAACATGAATATTAATCTGTGCCACCCATTGCTCTTTTAGTGCTATGGAACTCTTCTCCTTTCCTACAAATATAAAACAGAGCGATTGGCTGGGTGGTGGTGGTTGTTGTTCACAACTTCTGGAGAACCCAGAAGTTTCCTGGAGGCTTGCCACGGGTTCCTAGATGTGAATGTTTTAAATGCTGTTAGGAGACCCCCTATTCCCTTCACAGAGCTACAATTCTTGATGTTCTATGGGAAAAGGGATTGATTGTTAAAACCACACTGGGAATTGTAACTCTCTGAGGGGAGCAGGGATATCCTAACCCTTCTCAGCACCCTTAACAAATTGCCATTCCCGGGATTCTTTGGGATAAGCCATGACTGTTTAAAGCGGTATGATACTTCTTTAAATGTATAGTGCATATGAGGGTCTAACTTACTATTGTCTGTTGCATTGACTAACACAGGCACTCCAGGCTCTGGCAAGTCCACCCCCCCCCCCATCACCTGCTACTTAATATTTTCTTATAAGCAACAACAACTGGGAATACCAAGTATTGAACCTGAGATCCTCTGCATGCAAGACAGGTGCCCTCCCACTGAGATATGGTCCCTCCTTAGGATAACTGCAGATGATGTTATACTACACTCGTACCTTGGTTCTCGAATGCTTTGGTACTCATACGTTTTGGCTCCTGAATGCTGCAAACCCAGAAGTAAGTGTTCCAGTTTGCGAACGTTTTTCAGAAGCCGGACATCCAATGCTGCTTCGGCTTGAGTGCAGGAAGCTCCTGCAGCCAATCAGAAGCCACACCTTGGTTTGAATAGACTCCCAGAATGGATTAAGTTTGAGAACCAAGGCACCACCGTATAAGTGACTTGAAATGCAAGCTTTTCCACAAAGTTATAGGACTGCAGTGGGTGAAGGTGAATAGTACACAGAAACCAGGAATGACTTTTCCATTAATGACTCTTTCATGAATATAATGTGAAAAAACTATAATAATAATAATAATAATAATAATAATAATAATAATAATAATAATAATATCTTTATTGTCATTGCCCCCTTCAGGGACAACGAAATTACTTGACTGCTCCATAAAAACACTAATTAAACAATACAGTATAATACAGCAAGGGAGACTAGATGACTTTCAAAGTCCGGGCTTCCCATTCAGGGCCGAGATCGCTCTGGAGAAGAAGCTGTTCTTAAGACGGCTCGTTCTTGTCTTCATTGTCCTGTATCTCCGTCCCGACGGCAAGAGCTCGAAGAGACAGTGACCAGGATGCGATGGATCTTTTACTATGTCCAGTGCCTTCCTATGGCACCTTGCGGCATAAATCTGCTCTAAGGTGGAGAGTGGGCAGCCAACAATGCTCTCTGCTGCCTTAACAACCCTGCACAACCCCATCCTGTCCTGGGTAGCACAGCTTCCGTACAGCTTCCGTATTATCCGCATTTCTGCAGGAATGGTGCATTTCTTATGAAAATGAAGCACTGGATAAGCAAGGAAAATTTGTATTGACCGACTGTTCTTAAAATAGAAATATACTCTTTGACTATATTTTGCTTCCCTCACACTTAGGAGTGTTCAGCAGCTTTCAGCTGGCCTCTGTTATATCTCAAAGCTTCAGGCTAAGCCAGGCATAGATTAACCAGCACTGACTGTACCTATTTCACAGGTCATTAATTCTGCCCTTTTCTGTTGTACTGCACTGTAGATAATGTTAAGCTTTGTGATCAGAGTAGCCACGTATGCAGTAAGGACAAAGCAGGGAAATACACACTTTTCCTTGAAAAGAGAGTTTTATAAAACTGTTTGCAGAAGTGAAATGGGCGGAAATGAATTGTGCTTGTGCAATGCTACTTAGTTTTGTCATATTCTTCATTAAAGCTGGCAAAGGTTTGACTTCCAAAATGAGTCAGCATTCATAAATCTTTGCAAACGTGCACTCAACTCACTGTGGTAATATAGAACAAGACCTCTTTTGGTCTGTATTCAGGAAGTACTTCACATTTTAATGATTAAACCAGCTTTACAATTCTGCATAATCTATTTGGATTTATAATTATGGCAGTAGTTTTCTTATCTTTGTACAGTTCAGTTCCTAGAAATAGTTCCTGAACTGAGGTAGATTGCCATGTTATCCTTCCCTGTTGTATCAGAAAGGTTAGGGCTGTATGAGTATAAACTGAATTTATTTTTGTGACTCTAGAATGGACTTAGTAATTGAAGACATTTCACAGCACTTACTTTTACACCTGAGTGCTATTAAAGTCTTGTTTCCGAAAATTCTCTGTCTTCCAGCCTGTTTACCCACTTGACTCAATTCCTCAAACTATCATATTGTCGTTTCCAGCAATCTTTTTTTTTTTTTTAAGCCTCCACCTGGTACCAGTCCCAGTGTAACCTTATTTTACACCTCTAAGCATTTCATGCTAAACAACCTGTTCAATTATTCTTCATCATCTTTCCCGTGCAAGTGGTTTAAATAAAGTCTCTCTATTAGGTTAATAGGCTACTTTGCCTAATTAGTCTTAGGTGCAAGCTTTGTGTCCCTCTATTGATACTATATGTGCACTCAGGATATTCTGATGCTGAAGTGATCATTCATAGTGGTGAACACAGTTCATCCTTGAATTGTATTCATCATGGTCATTTGCCATGATTTGTGAATGCTCCATAGATGTACATCAGATGTACATCCAAATGCATTGTCATGGGTAAAAAGAAAAATGTGTTCAACATTACATCAGTTTGGGCCTAATTCATGAGTTAATGTTGCTTTCTTTGTTGTTGTTTAGTCGTTTATTCGTGTCCGACTATTCGTGACCCCATGGACCAGAGCACACCAGGCACTCCTATCTTGCTTTCTTAGTATCTCATTAATACTAATATTTTGCAGGAATACTACAGATGGTTTTTTGCTGTCCTGTTCAGCAATGTTTGCCTGAGATCCATACTCCTTCACTCAGAATATGGACTTAAGCAAATTCTGATACATCAAATACAAGATGAGCACTACATTCTCCCGAATTCTTCTCTGGCTCAGAATTTAATCTGAGGCAGTGAAGAATTGAACTTCTCCCATCCACAAGCCTCCACCCCCTGTCTTCCAGCTGTCTGCTTTCTTTGCTGCTGCACCGGATGCAGGAAGTGAGAATGGAGAAATAGCTCCATCCCCTCCAGCACCTGGCACTGCTACAGTAACAGGTCATACCAATAACAAACTTAGTTGGTCTCTAAGGTGCTACTGGAAGGGATCCCCCCCCCCCTTGGAAATGTAGTTTACTCAGTGTCTCTGACACATTCCTTTTGGTTAATTCTGATCATGTTTTATTTTAATATTGCAATGTGCTTTCAGTGTTCAGCTCAGATATATTATTGGTTAATTTGCTAAAGTAGATTATAATTAGGCATTGATTATATTATATTATTTTACACATTTTTCTGCAGCATTTCTAGCTGTGCAACCCTATATTCTTCATGGGCCTCACGCTTGAGGCCACAGGCTTCAAATATCAGAAGACAGAACTTGGGACCACCAGAGTATCAGCTGTTAATGACCGTATAATTTCATTACTATTGACATGGGAAGCATAATTCAATCAGGATGATTTGAAGTTACCACTGCTGGGAAGGGGAGGGCAGGGTAACAGTTTAATCCTCCCTACAATACATTTGCATTGACCTACTTAAAATACAGAAGAGAAACTGTCCCTTTCCATTGCATAAGGAGATTTTCTTAACAATTCTAGGAGGAAGCATAGCTGCAAGATAGAAAACATGATTAATTGTCTCAACTTAATTCTTGGAGATGACCCCATTTTGTCCAGTGTCTATGGTGTCGCTACCTAAGTCAGTGAACACTTTGATGTGGATACCAAAGAGTATGAAGTATGGTGGAGAAGAAAGGTGCCTCTACTTAACAAACATAGTGCTGCCATTAATGTTTTTTATTAATATGAAAAGTGGACATTCAAGGGCTGCGATCTCCCCATCCATTAGTGGTTTTGTATCTTCTTTTTACTAACCCTGGTGCGCTACTGCAACAGTATGCTTTCTTTCTTTCTTTCTTTCTTTCTTTCTTTCTTTCTTTCTTTCTTTCTTTCTCTCTTTCTCTCTTTCTCTCTTTCTCTCTGTGCTCCCAGTAATAAGAGATCACTTTGTTCTCACCCTATGGCCAAAATATGTCAGAGAGTCCCGTGAGAACTTGCTGTGTTCTTTTATTGAACATAAGAATGCAAGATGGGCAGAGCACAGGTTGATATGATGATGCAGAAATCAGAGATGGGTAATCACTAGGAAGATTGCTTGAAGATTTCATTTGATTTGCATTTTTAAGCAAACCAAACCATCACATGCTTCCTGGACTGTTCAGAATGCAGTTATCCTTCAGTGTTCACATAACGCTGCATCTATGGAACCTGCATAACATCTAGCCAACCCCATAAGTTACTGCATGTGTAGATGGTGCCTGGGTGACCTGGGCCATTTTATTTATGCTATATAACCCCCTTCAAACCCAAAGATGTCATACGATGACCACTGATCAGATCAGAAGAATCTTTATCTGCATCAGCCACCAGCCATAGCAATAAAATAAAATGTACTGAAGATAGAGGTAAAAACTTAACTATACAAAATACATTTTGGAGGTTTACATCCATCGATCCATCGGATGCAAATTACTGACAGTGACTCTTGATAAGTTCCCAGGAATGGGACCTTTCACACCCCAACAACCTATGAGTTGGAGATGTCCCTTCAGTTGCATTTTATTTTTTCTTATGCTAGTCCTCCCTACTGAATTCTAAGGTAATGAAATGGCAGGGAGTGAAAGTCTGGCTGGAAGTAAAAACCTTCCAGGAACAGTAACAATGCCCTTCAGTTCTACTGAATGCAGCTGCCAGCATAGGAGCTGTACAATGGCCAAACAATGCCTCAGGCAGTGCCTATTAAATGACTGTCTTATGCTTCAAAGCATCTCTGATTAGGTTTCAAAAGCCCAAATATTAATTAGCTTTGTACGGTTGCTGAATGGGCCCATTCTAAACCCCAGGTATGTCCAGCCCCTATGAGGGCCCTTTTTGCATTAAATGCCTCTGCTAAGCTAAGTGGGTTGTTGTGTTAGAGATGAGAGGCGGTGTAGTGCGGCAGCTGCATAGATCCAGGTCAGTGCTTGCAAGAGGTTAATTAAGATCCTTCCATATGGGCAAATTACAGATGTAAATCAGGCACAAGACAGGCCCTGTGGGTTGCTCTGTGCCATGCAAGGCCTCGAAGTGGCTCTGAGGAGCAGAACCTCTGGGAGATAAATCCAGGTTGTTGTTGTTGTTGTTGTTTTCCCTTTCATGCAAAACAGTGAATTCTGAAATTCTCCCTGCTGTGGCTCCTGCTTGCAAGAATAGTGGCCAAAATGATGGCTCTGCCATCTCCAGTGCCAACTGGCTCAAAGTTGTCGCTTGCTTGTATTTGTAAAGTGACAGAGCAGCACGTGCTGTTTGGCATCGCCTTCCAACTGTGCCAGCATATTCCCTGAGTTGCAGAGCAACTTGGATGAATACTGAGATATAAAAGGAGAGTAGCTTTGAGCATGTGGCTGCAAAGTTGGCATGGATGGGGGGGGCAATGGGGTTGGTTTCATATGGGTTATTGCCTCACTAGTCTCCTACACATACCCTGAATTTTTCTCATAAAATGTTGGAGGGTATGTCATTTTCATTTCTAATTACCATTATTAAATATTTCATACATACCCTGAATTTTTCTCACAAAATGTTGGAGGGTACGTCGTTTTCATTTCTAATTACCATTATTAAATATTTCACTGCACACATACTATTACTGCTATTTTTCTTCCTCCCAACCCCCGGCTCCCGGCCCACCTACAAATGTATCCTCTTTTTTGCTCTTCGGAATATGGCAACCTACACTATACATATTTGGAAATAAAATGTTTTCTGAAAATCTTATTAAAATATAAAATCTATTATGTTGACAATCCTGCTCATTCATTTGTGCTACACAGAACAGAAGGTCAAATTTGAGCTCTTAGCAAGGAGGTGTCACTTCACATTAGTTGAACAAGGCAGAAAGCTTTAGGAACACATGTTAATAAAGATTTTTAAAAATCTTCAAACTCATATACAAATATGGAAGCAGCTGCCTGAACCAATGAATAACTTTGGGTTGTTGTTGTTGTTGTTGTTGTTGTTGTTGTTGTTGTTGTTAAGCAAGGTCAGCATTATTATCTGTAAAATGCCTGCATTTTCCTCTACAAATAATGGACATGTCTAGAAACAGATTGGCAGTAGATTCAGGATGGGCAAAAGGAAATATGACGATGATAAGAATCTGTTCTTGACTAAGTAAACAAATAATCAATTTCTGATTCATTACCAAATAATGTGATGATGGCTACTACAATGGCTTTAAACAAAAATCAGATAAGTTCATGTAGGTTAAATCCAGTGCTTTTTTCTAAAAAAAATGTTTAGGGGTATTCTCATTTTGACTCAAGAAAGTCACCATTTTATAGTTCAAATCGGGGGAAAATAAATACAGTAAATGGACAAAAGTACAAAGATTCACAAAATGTGTGAATATGCGTACCCCCCAGAAAAAAGGCCCTGGTTAAATCTACCAGTGACCATTAGCCATGATAGCTGAAAATGGAGCCCTGCTGATTAGATTCAGTATCTCATCTTACAAAAAGCTGTGGGAGAACAATTAGGCATGTCTAGCACCAACATGTCCTGCTACTTCACACACAAGATGTTTCAAGAGTATCCCTAAAAATATGAATTCACACCCACATGTATTTGCAAACGCACATATACAGCAGCTGTTCTCTCTGGGGATCTGTGACTAGCTGCAGAGTGCAGCCACAGCGCACCCAGATTTAGGCTGTGCACATATTAATAATAATAATAATTTATTATTTGTACCCCGCCCATCTGGCTGGGTTTCCCCAGCCACTCTTATTATTAACAGATTAAAAGGCAGCAAGGTGGTTATCCCCACTGTGTTTAAAATTGCATGTGCACATCACTGTACACATCAGTGTGCTTGGGTGTTTTTCCAAGTTGTCCACGGTCAGTCCACAACAGTAGGTGAAGAGGGGGAATGGATATCTTTATATGGCTTACATTTTCAAATTGGATTGAAGCTGGTTGGGGGAGAATGTCCCAAACACAGTTTTTCTCATGAAACTATAGGATAGCTGTGGGTTGTGGTTCATGTCGTATGTACACAGCTTCACACATGGGCATAGCCAGGATTGGGGGGGGGGGTGGCAGGACAGACACCCACTTGTTCTCTTCCAGAATGGAGCTACCTGCTATGCAACTGATCAGTTCGTGGAAGCCACACCTATCGCTCAGTCAGGTTGCCTGTTGCGTTGCTAAAATGTGCCATAACATCATCCAAGTGACCTCAATGAGCATTTCAATTTCAAATATTCTGATTCTTTCTGCTTTTAGTTAAGTATTTTTATTTATTTACTTCATTTAGGGGGAGAAGCTACGCCCATGGCTTCACAAAGCAGCAGTCAGCTCACACTGGATGCAGAGTTAATTGGAGTCTGTGTGCTGCCTTTGAAATAAGTGAAATGGCCATAAATGGTGCTTGAACAATAAAAAACTGGAGTCTGCTCAGTTCCGTAATGGCATATTTTTCCTCTGGGTAGGCAAGCATTGGTTTCCCCCTGCTCCAAATGCCTGCCTGTATCCTGTGTCCCTTCCAGCTCAAAAATAGAAGGGCATGTGGTTGTTTAAAGGTATCTTCTTTCCTGGGTCTAGTATCAGCCTCCACCTCAAATTGCCTTTCCCAACACTTCTGTGTTGTTCTGCCAATATAATCTCCAATCAGTGTTCCAAAGTGACTCAAACCGTGGGACCTCCGCATGTCTGACCTTGAGAGAGTCGATGGGACTTAGTCCATGCTTATTAAATGCATTCATATCAAAGTAAACAGAAGCATCCACTTGTCTCCACACAAGGTCTAGCGGTCTTTCCTTCCAATATTTTGCACTCTTCAAAAATATGTCTGGTTCCAGTCAAGATCAGTTCTCATCCTTGGGTAACCCCCACTCCCCACCCCTGCTTTAGAGATTAGAGCAGGATAATAGCAAACTAATCTTAGATCAGAGTGCTAATAAATATGCATCTGCCTGCCAGTCTCCATATTTTGTCATGGAACAATGGCATGTGTACAACAACTTCAATACAGTGATAATGCTTTTTATCCAAAGCATGTGTCATCCAAGGATTTCACAGTGCTTTGTAGAATTTATTTAGATAAGTTTTACAATACCCTTGTGAAGTAGGTAAGGGATATGTGTGGGTCATTTAACCCAACTGAGTTGCAGCCAATTTTGTGATAAAATATGGTTTCTCTTTAATGGAATGTAGCACACAATGCGTAGCAGAAAATGAGGAATACTAAAATAAAGACAGGATTTTTATTTATTTTTTCATGCATTTTAAAAAGTTTTTGAAAACCTTTACATCACTTGTGATGGGGAAGAACTTCTTTTGGGTGGGGGTGGGGGGCTACACAACAGAGAGATCAAAACCCATTTTATAATTTACCATTGGGATTACAAATGACTCTTACCCTCTTCTCTTACACTTGGTTTCACAAGTTTCAGTTATGTCCGAGATTATTGGGCCTGTAAAAAGAATCCTCCTAGGAATAAGTCATTCAAATAAGGCCTGGTTTGCATTTGAAAAAAGGCCTGTGGTGAAAAATGTAACCTAGAGTCCAGTATATATTTTCAATAATAACTCATACTAAAATTTCTAGAGAAAGGGCATTGTATTTACTGAAGGCCCCTGAACATAGGGATGCGGGTGGCGCTGTGGGTTAAACCACAGAGCCTAGGACTTGCGGATCAGAAGGTCGGTGGTTCGAATCCCTGCAATGGGGTGAGCTCCCGTTGCCCGGTCCCAGCTCCTGCCAACCTAGCAGTTCGAAAGCACATCAAAGTGCAAGTAGATAATTAGGTACCACTCTGGCGGGAAGGTAAACGGTGTTTCCATGTGCTGCTCTGGTTCGCCAGAAGCGGCTTAGTCATGCTGGCCACATGACCCAGAAGCTGTACGCCAGCTCCCTCGGCCAATAAAGCGAGATGAGCGCCGCAACCCCAGAGTCGTCCGCAACTGGACCTAATGGTCAGGGGTCCCTTTACCTTTTTAACTGAACACTTACTAATTAATTTCTTTATTATTATTATTATTTATTTAATTTATATACCGCCCTATACCCAGAGGTCTCAGGGCAGCTCACTACAATTCCCATCATTCCCAGCCAACGTAGCCAATAGGTAATGGGAATTGTTGTCAAACAACATATGTGGGCCCAAGGCTGAAGGACACTGTCCTAAGGGCATGCAACATTTACTCTGGGGTTGCCATTGAAAATGGGGTCCTGGGAAAGTGATCACACATGCACACACCAAGGGTCTATAAATTTAAGCTGACCTTGGACATATGCATGACTGACCAAAAATTTGTGGTTGCCAGGACCATGCTCCTCCTGCAAAAAGCCATGAGGTTTACATTTGAAAGGTTTAATGTTTTTTATTTCACAAGCAGAGGTCACAGCTCTCAGCTTCATCACATTCCAGAGAAAAACCATGCTAATATGAATTGAATAATGGGGCAATATTGGGTCCTGCAAAAGAGATTCCTCTTTGTAACTGTAGGAAGGAGGCTCCCTACAGATACATATGCCCATCTGCAGGAGAAAACTTCAGCTAAACCTAACTGGACTGACTAGAGTCATCATTTTGATCAAAGTGGGAATTAATGTTCCCATCCATAGTCACTACACATTATGCATGACAAGTCGCTTGCATCTCTGGCTCAGTCAGGACTATGGTCTGACATAGGGAGACAGAACTATTCATTTTGGACATAAGCTGGATAGGCTAGTTAACATTCTGGGGTTTGTTGTTTTTCCTCCTATGTTTTTATATAACGAGAGATTAATATTTCCTTTAGGTATTTGGAAAACATGCAAAAGTCTTTAGCATGGAAATCTCATATCATAGCTTGATCACATTCCAGAGAGAATCTTGCTGGCAGCCGGATTTTCAGAATCCATAACAGGGTTTTTTCTCTCCCTAAATCCATGCAATTATTCACCATGAAATCCTGTCACTGAATGCTGAGCATTTTCTTCTTTTAGTCTTACATGAATGTAAGCATTCCACTGTGAGTGATTGAAGCCTCAATTGTTTCCAGGTTACAGTACATGTTTTCATAAGGCTTTGTGTTTCACCACAGTGTTCCCTAGAGTTGGAAACCCAAAGTGAATTCCTTCTGACTTGTAATCCTACTTCTCTAAAGAGGCAATCCTAGTAAGATTGCTATTAAATTGTGTGCATTGCCTTCAGTTTGTGTTATGTCTGAGACCTTGCTTATTGGTTTGACCAAAATTACTCTCTTTTTAATTGCATTGTGTTATCTTTGGAGACCAGGTCTTCAGTTGTAATCTATAGGTTTGCTATAAACATACTTAACTGGACTTTTGCTGAGGAGTTTTCTGTTTATGAGTCTCCCTGCTGGGTTAGTAATTACAAAAGGTCTGGAGCAGCCAGATCCTGCTGTTGTAGTGATCATTAAGATCCAGGAATCTTCTATTATTGATACTTGTGTTCATAAACACTTCCTCAGGATGTAGATTCCATCTTGGCTCCCTAGACCCCTTCCGTGTAGATGAGCACTACATTCTTCAACCAGTTGGTAAGCATTCCCAAGCCCTTGATGGTGTGGTGCTGCTCAGGACAGTAACCAGGGTTGAAGTGACCCAGGCTTCAGTGCTGTACATTCAATGTTGTGGGGGTTACAGATCTTCCTGTTTGTTGGCCCATTGATTTCTATGGATGTTTCTAATCATGGACAGGCAGAAATGCAGCATGGGAACTCTCGTGTTTTATTTGATGATGTCACCACAGACTTTTCAGTTTCTTTAGCTTCAGACTGCTGCTTTCTCTGTGACTAAAGCTGTCAACCAGCCTTCTCCAAACTGGTGCCCTTCAGATGTTTTGGAAAGCAAAAAAATTCCACCCCTATGTTTTGGGGAACCCCAGCTGAGACTCGAAACTGTGGAACCTGATGTCCTTTATGATGTCATCCTTGTCAATACCAGAACTGAGACTTTTGTTGGCATCCATCTGTCCTGAGACACAGTGGAGTGCACCTTCAAGGGTGAACTCACACTGGAGAATCACAGTACCAGCTGTGGCTGCAAAGACTGGTAACTCATATCGGCTGTCTCCCATGTTGTTTTTGCTGTGCTAGCAGCATGTAAGTGACCCCTCCAGGGCACAAGCCTGGGCAGTGTGTATGGAGGTTCTCAGCGGCCCAGGAGAAAAGACCTTCCTCTCTGCATTGCTAATGTGATCCAAAGAGAGGCAGAGCAATATATTTGGCAGCAGTGTGGCTGCAGGAGTTGCCAGAAAGAGGCATACAAGATGCCATCCAACCGTCTTAGGGACTGCACTCCAGATTTGGGTAGGGTTTACGTATTAGCCTTTTCTGCTCCCAAAGATTTCCTACAAGACAGCAGGTACAGATTTTTCCTCAAGGTTTACTCCCAAAGTCTTTCTCATGAATGAGTATGGCTGCAAGGCAATGGAAGTTTAGAATCAGTTTTCCTTCTCCTAAATGGACTACCTTCCCAGGTTGATGAGCCACATCTATCCCTCACTTCCCTCTACAGCACATGTAGAAACTGGCTTCTTGACTATTAGACCCACTATTAGTCTCATCCACTCAATCCACTGAAGCCTGTCTTCACATGCAGGGGAACCCACTGAGGGCTTGAGACCCATTGGTTCCCCTCACCTGGTTTAGCTGGCCAATCAAAGCCGTTTCCTGGGGTGTGGCCACTGTTGCATGCTGACAGTTCTAGGAGTCACAAGTGAGAGCTAAGTGCAGAACAGGGACCAAAGGGGGACAAACTACCCCACTAGGAGCACGACATGTTTCGCACCAGAGGTACCACCCTTCACCTGCTGGAATTTTGAATGGCTACTGCAAATGATAGCTTCTTCTTTTTTAATGGATTTTTACAAAAATTGCCAGAAAGAAAAGTGGAAGTTCTAGGAGATATCTATGCTTATGGAGATGAATTAATGGTCCATTATGTACTAGTTTATTTTTGAAATAAATAATAAAATTATAGTACCACAAGGAACTAATACTAGATATACTGGGTTTGGAAGTAGATGAAAGAAGGGCTCAAGAAGTTGTTTATCAGCCAGGTATGTGTGCTCAAATTGAAGACTTGATACAGCCATGTACAAAATGTCAAACCTTCAGAAATAAAAACCGCAAAGGGCCTGTTTTTCCTTGAGGGATTTCAAAAAGACCTTGTCACAAGCGAGACTAGAGTCTCAAGGCAGAACAATGAAATGATTGCAGTACAAATTGGCAGAGAGGGTTTCAGACACTGAGATGCCTGAGACTACATCAAGAGGCAGAATGATAAGAAGACCTGTAAGATGTGAGGAGTAATATTTTCTACCCCAAAAGTTATATGTAATGATAGTAGAGACCAAACTGTTCCCATGATTGGGTATATGATGGGAAGCAATTCTAGGGTCACAACAAGGAATTGAAACCTCCGGCATCCACCACCCTTTCTTCTTTGTGAAAGAGTTGCACAGTATTAAGTAAAGCTTACTTCCTCCAAAATTTCATTCTCTTGGAGCACCCTTTTATAAAGTCTGCAGCTCCAAACATCCAAGTGTGCTTTCTGAAAACTGTAGGTAGTTTGACCTATCAGGGCAGCAGATGTCTGTGTGCCCAGGGGCCTCCTTTATTTGGTATGTTCTTGGACTGCCTCTTGCATTGGCTTTTGCTGTCCCATATGGTTTAAGTCACACCAGCAGTTTCTATGCTTCTTTGACTTGGGAACAAGTCAAAAGTCAGATTTTGAAAGTAATTATAAGGGTTGGTAATTCATATTCAAGTCAAGTCAAGTCAAGTAACCTTTATTGCCATCATATAAGAACAATCAGAATACATTCAGAATAGATAGGCCAGTGTGATCTCGGGTAATTCATATTGCATCGAGCACCAGCATTGTCGGGCATGTGCCAAAGCCCCAGTATCCTGGGAGGACCCACCATGGTGCATCTGCAGTCTCCCACACTTGCCCTTTTTCTTTGGTTGGTGGTGGGATTGCAGCTTGCTGTCATCCTGAGGGAGGGAAGCAGCTTTGCAGCCACTGCGATTAGACCATCTTTGGAGACCTCCTCTCAGCCTATCCTGTTTTTGAGAGCTTTCCAGTTGTGCTGCTGTATTAATGGAATGCCACCCACAGAAATCTTACCAGCACCAACCTTAATAAAAAAATTAGTAGTAGGCAAATGCTTTTTAATGTTTTTGGCTAGACATTCATAGAATCATAGAATTTTAGAGTTGGGGGAACCCCAAGGGCCATTTAGTCCAACCCCCTGCAATGTCATAAGACCTCAGCCAGAGAAATTTGGCACGCTTTGAGAGAGGCTCACTTAAGGACAGAAGCTGGATCTACTATGTTTTACTTTAACAAGCTGCATAATATGGCTCTTGCTGAAGGTGGAGATGTGCGTTTACATCTGATGGAGATGCAAAATCTGAGACATGAGCTGCAACAGAGAGGACTCAACTTTCCAGAGGCTGTGTATTCTTTCATGATACTACAATCTTTGGGTTCAGGTTGGGAGTCTGTTGCAACCCAGATTGCTGTGCAGCCAACCGCTCAGCTGACAGTGGACTATGTAACTGCCGTGATATTGAATGAAGCAGATCGCCGGGGTGCTAGCTGCATGGGCAAGGGGGAGTCTTCACAGACGTCATCCCATAGTGCAGTGGAACCACCAGATGGCGCCAAAGCTTTGAAGGCAGTGAAATGCTACTCGTGTGGACGTCTAGGCCATATGAAGAGGGAATGCAGATATCCCAGGGCCAAGACAGAGCAGCGCAGCGAAAGCTCATCGCGTGGAAAAGGCCGAGGCAAAGGCAAAGGTCCGGTGTCTAGGACAACGCAGCACAAGGCTATGGTTTCACGCTTCACTCCAAAGGTTGCAGAGGTCCAGAAGACGTCTAGATCTTTCTTCGTTGTTGATTCAGCAGCAACCCACCATATGTGCAACGATAAGAGACTGTTTGTGTCTTTTACACCGCAGGAAGGTGCGATTCACCAGGCGGATGACCACACTATTCCGAGTAAAGGCTACGGAACTGTTGTTCTTCACAGTTTGGACTTATCGATACAGAATGTGCTTTACGTGCCAGACGCCAAACATAATCTGCTCAGCGTTGGACAGTTGAATGAGCGGAACATTGACGTGTCCTTCAAGAACAAGAAGTGCATCATCACAAAGAAAAATGATTATGTATTGCATGCTGAATATGTTGATCGTTTGTTTGTTTTGTATTATGATGATGTTGAAAAGGATGACACTTGTTGCATTGCAGGTTCTAACAAAAGTTTGCATGCAGAATGTATTCATGATTTTCACCGAAAATTTGGTCATTTGCATTTTGAGGCAGTATCTAAAATGCCTGCCTTGGTTGAAGGTATGACTCTTAAACCCTGCAGGTACCACATGAAGTGCAAAGCATGCGCAGCAAACAAGGTGAAAATGGCTGCGAAAGGTAAGGTGTCTAGTAGGCAAGCTACGGAACCATACCAGGTTGTTCATGCAGATTTGGTTGGACCACTAGCGCCCTCTTTGGGTGGCAATAGGTACTTCATGGTTCTCATTGATGCATTTTCTAGATATATTTTTGTGTACAATCTCAAGCAGAAATCAGAGGCTTTTCCTAGGTTCAAGGAATTCTGTGCTTGGTTGGAAAATGTGCATGGTAAGAAGATAAAGACTCTTTTCAGTGATCGCGGGGGAGAATTCACTTCTCAGCAGTTTGAAGCTTTTCTGACTGAGAAAGGAATTCAACACGATTTGTCTAGTCCTCGCTCGCCATGGCAGAATGGACTTGCGGAACGGGCAAATCAGACATTGCTTCAAGGGTTAAAAACCTTGCTGCATGATGCCAATCTTCCAGAGAGTTATTGGGCCGAAGCTCTCTCGTGTTTTGCTTACAGTTACAATCGCAGGTTATCTTCAGCGATTGGTTGTACCCCCTATGAGAAGATGTTTGGCAAGAAGCCATACATCAAACACATGAAGATTTTTGGTTCTGACATGTGGGTTCACTCACCACAGAACTCCAAGTTAGACAAGCGTGGATTGCATGGTATCTTTCTAGGTTATCAGAAAGGGTCTTACAGAATAATGATGACTGACTCTAAGACAATTAAGCTCACGAGAAGTGTTGAGTACAATGCAAAGTGGGGGGAGAATGTGGGAATTTTCCAATGTTATCCTGATGACGGTGATGAGACTGAGGATAGTCAAAAGCAACCACAACAACCCACACCCACTGATGAAGGTTCTGAGTCTGAATCTGAAACTGAATCGGGTGATTCAGAGGATTTCAAGAGTGCGAAAGCCTCTATGCGACCCTCTGAAAGCTCTGATCAAGAATTGGAAGAACCATTGTTCACAATAGGTCGTTTTTCTCCCAAGAAGGAAGAGGAGAGTGTTGAAGACTTAAGGCTAATTCGTAGGTCACAGAGAGCCACAAAAGGCAAACCTCCAAAGAGATTTGCTGATGAATTTGCTACGATAGCAGTAACAGCTGTTAAAAGCTCCAAGAAGGTATTTGAACCTTCAAGTTTCCAAGAAATCCAGGGTTTGGATTCAAAGGAAGCTGAGCCATGGTTAAATGCCATGAAGGCTGAGCTTGATTCCTTAGAAAGGAACAAAACATGGGAACTAGTTCCAGTAGTTCCAGGAATGAAACTGCTTGGAAGCAAATGGGTCTTCAAAGCGAAGACAGATCAAAATGGCAAGATAGTCAGGCACAAAGCCAGATTGGTAGCCAGAGGTTTTGCACAGGTACCAGGTGAAGACTATCACGAGACCTACTCACCCACAGTGAGATATGAGAGCATTAGGCTTATGCTCAAGCTAGCTGCAGAGGAAAATCTACACATAAGTCACCATGATATTAATACAGCTTTTCTGTACGGATCTCTGGATGAATCACTTTATATGCTTCCACCTGATGGCGTACAGGTAAAACAGGGATTTGTTTGTGCTCTGAAGAAATCCCTTTATGGTCTCAAACAAAGTGCACGGTGTTGGCACACAAAACTCACTGAAGTATTGTTTTCTCTAGGTTTTCAGCAAGGGAAAGCTGATCCATGTGTATTTGTCAAAGAGGAGGGGCAAAAGAAACTGTACTGTTTGTTTTATGTTGATGATTTATTATTCTTTTGGAAAGATGTCGCAATGTACAATAACGCCCTAGCTCAACTGAAAGAGCATTTTGACATGAAAGATCTTGGTGAGGTAAACAACTACCTATCTCTGGAAATAGAGAAAGATCAAGATGGTAACATACTAGTACACCAGTCACGGAAAATTGCTGATGTGTTAAGTAAACTAAACCTAATGGATGCTAACCCTGTAGACACACCGATGACAACAGGTTATCAGGTAGATGACACTGAAGAAGCATTTTCTGACACTACACTGTACAGAAGTGTGCTAGGCAAGCTAAACTTCATTGCCAGATGTTCAAGACCAGACATTGCTGTTAGCTGTAATTTGCTAAGCAGACAAGTCAACAATCCTAGTGTCAAGGATTGGAAGGCTCTGAAGCGCATAGCGCGGTATTTGAAAGGCACTATGCATTACAGACTGAGACTTAACAATCAGAAGTCTGGTGGTCTTGAGATATTTGCAGATGCAAGTTTTGGAAGTGACACTACAGACAGGAAAAGTACATCTGGAGTTTGCTACATGTACAATCAGGGTCTGTTTGATTGGTCATGCAAGAAGCAAACAACAGTTAGCTTAAGTACTTGTGAAGCTGAACTGAATGCACTGTCTTATTCACTTAAGGATTGTGAATGGTTAGTACAATTGTGCAAAGATATGAAAATTCCTGTCAAATGTCCAATCCAGGTTTACCAGGACAACAAAGCATGTTTGGCTTTGCTGAAATCTGAAGGTTGTAAGCAAAGCACGAAACACTTGCAATTAAAGTTGCAGCATGCTAGGGAATGTATTCAGAAGGGACTCGTAACGGTATCCTATATGCCAGGTAATGAAATTCCTGCTGATGTATTGTCCAAAATTGTATCAAGGGATCAACACTGTACCTATGTGCAGAAGTTGGGTTTGTACTGATATTGTACGAACACGCTGCCCAGTGATGTTCACAGAAAGGGGGAGGATGTTGGTTTCTGCTTTCCTTCACTGTGCAGCAAAAGGGCTTGTCACGAGACAGGTGTTTACATTCCACAGTCTGTACTGTTGGAGTTTCTCACGGGAAAGGGAGGCTGGATGTGACGTACACTGGTTTCCTGTTTTTCTCTGTGTGATTCTCTCCGAGCTGTTGAGGAGAGAGGATGCATTTTCTCTGCTCCGGCAGAGGCAAGATGTCTTTCTGTAATATACCAGCTTTGAACTGTAAATAAAGCAATATAGAGTATGCAGCACGTACTCCTCATCCTTCCGCTGGGCACGAGACTCTGCTTTAAATCAACAGGTTTCTGTGCAGTTCTTATTACTTTTTTTGTTTTTTAAATCTTCCGGTAATAATTGCTTTGGCAGCTTTTATTGATTTTGTATTAGGATTTCATAGTATTTGTTCTACCATGTTAAGCAGATGCTGTCTTATGAGCTTTGTGCAAAATAACAAAAATAACTGGCTCCAACAGCACCAGTCTTATAGGTCTCTAAATCTGACCCCAGAGTTCATAGATGAATGGGTGCATATTTATGCATTGCGTTTACATGGGGATCCAGTACCATTCCAAGGCAAGCTAGAAAATGGAGTGGGGGTCAAGTGCAAAAATGAAGAGTTTGTTAACAAAATCAGCAGGTAACAGAGAAATAACTTCATAGTTGACGCAGAAGCTGTATTCATCCAGTCCAGGCACAATATTTTGAATTTGCATATCCAGTGCACACTTTACTTGCTGATGTTGAATTTCACATTGCAACATTCAGTCTTCCTCTCCCCAAAGGGTGTGATGTAATTTGGATGTGCATGCTAATAAATAAAATATTTTGCTGAAAGAACTGTTGCCGTGAGACTGGACTTTTCAGTGATTCAGTAAGTTTGGTAATGTGGCAAATTCTCTCTGGAGCTGTATCTACAAGCAAACCCATGGGCAAGAGAACTGCAAGATAGCTTTAATAGCTCTTAATGGAGAGAGATTCCTTATTCAGGAAGTAACTTGAGTGCATAGTGCATTCCTGAATGAGCATGGATTTAAACACATGTTATATGCTGCTTTCCTTGATCAGCATCCCTTTTCTAGCCATTTGTTGATGGTATATTTTGAAGTGAGAATTTGCTGAGTAGGTAGTTTGTCAGCTGGTCAGCTGAGTGTTTTGGATAATACGACCGCACTTAAATATTGTAATGAAAGGGATTGCATAAATGACTAGATAGGGAAATGCTAAGAATGACACTCTGGTTTTTTCAGATACATAGGTATCCAGTCAGTTAACACAGGGCTGTCCGTGGTGAAGTTTTGTAAAACGTAAAATGTATGATTTGATTCACAACTCAATTTTCCAATGTGCAACCTGATCTTAGCAGGATTACTTGGAAGGAAGTCTCATTGGCTTCACTGGTACTTACTATCACATAAGTATGCTCCAGCCTTAGTTTTTTTAAACTGTATGTTTCTATTCACTTTGTTCTATTATGAGGTTTCTATAGATTTCCGTGTGTCATCTATTTTTTTCTGACAAGTTTGTTACTATTTCTACCCTCTTCAGTGATTTGGTGTTTTTTTCTGATTTCATCTTAGCTATATTGTTTTATTTATTAAGTAGCTGGTGCTATTACTGATGATAGCCTATGTTTCCATGGAACCCCTGTGGATTGTGATTGTACTGTTAAGATGCTATCACTCACTTCTTCAAAGTTGCAAACAAGGGAACTGTTGAATCCAGCTCTGAACTTGCTCCACAGCCTAATATGGGTATAAAATGTATCTGGCCTCAACACTTCATAGTACTAGTCTGCCAGAATTTTACTTTGGACTGTTCCATGAATTCACTCAAAGCAGTAAATGCAAAAAATATATCAGAGCTACAACAAGCTGCCCTGTTAACTGGACCTTTCACTGGTCAACATTTAAAAAAACTTTTAGAACCAAACTACACATGATGCTAAATGTGTATTTGAATCTAACCTGCAAGCTTTTTATATTACAGATCTTTAAATGCTGATGATTAATGGGTTCAGCAGAGGTGTATGTGGGGGTTGGCCTTTGTCAAGGATGCAGGCCTGGGGTGTGTGTGTGTGTGTGTGTGTGTGTGTGTGTGCAGAAATCATGCCTCTCCATGGAACGGCTTGGAGCCCATCCGTCCATGTACTTCTCAGGCTGCTCCTCCACCATTCTAGGTGGCTGAGTGAGGCACGCAAGCACCTCTGGATGCCTTGGCAGAGGAATCTGGTTGCTGGCATGGGCCATTGCAGCAGCCCTACAGGGTCCCCTCCCCAGTTGGCTGGCAGTGCTATTAGAAGTGTGAGCAGAGTGCCTGGTGGAGCTCGGAGGGAAGAAAGATGGAGAGAGTGGGTGAAAGTTGCAGGAGGAGGGGAAAAGGAGGAGAAAATAGCAGCTTCAGAATGTGGGATTGCCGTCAGGGTCATGGGGGGCAGGGGGGATAGGATTAAACTTCCCCTCTGTGCCTGCTACAGTCCCAATAACCACCAACTCCCCCCAACCTGATGCTATTTGTCTCTGAAAAAAACTCTGCATGCTTAATACAGAGAAGCATTTAATGTCACATGTAGATTGGCATTGCAGGGCATTGGACTAGATGACCCTTGTGGTCCCTTCCAACTCCAGAAGTCTGTGATATAATGATGGTGATATATATGGAAGAGACATATTACAGAGCTGAGACTCCAGCCAGGGGGAAAAGGCAGAAAACCTCCCACAAGCACAAAATGTAAAGCTTTGGGAGGGCTATGTCTTCCGATATAAATGAAT
This sequence comes from Podarcis liolepis, assembly GCF_965112155.1. NCBI lineage: Eukaryota > Metazoa > Chordata > Lepidosauria > Squamata > Lacertidae > Podarcis > Podarcis liolepis. The sequence goes on along the minus strand of NC_139560.1, from coordinate 41,396,753 downwards.
GACCAGCTTAATATTTTTTAGGGATAGCATTCCATGGCTGGCAGGGGTGTAGGGAGGCACCACTGAAAGACCCTCTTTCTCATAGCCACCCTCTGAACTTTAGATGGAGGTGTCACTTGCAAAAGGCATGATCAATTAAAGTGCTTTTTTCACTTTTGGAAACTCCAAGTAAGTGAAATAGGTGCTGTTCCCTATCTCAGGAATTCAGCCTGTTATAATAGTAAAATAAGGTGGATGTATTAATATTTGCTTTCTTAGGGATGCTCTTTCTTAAATGCATCTTAAAATTAAATGCATTAGGATGCTGCTTATTGCCTTGTTTATGGGTCATGAGTAGGTCCAAGCCCTTATTAATCTATTGGTTGAAAATTTTAAGCTAGGGGATTTCTGTAAAGGTAGAGCTGAGCAGTTTAGCAGCTTGGATTTGGTAAGCTACAGAGAGACGGTATTGTGAGAAGATCTGCCCTGATCTCTATTGGCAGAAGGTTCAGCAAAACCATTAAGCTCAGAAAGGCAAGAATGATAGAGCTGTGTGGGGTAGAATCCCGGTGACTTCCAGGCAGACTGAGCTGTGAACTGTGTTACACAATACAAGCTAATTAGCTGACAAAGTGCTGAGTTGCATTGCAAAGTGATTTGCTTAGATTCCTCAGGCTGAGTTCTTGGACAGTTTAATTGTCAATAGCATTGCTGGAAAATCTCAGTGAAGGTGAAACTGACCAGAAGGAAGATGAACTTGGAGGATCCGGTTTCAGACAGGGAGTTTAGCTAGCCATACAAGCATTTCTTGATGAGAGCAGGAGAACTTGCAGGTCTGCCTTAAATGTGGGTCAGCATGGTGACCTTGTTTCAGCAGAGACTAAATATGTTTCACTGACAAGCATTAGACACACCTTTTTGTTGCAAGTTCTGTTGCCTATGACCTGACCTTGCTGCTCTTTTGAGAGATTTTGCTATTTACGTATGGGTAACAGTAGGATTGGTATTCATCAACTAAATTGCAGTTAAGCTCAGAACAAGAGGATACAAATTATACCCAAGTACTTACAGACTTGCTGTGAATTCTCTGGATGTGTGTGCAGGAAATACTTGTTTCTCACTCTTGTTTCTGAGTTTGTTGTACAAGTTGAAATAAGGGAAAGAAAGACAGGATATTTTTTTAGTCTACCAGAGGGCAACAATCCAGTAGATATAATTCCTTATGTTGGAAACTAAAACAGTACAGCAGGTTTCAATCCAGTTGAATCTCATGTTATGCAACCCAGTGAGTAATTGCTTTGCTAAAACATTTCAGTTAAAGAGGTATAGGTAGAAGAACTTCTCTATAGCCAACTCCAGGCAAAGGCAAACTCAGCCCTCCAGATGTTTTGGGACTACAACTCCCATCATCCCTAGCTAACAGGACCAGTGGTCAGAGATGATGGGAATTGTAGTCCCAAAACATCTGGAGGGTTGAGTTTGCCTATGCCTGGCCAACTTCATAGAAAGCTGAGTGAGTTACAGCTCTCCTCCATCCTTGAACTCCCTTTTACTTTACCTATAATTGCTGCCCAGTATTGGAGCACTTTGCATTTGTTTATAGAGGCATGTCACTAATAAGAGTGGCTTTCTCACAGGGTTGGCTCACCAATGCCACCACTGGCCCAGGAGACATATCAGGCTTACCAAGTAAGTCCATCCCCACCAGCCTCTCAGTTTTGACTACAGTGGCAAACAGAAAACAAGTTAAAATAGAAAAGTATGGGGTGTGTGGAGATCTCTGCCCAGCTCACACTCTAATGGAAGTTTAAGTTGTCTCCCTGATAAACAGATGAGTTGGGAGGCAGGCCTTAACCCTCTCCTCAGCTTTTCTGCACACAGCAGTTGAGGAGAAGTGGGTTGTGTGTCCTTTGTGTGTGATAAGGAAGAAGTGAGGAGCCTAATTCTATCCTTTTTCAGTTTGCTGGAAGCATCACGTTTTCTGTGGATATTTTTGAAAGAATGCACAAGAAGCCTGCATTTAAAATGTCTGTATTCTTTATGCACTCTTTGCATATTCCTCCCCCACAAGATGTTTTTATACTTCTGTAAACCTCAGGGTTCCACTGTCTGCCAATATTTCTGTAATGTGTGGGGGTACTGTGGTTTTGACTACACAAGTGTGGGACCTCTCCCCTAAAGATATGGGATAAAATACGTAATGTTTTGTAGCTTGAACCATGATTTGTGCCCTTCTTTAAATAATTGTTTCTGTGCAGGGTGAGTAATTCTTATCTTTAGACTTCACTGGAGACTTAGTATTGTCAAAGCAGCTAAATCATTGCCTGTGAGCAGCCATGTTTGCTATGGTGATTGTTTGGCAGTATGCCACCAAATGCTGCCCACAGTCGCTGAAAAGCTGACCTTATAACAGCATCAACAGCCTTTTCTCTTGCTTTAGCTGACATATTTGAAGCTCTGGAAACTGTTTTCAAAACAGCATACATAATGAAGCATTGTGCTTGTAAGAGCAATTGTGCTTCAGTCTATCAGGTTATTTTAGGGTGCAGCATCTAGGAAAGGACAGAGCAGAGAAACAGTTGCAGAAGACAGTCACCCTTCTTCAAATTTGTGTAGGGTTTTTCTCAGCAGCATTCAGGTGTCACAATGCACGATGGTTTATTGTGACCATGGCTAATTGTACCAGTTTGCAAGCCTTGGGTTTGTTTGTTTCCATCCTACCTCTAGTATGAAGGAAAGGAGCAGATTGAACATTTTCACTTTTTTATTAGCTGCAGTTCAGTGTTATGTCTGAACCCTAAACAGTAGTTCCTCTTAACCAGAGGTCCTCAAACTCTTTCAGCAGGGTGCCGGTCCACTGTCCCTCCTGTGTCTTGCGAGCGGCAGGGGCTGGCGGCGGCGGAGAGACGATGAGTGGTGCGCGAAAGGGCTCCAGAGGGGGGCTGCTTTAAATGGCGGCCACTTGAGAGGGGCACTCAGCCAACCATGGCACCAGCGGCAGCGGAGGGACAATGAGCGGCACACAAAAGTTCTCCAGAGAGGGGCTGGCACCAACAAAGCCCAGCCCCCTTCCTCCTCTAGGCAGAGCGGGGAGAATCCAGGAGGAGGGGCCGGGGCCGCCACCATGTGAGGGAGAGGGAAAGAATGCGTGCACAGTGATTCCCGAACTGTCCACAGGATGGATTTAGAAGGCAATTGGGTCTGATCCCGCCCATGGGCCTTAGTTTGCCAAGCCATGCTCTTAACTGTGGTTTGTTGAAACAAACCAGCTCTATACTCTATGGTTTGAGGCTGACATTTTTAAAAAATAAATAAACCAAGCTAACCCATGAATAAAATTAACCACACTTCGTTGTATTCAGATAATTAATGAAAACACAGGCAAAAGTTTCCAAACTTTTCCTCATGGCTGCACAGTAGCAGGGAGTATGTGAGCCTGAGGCCTGCACATACTTGTTCCTGTCATGATGAACCATGGTTATTGTGACATCTGAAGGCAATTAATAAGAATCAAATAAAAGCTTGCTGAGGTCAACATTGAAAATCAAGGTGGTAGCTCTCAGTCCTGCTTTCCTAACAGTTACATGTATTGAGTCACAATATTGTACATAAAAGGTCATGTGCAATGAAGTGTCAGTGCACATATCTATGCAAACAATGTGAAGAACAGGCGAGGCCCAAGAGCAAGGAACTGTCTCGATGTATCATTTGTAAAATCAACACTTCTGCCTCTTTGCATAATCAAATATGAGCAGGGAGGGGGGAAGTGGATGCAGAAATCATTTTCTAAAACAAATGGTTTCCCCACCCCCAAGTCCATTATAATGTCTATGATAGTCTGCCGTTTCCAGTCTTTCAAATGCTATAATACAATCAATCAGAACTAGTGTGACCAGCTTAACTTATTTGTAGGATTGTTAGATGCTCCTTATATAGTTTAAGGAGCTGTCCTTCATTTCAGCTCATTACAGCTCTATCTTTCTCAAAGGTGATCATTCATTTCACAATTCCCTCAGTTCACTATCATTCCATGGAGCCAATCGGCAATTAAGAGTGTTCCTTAATTTGAGAGTCTCATTTTGGTGATGGTGGTTATTGAAGACAATTAACATAGCACTTGAATTTCCAAAGCACATTACAATCTCCCCCATCCCGTTTACATTTCTATTGTTTCTTTTCCCTAGAACACAGTACAGGAATAATGCATTTAAAGCAAGGAAGGTATCCAGAATAAAACATGTGTTTATACTTCTCTGCAGTTTTATGAGGACTCCTACCCTCAAGCCTGGGTGTCTGGAACTCTCTCACTTAGCAGTCCTTATCTTCCTAACCCTCACAACACCACAAGATAAACCACTCTCATTCCCACCTTAGTAGGTTGTGACTAGGAAATAATGAGTTGCCGCTTCATTTGCAGGAAGCGGTTATTGAAAAGCTGTTTTGTTATATATTCCAATAAAGATTTGAGAGTGTAAACTAAAAAAAAATCCCTACAGCTTGAAAGCCTTAGACTAAAAGCTTGGTCGAATCTCTAAAAGAAAAAAGCTAACCAGCACTAAGAGAACTGTAACAGAAAACTTTATCTCTTTTACGTTCAGGGCTGCAAATCATAGAATTGTAAAGTTGGAAGGGACCCTGAGGGTACAAGAATAAAAATGTGAGCATAATGTCCATGATTAACTGTTTATGTAACTGAGATTTTACCTCCTGTTTGAGTTCATTGTGAATATTTAATGTTACTAAGTGTTACGGCTAAAATCTGGGTGCGGGGTTACTCTGCCACCCAGCTCATCGGACTAAGTCCGTGGGTCCCTGCGGAAGAAAATGAGCTCAGCCGGACGCAGGAGCAAACTGCAGAAGATCCAAGTTTATTGCGCAACAGGTTCAAGGCGAGATTGAACCGCCAGAAAGGGGTGACATGAACTTTTGAAATTTCCCTCCATATCCCAGAATACAGTGCAAAATACATCCCAGTTACATCATGAATACATTAAGAGGTTGGGTTACACAGATTAACATATGGAGGAGGGAGGGGTGAATATGCAGAGAGCTGGATGGAGGAGGGAGGGGGAATATGCAGAGCCGGAGATATGCGCAGATAAGCACATCCTGAGAAGACAATGGTCCATGTACACATAGTCTGTCACCTGGCATTGCCCAGAGGAAAGGTTTGGCAGAGTGATTTTGACAGGATTACTTGAGAGATTATGGAGGACAGGGGAGGGGTGATGGAGTCCTAGAGAAATTGAGCAAATATATTGTAGTGAAGAAGACATGCCCCCCCCCCTTCCGTAACACTAAGCGGCTTTTAAAAATAAACAAGTGGGTTGGATCTTGAGTTACCTGAGTGGAATTCTGCTCATGGAATGGAACAGTCTTGCATCCAGGGCCGTCTTAACCATATCCGGGGCTGTGGTGCAAAGATCCCTCTGGCGTCCGTCCCCCATTCCCCAGAGTTGTTGGCCTTTTTTTTAGGGAATCGGCACCATGCTCGCTTACACATTATCTCTAACAAGCCCTTAGAACAAATGAAAATAAAATGAAAAGGCAGAAGAAAATCTAATGAAGTCCTCAATTCCAAAGCAAGACTCATTCAAGTACTCAGCAGTTCTTCTATTTCATCCTCATGATTCAAATCACCACATATCAAAAAGTTAAAGCAACCACCAGTTTGTTGTTCTTTAAATAAAGTAATAAAGACACAGACAATGAAGTTCCCGGCCAATTTGTGTTTAAGTACAAAGTTTGCCTTCGTTCTAGTTTTTAACATGTGCTTGGTACCGTAGTTTGTGTCAGGTTGTGAGCTGCCCTGATATCTATGGGTGGAGGGCAGTATTAGTAGTACTACTACTAGTAGTAATAATAATAATAGTAATAGTAATGGTGATGATATTTTTCGCAGGGCTTGGAGTGAGAGGGTGATGGCCAGCTGCTGGAATGAATGGGGTAGGTGCTAAATGGTCTGGCTTGCTTTACAACCCCTAGGGACCTTGTTGGTGGGGTGGAAGGGCCGGAGAAGGAGCCCACCCACCAAGAAGAAGAAGAAGAAAAGTGAGGAGGCTTCCCTTCCCCGGAATAGAGTTGCCCGTAACATTAAACACAGGGCACAATTCCAGGGAGAGAGAGAAACCAGGGCAGCAGCTGCTGCTACTCACGGCTCGGGCTAGATGTAGCTGAGCAGGACAGGCAAGGGGACCATGCAAGCAGGGCTGCAAACCCAGGAGGAAGAAAGGGGGCAATTCCTTCCTTCCTTCCTTCCTTCCTTCCTTCCTTCCTCCTCCTCATGCTCCGCTTTCCCCTCGCCATCGCCCGCCTCCCTCTTCCCACAGGGCGGACGAGAGAGAGAGCGCTGCATGCCTGCCAGCCATATAGTTGGCAGGCACAGCTTCCACCCTAAGCCTCTTCCAGGGATTGCTCTCCTCCCGCTGAGGCTTGGGAAGGAAGCTGCACTCAGCCAGCCATATGGTTGGCAAGGCGCAGCTGGCTGGTGTGCAGGGAAAGGGGAGGCCGCCAGCAAAGCCACACAGCTCCCCCACTCACTGGGGCGCCCCGAGAGGCCGGCACCCTGGTGGAACGCACCAGTAACCCCAATGGGAAGGACACCTCTGCTTGCATCCATGGGACACTGCTGTGTCCCTTCCCTCTTCTCTGTATCCCCCCTTTCCTCAGTCTGCTCCAGAGGGTTGAGGGACCCTCTGGAACAGTGTGGGAGGTAGTGAAGAGGGAAATTGCAAAAATTGCCTCCTCCCTCCACTGCAAGTTCCATTCACGGAAGCTTTGCTGGATCCACTCCCCTTCTACAAAAGTAGGGACTCCTTCTCTCCACAAGATGCAACTGAATAATCTGGTATAATTAATATACCAGGCTGAAGAACATGGACACTGCTAAGGAAGGATTTAAACTCAAGTCTAAGATCAGCTCTGGTCTAAACTGCCACTTGGACTTACCTTGGATACTACCAAAGTGTTGTGCTGCAAGCTTTTGTATTTCCTTTCCTTACCTGATTCTAAGCTACACTTGCCTACTTCAGGTAAAATGGGGCAGTGCATCAGTCTATTATGAAATAAGGACAGATGTTCCTATTCCAGCTGTGCCTCCCAGATCCAGTTGCTCATCTCTCACTCATCACTGTGGGATGAATAGCAACTCTGGATGCTGCAGGCTCTGCTATCAATTTGCCAATCCAGGATTTGGCCACTTTAGAGCAGTCCAGACAAGGAAATTGCAGATCCCTCTGTGCTTGTTAGGCAGTTAAAATAATATCCAAGGAACTGTCTCTTCTATTTTGGAATTCATGGTGAGGAGAGCGTCACTGCTGTAATACGGATGGCTTTTATACACAAGGACAGTAAATAATCGTATTATAGGTCATGAATAATTTATGGTTCGTGTCTGTGTGCAGTTTATGCAAGAATTCATACCAAATATTTTCAGCCCTCATTAGACGAAGAGAAGGGGAATAATTCTCAGCACTATGTTTGTCTATCATCCTCTAATACAGAGTAGTAACTGAGGCTCAATATGTTGTATACATAACTCTTCTCTCTGCATTTATGAGTGTGTGTGCTTCTTATCGGTATTACTGGATGTTCAGTGGCAGGTTTCCCATTGTTAAAGATTATGGCCAGTGCAAAATTAATAATATGTATTTTTTAAGATTGTAGAACTAGAAAGCCACAACTGGCATGTAAACCAGCCCTGTGGTGAAGGGCAGGACCAACCAACCAAGCACTGGGCTGTATAAATCAACCCACACAACTGAGCCACAGCATGCCACAGATTACAGTAGGGAGAACCTTTACAGCAAATTATTCCAGCACCACATACTCAAGAGGAAGTCAAGAACAAGCAATAGCCATTGGATCAGTACTCACCGAACTTAGGAAAAAGTTCTTTCCCCACTGGTTTCATGGGTAAATCACATGGGAACAGAAGCATGCATGTTCATAAAGAGTGGTGACATGCTCAACTGGGCCAGCTGTTGTATCACATCACGCCCACTGGCATGGATGAAATTCAGTGCAACATGGCAGTATATCAGTAAAAAAGACAGAGTTCCAAAACACAGCATGTTACACTGTGTAAAAGGAACATTAGAAACCAGGCCAGAAGTGCTAGCATTATCACCAGAAAAACTAACACAATAAACCTCATGTCGGAAGGCACCCTGCGAAAAGCCTCCTGAGCTGACATGCCATCCTAGAGAGACGTCCTCAGTGGCTGCATCAAAAAACGGTAAAAGGTAAAGGACCCCTGGATGTCTAAGTCCAGTCAAAGGTGACTATGGCGTGCGGCGCTCATCTCGCTTTAAGCAAAGGGAGACAGCTTTCCAGGTCATGTGGCCAGCAAGATTAAACTGCTTCAGGCACAATGGAACACCATGACGGAAGCCAGAATGCATGGAAACACCATATACCTTCCCACCGCAGTGGTACCTATTTATCTACTTGCACTGATGTGCTTTCAAACTACTAGAGAAGGGGAATAATTTTCAGCACCACACTTGTCTGTCAACCTCTAATACAGAGTAGTAACTGAGGCTCAATATGTTGTATGGACAACTCTTCGCTCTGCTTTTATGGGTGTGTGTGCTTCTTACCAGTATTACTGGATGTATCAGTGGCAGGTTTCCCATTGTTAAAGATTATGGCCAGTGCAAAATTAATAATATGTATTTTTGATGAATGTAGCCACAACTGGCAATGTAAACCAGCCCTGTGGTGAAGGGCAGGACCAACCAACCAAGCACTGGGCTGTATAAATCAACCGACACAACTGAGCCACAGCATGCCACAGATTGCAGTAGGGAGAACCTTTACAGCAAATTATTCCAGCACCACATACTCAAGAGGAAGTCAAGAACAAGCAATAGCCATTGGATCAGTACTCACCAAACTTGGGAAAAATCACAAATATGAAGAGTGTTATTGAGCTCCGGATATTTAGATTGGCGCACATAAAAATTAAACATACCTATATCACATATGTAATTACCACTGTAATGATACCAAAGGTACATATGCCATGTTTGTATGAACCTCTTTCCTGGTTCAGACAAGGAGAAGCATTGTCCTGAAGCTGAGTGGGGTGGAAGAGGGTAATGGGCTGTGTTTGGGAACCTGCAAGCCTTCACAAGAGACCTAATTGACCATCCTCTCCCCCCCCACTCCAGGAAATGCACAAGGGGGACAAGATAGATTCTTGCAGATTCAGAGGATCAGCTAGGCCTTTGTGACATCATCAGCCCTCTCCATTCAAGCCTCTTTTCATGCCTAGCAACCACAGAGCATCAGTAATAGTCATGGTGATTGGTGTAATGGCTGCTTTGTGTTTTATCCAGGGTTGAATTCAATATACTGTACATGTGTTTCATATTTTCCCACCACCACCTTGTTCCCTGCCATTGTTTTCTACTTCTACTACTGTCTTGAAGCCACTGGCTAATGAAATGTCAGGCTTTTTACTGAAAAGAATTTCTGGACATTTCCATGAAGAAAGTATCCCTTTTACTTCAACCTCAGTTTTGTCCCCCAGTTATTTTAATTAATTAATTAATTAATTAATTAATTAAATTTGTATACCACCCTTCATCTGAAGATCAGAGGGCTGTTCACAACATACAGAAAATACATTACAGAACAAAAACAAACCCACCCACCCCCTCACACAAACACATTTAAAAGGCCACAGAATGTTAATCCGCCAAAAGCCTGTTTGTAGAGAAACATTTTTGCCTGACGCCTAAATATATATAATGAAGGTGCCAGGCAAGTGTCCCTTATGTATCTATAAACATGAGCTACAGTTGAACAGTGGTGAAGAGAAGAGGTGAAAGAGGCAGAGGTTTGAAGCCAGAGTGCCCGATAGACAGCAGACTGAGGTGAGAGTTGTAAGGGATTGGGAAAGGGAGCAGGAGTTCGGAAGGGGCATGGGGGAGAAAGGTGAAGTTTAGCCACTTCAAGAGGGAGCTTGCAGGCTGACACTCCCCAGTAACACAGCTTTAGCCTATTAATCCATGGCTACACTTTGAATACACATTCCTATCAACTGCTAAGCACTTCACTAATTGTATAGCTTGTGGATGTCTTACTGTGCATTATGTTTGGGCTAAATGTACAAGGCATACCATAACCAAAGGAGACTGCTACAATCTTATTGATAACTCCCTTTTCTCTGTATTTGGGAGTATTAGAGAAAACCTTGATGTCCACATTTTAGGCTGTTAACTCCTAATATTACCCAAGTTGTGGCAGTTCAATGGCCAAAATGAGAAAAGAAATTATATTCAGCTATTGAAAGGTTACAGAAGTGAGGCGAGTGGCCTCAAGGGAGAGGGCCTTTTCAGTGAAGCACCCCAATTATGAAACAACATCACCAGAGAGGCTTGCTTGGTGCCTGCATTGTAATATTTTTGTACTGGATGAGGACTTAGTTATTTTCCTAGGCTTTTAAGTTGATACACTTTTAGATATTGGCACAAATTACTTTCCCTGAACTGGATTGAGGGTGCCTTATTTTGATTTGATGCTGTTATGCTGTTTTATAGGTGGATTTTGGCTTATTTTTATGCTAATGTTCATACGTTTTTGAACACCGCTTTTAATCTGTGCTCTGTATTTGAGTGTACTTTTATACTGTTTTGTGAACTGCTCCCTGAAAGTGCAGTATGCAGATGCCATACACAAATGCACACACACATATTATATATGTTAGCATTTTGTGATGTTCTAATCTCTGTGCAGCAGTCCCCTAAACATAATATGCTCTGTAGAGAGATACAAAGCAGTATTTTGAGATGCTGGTAATTAATTCAAGTCAATGGCCTTTTCTCTCAATCATCGCTGCAGTGATGAGGGGTTCACAAATCTTAACACTGGCTCATTTGGAAGAAAAAGCCATGCATTCAATATGTAATGAAAATGGTTTACCTATGAGACAGAGCTCATGCTTTGCATGCAGGTACCAGGGCTGGTAAATTATCCTTGCCTGAGACATTGCCAGCCAGAGATGGATAGTACTTGACTAGATAGATTTTCTGATCTGATGCTATAATGCAGCTTCAGGTGTTTATTGGGCTCTGGCAATGATACTGCTAAGAACCTAGGGAGATCTTTGACCTTTGGTTGAAAGTTATCTATAATTGAGACATACACACTTTTTCCGATCATTGCGCTCTGCAGGAAAGGGGCTCCTACAGTTAGCATCTCATCAAGTGGTCCACCTCGTACAATGTAGGAATTGGGCCCTTAGTATGGTGGCATCTACCTTTTCATTATGTATTAGACCATGGGCAGGCAAACTAAGGCCCGGGGGCCGGATCTGGCCCAATCGCCTTCTAAATCCGGCCCGCGGACAGTTCGGGAATCATTATGTTTTTACATGAGTAGAATGTGTGCTTTTATTTAAAATGCATCTCTGGGTTATTTGTGGGGCATAGGAATTCGTTCATCCTCCCCCAAAAAAATATATTCCGGGCCCCCACAAGGTCTGAGAGACAGTGGACCGGCCCCCTGCTGAAAAAGTTTGCTGACCCCTATATTAGACAAATGCTGTCTCTACTGTCTTTTCAGCACCTATCAAATATCTTCCTTTTTCAACAACCTTTTTTAGTAGATATTCTGTTCCCAGTCTGTATTGCATTTGAAATTGTTTTTATGTTTGTTAGAGCCAGGGTCAGAGTGGTGAAGCAAAATTCCTCTGAGCATGCATGCCCTGGAAGGACTTCTTCCCATGAACATGGTGAAGTAGTTTGTAGATGTGGTAGCACAAGGGTGTTAGCAATGTTCATAAAGGAATAAACAAATGACTAATGGTCCTTTGCACTTTTGTTCTCTCCAAAGCACAAAAGCATGTTCTGAGAAATAAATCGAGGGACAAAATGTGAACTTTCTCTTCATCCTGTTATAAATATAGAAGAGTTCTAGTATCATTCCAGGATGAGCCTTTGTAAAATCCTTCATTCTAGCTAGGAGTTGTACTATTTCAAATGGCGTAAATGGCGAATCTGTCATTGAACACTGCTGCCGTTTTGAAAGCAAGTGACCTGTTTTTTTGCTGTCATTTAGTTAGAACTAGTTTTCATCAATCTTTCATACTAAACTTGCAGCAGCTGGGTGGTACTTTTCTTTCTTCCCCCAAGGGTTGAAGGTTATGCACCATCAGCAACATGGCTTGGTGTTTTTGCATTTGTATTTAGGGTGCATAAAGAAAGGAGGGAAGTTCTCCCTAGTGACATACCTGATTTATTGCTCAATTACTAGAGTGCACCTTATCAGCTCTGTGTGAGGATCTGTGAAAGCCATAGATTTCTTCCTGATGTCTATTAGCAGTGTATCTTCATAACTGCCTTTGCCCCTTTGTGTCTAGGAGCAAGATGTTCGAAAGCTCTTTTAGTGAATGAGTGGGTTGGAGAAAGAGGAACAGGAGCTGGTTCTGATAAATGATGCTCTTCTTTATTTTTGATCACTTGCGTTTTGACAATAAAATCCAAGCAAAGCAATAATGTTGGCTGCCATTCTCTAATCTCCTTTATTTATATACTGGTTTAGAGAAAAGCTGTTGGTAGTATTAGGAGATGGAATGAGAAGGAACGTGTATTCAACTTACTTCTGGTTTCCTTCTGTCATGTTCTATACAATGTAAAGGCTACAACCTATGTGCCTCCTATAGGTATGCACCATAAGATGGTGTTTATCTAAATTATGCTGTCATTTGACACTGACAGAGTGATTCTCATTGCATTTACATCTTCATGCCAATCTAAAATGATTTGGGAGCAAGCCAAACCCAAGTTCCACCAGGATGAGTGGGGTTTGGAATAGGCGGGTCTTTGGCTGAGCCTGGGCTCAGTGAGTGCTACAGAGGGTGGAGTGCCCCACATCCTGATTCAGTCAGAGAAACACTGGTGTAATTTCTCCATCCTAGCTCAGTTGAAGCCAGCTCAGCCAAGCCTGGGATAAATCCTAAAAAAGGGGTGTAGCAGGGGTAGGATGGGGCAGTGGGAGATTCACCTCTATTCCAAACTCTGTTCTATCTGGTCACATGACCTAGCAACACATCAGAATTTAGACTGGCACAAAGGATGCTGTAAATCAAACCTCGTTTTAAAGAAGAAGAAGAAGAAGAAAAAAAGTTTGGATTTGATATCCCGCCTTTCACTCCCTTTAAGGAGTCTCAAAGCGGCTAACATTCTCCTTTCCCTTCCTCCCCCACAAAAAACACTCTGTGAGGTGAGTGGGGCTGAGAGACTTCAAAGAAGTGTGACTGGCCCAAGGTCATCCAGCAACTGCATGTGGAGGAACGGAGACGCGAACCCGGTTCACCAGATTACGAGACTACCACTCTTAACCACTACACCACACTAGCTTGTTGAAAGGCTTGTTTTCCCTCTGCCAGGCTCCAACCAGCTCAGTCAGCAGTTGCATGACTCTTAAACAGAATTTGGAATAGGGGCAAGTTACACCAGAATAATTCCTCCTGATATAAATTACACCGATGTCCCATAGTTTGGATTGGTCTGCCCGAATGTAAAATCAAGTAGCTAAAAGTTACGCACAGTGCAACTGAGTTATAGAAACAGACTGATTTGGATTAGCAAGATTGTAACGATGTATGTATTTGGGTTCCAAGCCATTTAGAGTTTTAAAAGGTTGTAGCTTTAAAGTTCTAGCACACCAGAAAAAAATCGTTTATGTATGCAACAACGGGCGCCAGGATGCTGTTAGCACAAAGGTGGAAAGAGAAAGCAGTCTTGACTAAAGATGATTGGCAAACCAAGTTAATGGACTACGCTGAAATGGCTAAATTAACTGGAAAGCTCAGAAATGAAGATGACAAGAAATTTAAAAATAACCGGAGGACAAAACCGAGGTTGAAGTAAAAGGGATACTTTCTTCATGGAAACTTCCAGAAATTCTTTTCAGTAAAAAGCCTGACATTTCATTAGCCAGTGGCTTCAAGACAGTAGTAGAAGTAGAAAACAATGGCAGGGAACAAAGTGGCGGTGGGAAAATATGAAACACATGTACAGTATATTGAATTCAACCCTGGATAAAACACAAAGCAGCCATTACACCAATCACCATGACTATTACTGATGCTCTGTGGTTGCTAGGCGTGAAAAAAGGCTTGAATGGAGAGGGCTGATGATGTCACAAAGGCCTAGCTAATCCTCTGAATCTGCAAGAATCTACTTGTCCCCCTTGTGCATTTCCTGGAGTGTGGGGGGAGAGGATGGTCAATTAGGTCTCTTGTGAAGGCTTACAGGTTCCCAAACACAGCCTATTACCCTCTTCCACCCCACTCAGCTTCAGGACAATGCTTCTTGTCTGAACCAGGAAAGAGGTTCATACAAACATGGCATATGTACCTTTGGTATCATTACAGTGGTAATTACATATGTGATATAGGTATGTTTAATTTTTATGTGCGCCAATCTAAATATCCGGAGCTCAATAACACTCTTCATATTTGTGATTAGGAAGGAATTTTTCCCAAGTTCGGTAAGTACTGATCCAATGGCTATTGCTTGTTCTTGACTTCCTCTTGAGTATGTGGTGCTGGAATAATTTGCTGTAAAGGTTCTCCCTACTGCAATCTGTGGCATGCTGTGGCTCAGTTGTGTGGGTTGATTTATACAGCCCAGTGCTTGGTTGGTTGGTCCTGCCCTTCACCACAGGGCTGGTTTACATTGCCAGTTGTGGCTACATTCATCAAAAATACATATTATTAACTTTGCACTGGCCATAATCTTTAACAATGGGAAACCTGCCACTGATACATCCAGTAATACTGGTAAGAAGCACACACACTCATAAAAGCAGAGCGAAGAGTTGTCCATACAACATATTGAGCCTCAGTTACTACTCTGTTTTAGAGGTTGACAGACAAGTGTGGTGCTGAAAATTATTCCCCTTCTCTAGTAGTTTGAAAGCACACCAGTGCAAGTAGATAAATAGGTACCACTGCGGTGGGAAGGTATTGGTGTTTCCATGCACTCTGGCTTCCGTCATGGTGTTCCATTGTGCCTGAAGCAGTTTAATCTTGCTGGCCACATGACCTGGAAAGCTGTCTCCCTTTGCTTAAAGTGAGATGAGCGCCGCACGCCATAGTCACCTTTGACTGGACTTAGACATCCAGGGGTCCTTTACCTTTTACCTTTTTTTAATGCAGCCACTGAGGATGTCTCTCTAAGATGGCATGTCAGCTCAGGAGGCTTTTCGCAGGGTGCCTTCCGACATGAGGTTTATTGTGTTAGTTTTTCTGGTGATAATGCTAGCACTTCTGGCCTGGTTTCTAATGTTCCTTTTACACAGTGTAACATGCTGTGTTTTGGAACTCTGTCTTTTTTACTGATATACTGCCATGTTGCACTGAATTTCATCCATGCCAGTGGGCGTGATGTGATACAACAGCTGGCCCAGTTGAGCATGTCACCACTCTTTATGAACATGCATGCTTCTGTTCCCAT
Source organism: Podarcis liolepis (assembly GCF_965112155.1). Lineage (NCBI taxonomy): Eukaryota > Metazoa > Chordata > Lepidosauria > Squamata > Lacertidae > Podarcis > Podarcis liolepis. Next base: position 41,381,304 of record NC_139560.1, on the reverse strand, counting down.
GTGATTTACCCATGAAACCAGTGGGGAAAGAACTGTATGCTGGCATACCACCCCAGGTTTCATCACATGATCCACGGAACCAACAGGGAAAATATGGCACAAACTTCCCACGATTTAATGGGGCTCTAAATAGACCTTTTCTGAAAGCCATTAAAGCAGAAATGAATGCTAAACTTCTGCAAGATTCCACCTGATTTTCAGAACTCGTTTTTACATAGTTTGTCTTATTAAAGTACAGGGGACAAGCTATGGTAGCCCGACCTGTTCAGGCCTCGTAGATCCAAACCAGCACGTTGAATTTCACCAGTCTGTAGACTTTGCAAAATGTAGAAGTATTTTAAACCAATTATTATGGACCAAATATAGCTGATGTAGAAAAATGCCATGATTGAAGCTATATAATCAGATTTATAAGAAGGTGTAGTGCCTGCAAGATATTATTCCTGGCACTGCTGTAGACTTAAATGCATTTGAATGTGTTGCCTCTTTGCCACTAACTCTTATGTAAAATATTCCTTTATCTGATGCATATTTAGGGCATTCCTACCTTCCTGTGGAGCCTTCATCTTTAGAGGCAAGGTCCTTGATCTGTTTCATTAAGCATCTTTTCACCACAGTTGAATGATCTGTCATACTCCGGTTAGTCATGGTTGTTTGGCGCTGTGATGCTTTCTGATCTGCATAGTTTCAGAAACGGAACAGATTTCCTAATGACCACTGCAGAGGAAAGAAAAGCAAAATTAGTAGGGGTGCCAGGATTCTGTCATATCTTACAGAAATGCTTTATTAGTGTCCCAAGCTCTTTTTGTGTCCCTTTCTAGTTATAATTAAGCTGTTTTAATTGTCTCTTTCACAACTGTATGGCTTTATCATTTTACCCTTAAGTTCCTTGGGGTGGAAAAGGCAAAAATTAAATGAAAAGAAACCGATTGATTGAAAGTGCTTTGAAGGGTATAAAGATTTCTAGGATCATGTTTGTGTGATACAAAATAATAATCATCATAATAATTATTAACATTATTGTTTACCAGCTGTAATAATCACACATTGTGAATATATCTGGTAATTGTGAGTTCATCCATCTTCCAGAAATATAGAGGCATTGCATGATGCATTTACTTGGAAGCTAAAATTGGATGAATATAATATTGAATTTGCCTTATAAATGGGTAGCTCAGTGCCAGAGACAGCCCTCCTAGAAATATGGGTAATTAAACTTTGGAGTGCCTTTCAAGGGAACTGTTTAAAAAAACAAAACAAACCGATCAATTTTGTAGGCTTCTATTTTCAGATAGTTGTACTTAACTATCACAGAAGTAAGACTTGTGTAATTATTAATACTTCTATATTAAGAAGGGACGCGGGTGGCACTGTGGGTTAAACCTCAGCACCTAGGACTTGCCGATCGCATGGTCGGCGGTTCGAATCCCCACAGCGGGGTGCGCTCCCGTTGCTCCGTCCCAGCGCCTGCCAACCTAGCAGTTTGAAAGCACCCCCAGGTGCAAGTATATAAATAGGGACCGCTTACTAGCGGGAAGGTAAATGGTGTTTCCGTGTGCGGCTCTGGCTCGCCAGAGTACCTTCGTCACACTGGCCACGTGACCCGGAAGTGTCTGCGGACAGCGCTGGCTCCCGGCCTCTAGAGTGAGATGAGCGCACAACCCTAGAGTCTGTCAAGACTGGCCCGTACAGGCAGGGGTACCTTTACCTTTTACTATATTAAGAGTTGCATTTTTGCCAGTGATTGAGAATTGGAATGTGCCCAGTTTATACAGGGAAATGTGACCGTAAGGTGAAAATATTTTGAAATGCTTTGAGGAAGCACTTCTTTACAGAAAATACCATCATTTTCAATGAAATAATGAAATGAAATGAAAATTCAATGATTTATTTTTTTCATTTCAATGAAAAACTTCAACATGTAGTGGGAGCACTGTGTGTGTGTGTGTGTGTGTGTGTGTGTGTGTGTGTGTGCCATCTCCAACTCCTGGAAAAATTCCATCAACGGTGTCTCCAAAATTTTTTACACATGACTTGGGAAGATAGGCGAACTAATATCAGTGTACTGGAAGAAGCAAAGATCACCAGTGTTGAAGCAATGATTCTTCAACATCAACTTTGTTGGACTAGTCATGTTGTGCGGATACCTGATGATTGTCTTCCAAAGCAACTACTCTATTCCGAACTTAAAAATGGAAAGCGTAATATTGGTGGTCAACAAAAGAGGTTTAAAGACTATCTCAAGGCAAATCTTTAAAAATGTAGTATATACACTGACAACTAGGAAACACTGGACTGCGAGTGCTCCAGTTGGAGAACAGCCTTTACCAAAGGTGTCATGGGCTTTGAAGACGCTCGAACTCAGGACGCAAGGGAGAAACGGGCTAGGAGGAAGGCACGCTTGACAAATCCACACCGTGATCAACTCCCACCCGGAAACCAATGTCTCCAATGTGGAAGGATGTGTGGATCCAGAATTGGCCTCCGCAGTCACTTACAGACTCATTGTTAAAACCGTGTTTATGGAAGACAATCTTACTCGGCTACGAGTGATCGCCAAAGAAGAAGAAGATGTGTGTGTGAGAGAGAGAGAGTGAGAGAGAGGGGGGGAGAGGGACAGAAAGAAATGGAAACCCCCAAAAGAGTTGTGGGGTATTTTACTTCACTCTATACTGGGCAGAAGCCAACCGAAGTTAAGCAAATATAAGCCCTACTGAATGGAAGGCTTTGTTAAACATGTGATTAACCTTGCCATTGAAATGGGCAGGATATAAGCATTCTTAGCTTTAGCAGGATTGCACCCCCTATAATTATCCATAGTCTCCATCGTTAGACTTCTCACAAATCTTTTTGCAAGATTATTATATTCATCTTGATGCCCCCATCACCATCTTATTCTCATTTCTCATGCTAATAGCAGAAGGGCACAGTAATGAGAGCACATTTTAATCATTGACCAGTAGTGGCTCATATATTTCATTATGTCTCTCCTTTTGGCATTGTACAAAAATAGATTTTACTTTTATTGAATGATTTAAAATGCATATTACCAAAAGATATTTATGAGGAGAGGATCCGCTGCATTTCAATAATTCCAGTTTTATAAAGCAGGGGATTTTTGGACAGCTAATTAATTACTTATATTTTCTTAATATAAACTTTTTCTGCCTGTTTCGAGTTTATTACCTTAATGGAAAGGCTGCACAAAGGAATATAAAATATCTGGAAGGGCACCTATGTGGGGATATCTGTGCTCAAAAGAAAAAAAGAAAAGGAAAACACTGAGAAAGTAGCATTACAAGGAGAGTAATTAATCACATATCATTTTAAACTTAGTGCTATTGGGCTTTGCGTTAGAAAATCCAGTTGCTTTTGCTAGTTCCATTTAAAAAAGAAGCGCAGAGCTCACTTTATAACCAGAATCACTCATCACATATTGTGAATCATCACACATCGGGTCAAGCTACTGCCCAACAGGGGACCCTAGGTGGGAGGCTCAAGTGGTGCTTGGTACTTAAACTGGACATTCAGAGCCATCTTTGGCCACCTACACTCTGCATTACCAATTCTGTCTTGAGTGGTGTTAATAATAGAATGAGGCAGGCCCTTCAGATTTATGTTAAAATGCTTGCTAAAATGTTGGTTACATTCCAATATTTTATTTCAGGATTAGAGGTCATTTCATGCTACAGGGTGTGTGTGTGTGTGTGTGTGTGTGTGTGTGTGTGTGTGTACTGAAGACTTTTTTGATATAAAGCATAATAAAGCTAATGGAAAATATTGAGCGTCTTCAGAAATCAGATTAATCTAACTTGGCACCATAAGCACTGCAGTATGCCAATAAGGAATGGATAATTATTGTATACGGGAAGCATATCCAATGTAGTTGTTGTCACATTTGCATTTGGGACTATGAAATATGTTTCTAATGTATTTTAAGCTACACAGGAAAAGATTAATAGCAGGCTTTACATTTCTCTTATGTGACTTTTTATCTGGGAAATACGGTTGACAGATTTATATATGAATTACCCTAGGCACTAACAATAATAAGCTATATTTAAATACATAAATATGTAAATATTTATCAATAAGGTTTTGTATTGATGTATTGATTCTGGCAAATAAAAAAGGCAAACACACACATTTATAGTCTTCATAAAACTATAAAATCTTTATTTAGGTCATGTCACCACTAAACCTTATCCCTTATGGGTTACTCATCTGCCTCAGAGCCCTCCATTTTCTGCAGAAACATACCCAACTCCCTGAACCATTCCTCATAAAGCTAGATCATCTTGGTCACCCTCCTCTGCACACATTCTGGCCTGTCAACGTTCTTCTTAAAGTGTGACACTCAGAACTGGACACAGGACTCCAGGTGTGGTCTGACAAAGACAGAATAGAGCAGTACCATTACTTCCTTTGATCTGTTAATGCAGCCTAGAAAAGCATCTTTTTATTTTCCCTTTGTTATGTAAATAAGGGAATGATCACCATATTTTAATCACTTTGGGATTCCAGTTGCCCTGTGACCTTACAAGGTATTCTTGCATAACCTCACCGCAGCAAAATTTCCATTCTAATTAGAGATTGCTAACTGCAAAGCCAGTTCATCATTTTATGACCAGGAATGTACTGTGCTTTGCACAGTGCAATGCTGTTTTTCATAGATTTTGCTTGTTGGTTCTAGATCCAGAAAAGCTGCTAGCTTTTGTTGGATCAACATCTATTGGTGAAAGGATATGCATGCTCCAAAGTTGCTAAGAATTAATCATTAGGAATAAAACGCCCATTGAGTCACATTCTGACAGCCAGCAGACAAAACTCTGTTTTCTTAATCTTGTTGTGTTTTGCATCACAAAATCATCGAATAATGTTGCATAAGAAACAAATACCCTTTCTAAGATTGTTACTGTATATAGCTTAACTTCACTGTTTTAAGGATACGTTAATGCATGCTTTCTTTTTAAAAAACAAACAAGGAATGCTTCTACCTTACGATGGGGAAATTATTTTCATCTTGAATACGGCTGAATTGAATTAGGTTGAATTATTTAGATCAACATACTTATTTTGGTTTACTAAAATACAGTCTTGATAAGGGAAAGGCCTGCCAAACTACCCATGAAAGACACCTAAGTCAGTTTTTACTCCTTGCATACCAGAACAGGCATAAATTATTCAAGCAGTAGCTCTATTCATCTTTTCCTTATCAGACCATCTGTAGAGAGTTAGCAGGTGGTACATTTGGAGCTTCGCTTCTACCTTGAATAGCCACCCTGCACCCTAATTTGCAGAATATGGAAGTTTTGTGTTGTACTGAGTATTTGCAAATACTCACCCCCATGTTTTGTTTTGCAAAACAACAAGAAATACTGCTATGCAAAACATCTGTACACTTTTTTTTTTGCTGTTGACACAGGTGACCTTCTTTTCATATTCTCCTAGGCTTTAAAAATATTTTTATATTTGCATTTTCTGTTTTCTTGACCTCATTAAATGTAGACATGAAAGGCAATAAAATTAATCATGTGACTTCCTTGGGAAATGTACTTTGCTTGCAACTTGTGGGTATAAGTCCACTGAAAGTCTTAATCAAAGGATTTGTGAATAAGCTTTTCACAAGAGAGCCAGAATTCATGTGGGCTGCAATCTTATACCCACTTACTTGGGAGTAAGCCATACTGAACTCTGCATGATAGACATGGATTGCAGTACAACGTTTTCTTGGCCTGAGGAAACTTCGTTATTTTGGGAGGTTCTTTATTCTATTAGTTGTATACATTTTGCAATTGTGTATTCTTGTTAAAGGTAGATATGGACATGTTAAGTAAATATTTGAGTTGTTTGGATCAGATAGTGATTATTTTGTCCAAGAAATTATAACTGCGCTGTTAAAATTGGTGAGCCATCTGTTGCAGAATATGAGCACTGATTGCAAAGTGTTTTGCAGGTATCCCTTCCCACACATGCTAATCCAATAAGCCCAGTGGCTCATGCAAGGGGAGGTCTCCATTTTCCACTTATTTTCTCCCTCAGACTCATCATTTTTGTGTCTTCAGATTAGGAACCAAATCTGGAAGATGAGCATACAGCAGTCTGAAAACTGAATATTTTTTCAGAAATTCAGATCTGACAATAATCACTGTCAATTAATTCTGTTTTTAAATATTGAATTTGTGCCACCTATCTACTTTCTTAGCATGGGTGGCTCATGCCCAATTATATGTTACGTTACGGATTCTCCATAAAACAGGAGGCTGCCAATTTGCCCCCCCCCCAGTGCACAAGACCCTGTAGAGGCCTCCCCTGGTGCCCACGGCATCCCCTTGTCTCACTGAAATTAGACTTTGAAAGAAGCATCCTCTTGTAGTTACTGTATTTTTTGCACCATAACATTCACTTTTTTCCTCCTAGAAAGTAAGGGGAAATGTCTGTGTGTGTTATGGATGGAATGCCTACGGGTGGCATGCCTTCGGATTTTCCTCCTCTAAAAACTACGTTTGTGTTATGGTCGGGTGCGTGTTATAGAGCGAAAAATACGGTAGTATAATAGGTTGTGTTGTGTGCTTGTTTGCAGTATATGTGTGGTTCTCATCTGTTTGCAAATGTGCCCACAGGCCCAAAAATGTTGGCAACCCCTGAGGGGGGTAGAACAACCATTGCCCTCCAGATGTTTTGGACTACCACTTCCTAGCAGCTGGGGCAAATGGAGGACAATGAAGGGGCTAAGGTTGCTATGGAAGAATCTTGTATTACTTTACCAAAGGCAGATCACAGTTGGATTATTTCTGGTCACCCATACCCCAATCCTTTGCAAATAATGTGACATGAGCTCTGTAATTGTTTTTCACTCTTGGTTTTTCTGTTGGCTATACAACATAAAAACCATTTCATTTGACTATACAGTTGCTTAAAAAAAACCCCTCAACATGTGTTTGTTTTTAAAGAATCTTGTATTATAACTTCTGGTAGTTACAATATAGAGTAGCCATCTTGGCTACTATGGTTATTTATATTTGATCTACCGCTGTACTGTTTGACGGGACAAGAGTGAACATACAGAGAATTCTGTCTTAGGGTATAGTTTGTTTCCCTTTATAATCTTTGGATTCCTTATAGCTAAGTGATTTTAAGCAATGAGTGGCAATTTTATATGATAAGATGTCATTTAAGTGTATTGACTAAAAGCACTTGAATGCCCATTTTATTTTATTTTTACATTCTGCTGCCTACATTAATCCAGATCAGTTGGTACTAGAAGTAAATGGAGATCAGGCTATGCAACCATAAGGAAAGCACCCTGACTCTAACTAGGTGGGCGGAAGGGGAGAAAACAAGTTTTTGTCAGTCTTTTGTATTGCAGCAGCTGGATTCACTGTTGCTATAGCAACACACCACATGATAAGGTGTATTAGATTGCTCTGCTCTGAGCACAAGAGAGAGAATGATCACTAAAGTTAAAGGTTACTTTGGAGTTCCTTGCTTATAAATGTTTATGGGCAAATGGTCCAGCTCCGAAGAGCAGAATTAGTGCTGTGTTGCTGTTTTAAACAATAGACTCAGGTAAGCTAAACACTGATCATTTTTGTCTCATCATTTTACTTCTTCCTAGTAAAAATACAGGACTCTATTTTGGTTCTTGTGTTTTGCAGATGTATTTATTTGTTGATTTCATAAAGTTTGTAAGCTTCAGAAAATGAAGACAGATGTTCCAGTTTTAAGTTAATCTTAAAATCTGAATCACATAAAGCAATACATTTCTTTTATTATAGCTTTTGCTAGGTTTTCTGGGTACTTCACACTCTTTGAAATTTTAACTTATTGAATAGTGGTTCAAAACAGCTGCCATGTTACTGGTCCAAATGAATGCTTCACTTTTAACCCTTGCAAGAGTTTATATGAATTCAATCTTGGTTTTGCAATATATATATTTTTAAAAAAATGTTGTTTTATACATACATTATAATTGACATACAGACAGACACTTATTTAATTATTGGATTAAAAATATTGTTTAATGGTGATGGTATACTTGCAGAAAAGTGTTTCTCAGAGCAGTTGGTTTAGTACAACATGGCTGGAAAGGGTTAGGCAGATAGTCCTACTATGAGTTTTCAACAGATTATTTTTCCAGTTCTTGGACAGTCATAATCAAAACATGATTAAGAGATACTTACATTCAGAAAAGACCAGTCCCTGGAGAGCAAGTCCCAGGATTTCCCCTTGGTTTGCAAAATTTAAGTACCAGCATGCATTAGAGTACTTTCTGACATCACTAGCAATTACTCAATACAGGTACAGCACAACCACTAGTCATGTTTGCTCAGGAGTTTCTAATTGTATTCAGAAGGGGTTAATTCCAAGTCTGCATATGTTTTGTAGCCTTGCCCTTTTTGAATTAAATTTAATGTGTTCTGCAGTTCTCAAGGGAAGATGTCAACAGGTACTTTATGATGTATCTGTAAGATTTGTATATGTAGTTCTGAAACAGCTGACTATTTGAGACGTTATTTGTTTTATTGCCTATTAGGGCAGATGTTTCTTGGGGAAAGTTTCTTCCTTTGTTGGGGCAAGAATATTATTTTTAGTCTATCTCAAAATGTACATGTTTTGCTTGTTAATAATAATGGGGCCCTGTGGGTAATGACTACTTTTGCCTTGGGTCTTAAAAAGCATGCAAATTCTGTTAAGATTAATGTGCTAAATGTCATCTGGATTAGAAGAAGAAGAAGAAGAAGAGTTTGGATTTGATATCCCGCCTTTCACTCCCCTTCAGGAGTCTCAAAGCGGCTAACATTCTCCTTTCCCTTCCTCCCCCACAACAAACACTCTGTGAGGTGAGTGGGGCTGAGAGACTTCACAGAAGTGTGACTGGCCCAAGGTCACCCAGCAGCTGCATGTGGAGGAGCGGAGACACGAACCCGGTTTCCCAGATTACGTGACTACCGCTCTTAACCACTACACCACACTGGCTCTCCAGTCACTGAGCATATATATTTACCAGGATTTTAGTATTAGGAATAGATTCTCTGATATGTATTGGCTGCTCCTTATTGTATGTTTTTGTCTGATTTAAAACAAATAAACCTGAACTGTACTGAGCATCCATTCTAATTGTGCTGCTGCGGTACAAAGATATAAAGAAAAGCACAGTGAATTATAAAGTAAAATGTTTTCAGCATTAAACCATTCATCTCGGGTTAGGCAGGTATAAAATGCTAGTGACATTGGATTAAATAGTTTAATCAGATCTATTGTTCAAGTACAATGAAGAGACTTTTTGCAAACTTTGGGCTTATCCATACTTACTTTTGCCTCACCCTTTTGAAGCAGAGGTCTGCGCTTTTAACGCTGCATGTCCAAGTGTTTGTGGGGGTGGGTTGCCCCCAATTTTCCCTGCAGAAACCTGCTCTTTAAAGCCAAATCATAGCAAACACCAATTCCAATTTTCCATGGATGGATGTTTGCTCCAACTGAGCTCTAAAGAGTGGGTTTTCATGGGGAAAGCTTGGGGCAACAACAACAAAAGCTCAGACACAAAACGTTAAAAGCGGGGATTTCTGCCTGGAAAGAGCAGGGCAAAAGGTAAGTGTGGATAAACCCTTACTTTCCTTGAAAGAGTCAGGGAAATAACTTTCATGTTAAAATATTGCAGGGTAAACCCAAACCAAGGAAATGGACTTCACTAACAGTTATTGTTGAACAGCGGCTTTTGCTTCCATTGTATAGCTGTATATGTGTATTCACATAGATAAACCTCCATATTGCCAAAACTAGAGTGGAAGCAGCTACAGAAGAGAATTGTCATGCTCTTAAGTTCTCCCCATATCAAGGTGGAAAGTTGAATGGCTTTTCAGTGATCATGGTGTCTCGCATCAATCACAGATAATTAAGCCAAATCTTCCATCCATTCCAATATACCAATTCATCTTCTTTATCCACCTATTGCATTAGTGCTTTCCATTTTTCTTCCTCTGAACACCCTAACATTCTGTGTCTCAACAACTCTCAGCCATAGACTGAATTCATAAACTCGTCTATTCTACCTGACTGCTTTATAGAGCAGACCTTCTCAACCTTGAGTCCTCAGATATTGTTCTGCTGCTAGTTCTACCATCCGGACAGTTGGCCTTGCAGGTGGGGTATAATGAGAGTCATACTTGGACAACATCTGGAGATCCAAGGTTGGGAAATGCTGCCTTTCCCACCCTCTCCAGGGGCAGAAGTGAGAGCTGCTTGTATAAAATAATGCTGTGATGTTCCCCAATTAAAATAAGTGAGGACAGGAGTTTATGTCTTTGATATTCATTCAGGATCTAGAATCTGCATCTCTAGAAAACAGGAAGCTTAACTTTTCTTATATCTGTAGGCTTAACCGCCATCAAAATTCCTTAAGTTGATAAGAGTTCCTTTTCCCAGTCTCTTTTGAACAAAAATGACTTGGTCTTTGTACCAGGGTTCCATTTAGATCAAGTATAACCCCTGTTCTAAAAACCTGCATTGGTTGCCAGACCTAATTCAAGGCACTCACATTAGAGTTTATTGCCCTAAATGACTTATGCCCCCAATATATGAAAAGCTGCCTCCTTTCTTGCAGACCCTCTTGGATGCTACATTTGGCAGAAAGGGCCCTCTTAAAGCTGGGGTGGTAGAGGTCTGAGAGCATAGCTGTCAACCTTCCCTTTTTTTTGCGGGAAATTCCCTTATTCCAGCACCGTTTCCGGCTGCTTCCTGCTGCTATCCCGGATTGTTAGATATCCCGTAGACTGTCCCCGGGACAGATGAGGCTGCTGATCCCTTATTTTCAAAGCTGAAAGTTGACAGCTATATCTGAGAGGGAGGATTATCTGAGGCAACCCTTAAGTTGTGGAAGTCCCTCCCCACAGAGGTGCAGCTGACAACTTCATTATCGTACCTCTGTACCCTTGCCTTTCAAATGTACACTTTCAGGACCCACCCTTTTTGTGATTGTATTTTTTAAATGTAGGTTTTAAAACTGTTTTAAACTTTATTTTAAATTGTTACAACCCACCCTGGGACCTTAGGGTGAAGGGTGGGTAATTAATTAAAATAACATGGATGATGATGAAGAAGATGATGATAAATCTTGAAAGCTCACAAGTTCTTGTCATGGCGTTTTGGTATTTTAATATTCTAACTTGGAAACTTCCACGCTTCTGTGTATGTAGAGATTCGTTCAATATGTAGAATCTACCATCATGTTAGTGGGTCACCAGTTTCATTTATATTCTGATGGTACTCAACCACCAACTCTCCTATGTTAAATCAATAAGCTTCTTTTTTTGGCCAAAATAGCCTTTCAAAGCTTTCTTACAGCAATAAAACAAAAATTAATTTAGAGACAACAGAGGAGATGACCAGCAATAAAAATAAAAAGCAGGAAGCATCCAACAGTAGCAGTAAAAACATTCTGGGGGGGTTGTTTAATATTGTTCCCACTATATCTTCATTGTGCAGTTTTATATAATATCTGGGACAACTATTAAAGTTATTGGACACAGGGTGAAATAAGACATTCAAACCCTGTGATTCCCTTGTAATGTAGAAGAGAGGGCATGTGGATTGGGAGTGCTTCAGCCTTTACAGACCACCAATATATCACCTCATCCCTGTATTCACACTGAGCTGGATCCATTGTACAACTCTTTTCCGTCTCCTCTATTGCCCCCCCATACCCCCTGAACAGCTTATTCTACCAAACACTATGCACTGTGTCTTACAGGGCTGCAGAGGGATGGTGGAATTGCTGAAAAGCAGGCCAAGGAATCTTGCACTGCTCTCTCAAGGTTACTAATTTTGAGTGCTATTCCCCTCCCACTTCAGCCCAATAAGACACTGCCAATAATATTTGGTAAGTACCCTCTGGAAAAGCTTGCTGGGGTACAGGGGGCTGCAGAATGAAGAAAGGAAAGGAAAAATCAGTTGTGTTGAGCTGTCTTCCACTTGTACAACCTTGCATAAAACCTATTATCTTTGCAAATGTCGACTTCAAAGCATGTGTTTGCTGAGATGACTCCTGCTTTCTCCCTTACCCGCTTTGCCAAAAACTTCTCTACGTCATCAAAGTTTTCCCCTAGAAATGTCTACTGTGAGAGATCAAAGCAACTAAAAAAAGATCATCAATTATTCATATGCTGTTTTTATATTGACTGAGCCATGCTCATAGAAAACTATTTCTGGAGTAATTGTAAAAAAAAATAAAAAATACAACATGCTGTCAATTTATGGAGACAAAGTTATATATTTTGCCCAAGCATGTTCAAAGTGTGATGGTATGTGACGCCATAGTTGCTAGTTACCTAGGAAATGGGTTAACATCTAATATTTTGAAAGTGGGATGGGGGGGAAATAACTTTGGTGTATTACTTTACTCTGGGATATCTTCCTTCCTTAGCATTTCAAAGAGAAGATCAATTTAGAAAATGAAACTGATGATTAAGATATTCTGTTCCCAAATTAGAAGGATTGCTATCACTATGACAGATGCTCAGAACTTGTCCCTGCTTTGTTTTCAAGACGCATTTGCATTATGTTAAAGGGAGAGAAACAGTAACATTTACAATGCAATCCTAACTATATCTAGTTCAAAGTAAATCTTGCTGAATTTAGTGGAGTTCGTTCCCAGGAGGGTCATGGGGTTAAGATTGCAGCCTTAGTGGTGGAGGACAAAATTGCATGTGGCTCATTCAAATAGAGAAGGTAGTGGACACTTACACATCGAATATATAGCAGACACATTTCCACGTTAATTCGTGTTATACTCAGTAGCATCTGAAATGGATGCACACTAACTTTCTACCATGTGTACATAATCCGGAGTACCTGAGCTAATTAAAAAGCATAAGCTCTTCAAAAATTACAGGGTACATTCCAGACGAAAGCCAGATTTGCAATGAGTGAAGACTTATGGATCAGTGCTTAGGGCTGCTTATATAACCATCCATACAGTAGGCTTTGTTCCATTGATTTCTACTGCCTCCAGGTAATGGGTAAGATGTAAAGCTTTTCAGGTGTTCTCTTCCCCTCCCCAATGCAATATACCATTGCATGAGGGAAGGGCAATACTGCGCTCCCTGCAATCCATTGGAACGCCATCACCATCTCCACATGTGATGGGCGAAACTCAGAACCTTGGAGTATCATGATTCTAAATCGGGCAGGGAGTGTATACAAGTAGAAAAGGCTGATTATTACGACATTCAGTCCCCAACACAGAGAAGGTTTAGGGAGTGGTGATTGGAACATGCCATAGTTGGAACACTCCATCCTCCACTCTTCCACTGTAATGCCCCAACCCCTTTTCTTAATTTGCAATGACCATAATTTTGTAAATGTGTTTGGGTTGCATTGGAGCAAACCAGGATTGCCTCAAAACTATGGCTCGCTAAACAGCTTCAAACTAAGGCTTCAGTCATGATTAGGAGGCAATTCCTGATTGTCCCAGCTCCAGCTGAAGCTGAAGCTTGAAGCTGAAGCTGAAGCTGAGGCTCCAATACTTTGGCCACCTCATGAGAAGAGAAGACTCCTAGAAAAACCCTGATCTTGGGAAAGATTGAGGACACAAGGAGAAGGGGACGACAGAGGATGAGATGGATGGATAGTGTTCTCGAAGCTACTAACATGAGTTTGACCAAGCTGTGGGAGGCAGTGGAAGACAGGAGTGTCTGGTGTGCTCTGGCCCTTGGGGTCACGAAGAATCAGACACGACTAAACGTCTCAGCAACAACCTGATTGTCCCTAACCTTAGTTAACCTGATTCAGATGTTAATGTCAAATTATAGTTATCACAAATGATAAAAGGGAAGATTTTGCAAGGGGGGAGGAAGGGCAATGCAAATCAGCCTGCAGCATGTCCCCAATCTCTAAAATATGATTTGAAGACGGGAAATGGGACTTTGAAATTTTACCATTATGGAAAAGAGAGGCAAAATCTTAGACATACAACAAAAAAAGACCAGGAAGGTGGTTCTAAAACAGAAGCAGAATTTATATACAGTGGTACCTCAGGTTACATATGCCTCAGGTTACATACGCTTCAGGTTACAGACTCCGCTAACCCAGAAATAGTACCTCGGGTTAAGAACCTTGATTCAGGATGAGAACAGAACTCGTGCTCCGGCAGCGCGGCGGCAGCAGGAGGCCCCATTAGCTAAAGTGGTGCTTCAGGTGAAGAACAGTTTCAGGTTAAGAACAGACCTCCGGAACGAATTAAGTATGTAACCAGAGGTACCACTGTACTTGGAATCAAATATAGCATGTCTTGCCTGTGAAGAATGGTTAACAGTCCTTGGAAATGTTGTAACTACTAGCTGAACTATTAACTTTCACTGATATAAGAGTTCTCATACCAAGAAGCAATCATCTGAGGCTGTCTCCTGAAGAATATATTTCCCCAGGGCCTCAGCCTTTTAATTATAACCTTAAATTGATTTCTTTTTAAAGAGTTTTCAACTGGTTTCAAGCATGGATTGGTAGGTGGAGGAACACTTTTCTTGAGTCTAGAACTTTAGTCTTAATATGACTCCTCTCGGTCAGCTATAAGCAGAGTTTATCAAACTTTGTTCAGTCTCATCCAACTCAAGTTCCAACTCATCATCTGATGAAGTAGGTTTTCACCTGTGAAAACTTATACCATTTTACATTTAAAAGCTTCTAAAAAGTTGGTCTTTTGGTTGTTTTAAGCTTCTGTATGTTTGTTGCTTGTCACCTAGTGACTTGCTGGTATTAGGTGACTAATAAATTTTAAAAATTACCAATCAACCTAGGAATGGTAAAATTATTGTGCTGTTGCAAAACTCCTTGATTGGAGGAGTGAGTGGGTTTGAAAAATCTACCTTTAGTTTAAGCAATTTCATCAAATGCAAACCCACAATTGACTGCTGATAGCAGTAGATTTTCCCCACTTTCATTTTTGTTAACTCAAGGATTTGTTTGCTACATTAATATAGCCATCGGTCCCAATTCAAAGAGATAATATACTCCATATCAAGTTTTTTTCTTTCCATTTTGTACATTTATTAATACTGTTTGTCTTCAGAATTCAGCAGAGCTAAGAGACAGATAACATTTATTGGAATGAGTAACCCAAATGACTACATCAAGGCCATTCAGTTAATTTCCTCTCTTTGTAAAACAGCCTGTAATTTCCAATCCTGAGTTATCAGACGTGACTAAAGATATATAAAAATGAGCTGACATAATGATGCATGAATTCTCCCCAGAGTGATTGCACCACAGCTGTTGTAGGAGGATGAACAGAGATTTTGGAAAACATTTCTGCTGAAAATCTACAAGACATATTTATATTCAGGCCTTGCTCCTCTATTATTGCATGAGGTTTTTCGAAACTTGACCAATGACGGAAAATTCCAGTAATGATTTTGGTCTTCTTATAAAGGTTAGGTTCATTCATTTCAGTGGGTCTTCTCTAAGTACCACCCAGTGACACTAGATAAAATTAATAGGTGTAGTCTGGGTGACATTCCTCCCTTGCTGATAATACTCCTAGGGAAAGTTCTCTTAAGTACTGCTCTTTAGATATGGCACATGAGATAATAACAAAACACATTGTTCCTATATATAAGCATGCTGTCTTAATTTCAGGGTTACTTTAATCCAGGCAGGTATGTTTGTAGCACTGTATCAGACAAAAAACAAACAATACCCTGTTGAAATGAGCATGCATTTTGGCATCTGTGTAATATTACACACATACAAACCTACAACACCACGGCAGCCTGATTTTTTAGGACAGAGAGGAAAGGAACACTGTCAGAAGAGGTACTTCTCTTAATTAACTGCAATTCAGAGCCTGGGCTGCAACTCTGGGTATTTGCATTGGACATGTCTCATTTTGCATTGACAGTCTCAAAATGTATTCTTCCTTAAGTGTCATTCTGACAGTTAAGAAACAAGAACTTCCATGCCAGTTGCACTGTAAGAGGCAACTGCATGTGGGTGCTTTAAAAATGATCATGTTCAATACAGTATCTTTCTGCTGTGTTATTAGAGAACTGTACACAAAAAGAAGGGACTTCCTTTGACCAGCAAAAAAAAAGAGGGATTTTGCAAGAGCAAGCCATTTAGGTATATTCCTCATGATTTGTGAGGTTTCAGATATCAAGTTCCATTTCCTGTCTAAAAGTCGGTTGGGAATTTCCACTGAGGCAGAGGATCACACTTTGCTTCAGCTGATCAGTCTATATTGTAGGCAGGGTGGATTTATTTTAATTGGCTAAGGGAGTGATCCTCTCCCCCCACCCCACTTCCATGGAATATTCCTTGTCTTGGTTGGGATTTAGGCCATGAGAGTATCTTCTTGCAAATTACATGTGTTTTGTGTTGAGGGTTATGTTAAAAGTTTCAGGAAACCTAAAAGCTCTATAGTGGAGACTTTGGACTCAGCTACATTGGTAAAGAAAAAGTGCTTTATGTGTGTTATAACACTGTGATACCAGGTGGAGCTGTGGAGTCCTGTCTTTTGCCAACGTGATTTCCCTCTATGAGGTTTACAACGCGCTTTCCTGAAATGCTTTTTTGTTGTGTCTAGATCCAGCCTTTTATGCAAGAAGAAGGGTGGGAAGTAACATGTAAGGAAAAAAGGATTTCCTTGTCACCAGAATGGCATATTTCAAGCTTCTCAGTGAGAATTGGGGGAGGGAACGGTCTTCAGTGCTTAAAAGCTGACAATTAAATAGAGCTGTGTAAACATCTTCTCCTGTCAAAGGAAGCTGCATGCACCTAGAATCAAGACCATACAAATGGTTGGTGTCAGGATCTCCCATTCTTGTCCACATTCCTCTTCAAATTTCCTCTGATTTGCATACGGGAGGTAGAATACTCCCAGTGATGTGCTCCACTGCAGTAGAAATGTTTCCCTGCAGCTGTTTCTCTGACAACATCACGTTGATGCTACAGAAAGTGAAGGGGAAAAGGCAAGAAGTGCCCTGTGCTCAGCTGCAGCTTACAACGGCAGAATTAATTTCCCCCTAGGACGTTGAGATCGCTTCTGCCAGAATCTGGAGGTTTTGGAGGCCACAGCAATTTTTGACAACTGTCTCCATCAGCGGAGAGAATGCAAAACGTGGGTGACTAAAGAGAGTAGATGCTATGCTGATGGTTTATCCAGTTACCATTTCTTATTCCCATATACAATAATGTTCAGAGCAGTCAGGTCCATTTCAAAGCTCTTTTACATGGTCCAGAAAGTGATCCCTATTTGTACAATGCTGCTCAAACACTTCCAGGTTGGAAATTTAATCAACACCTCTGATTATTTATAATTATTTATTTTATTATTGCATTTATATCCCACGCATCCACCAATGAAGTCAGAACAACCCCATGAGGTAGGTTAGGCTGAGAGTTGGCAACTGGTCCAAAGCCACACAGTGCGGTTCATGGCCAAGTGGAGATTTGAACTTTGGCCTCTTACGTCCTAGTCCAAAACACTAACCACTACACCACACGGGGTGTGCCCTTTTCCTGCAAAACTTCACAGACAGTGCTACCTACTGCTGTCCATGAGTATAACATTGCTTCTGTTGTTGCGTAATATTATCCTTTTGTGTTTGTATTGCTTATATTGGTTTTGTATCTAGTGCACGCCATCTTGGTGCTCTTTATGGAAAAAGGTAACCGGTTTTATAAATAAATACAGTGGTACCTCGGATTAAGTACTTAATTCGTTCTGGAGATGCATTCTTAACCTGAAACTGTTCTTAACCTGAAGCACCACTTTAGCTAATGGGGCCTCCCGCTGCCACCGTGCCACTGAAGCACGATTTCTGTCCTCATCCTGAAGCAAAGTTCTTAACCCAAGGTACTATTTCTGGGTTAGTGGAGTCTGCAACCTGAAGCGTATGTAACCAGAGGTACCACTGTAACTAGTAAATCTGACCAAGAAAA
Organism: Podarcis liolepis; assembly: GCF_965112155.1. Classification (NCBI taxonomy): domain Eukaryota; kingdom Metazoa; phylum Chordata; class Lepidosauria; order Squamata; family Lacertidae; genus Podarcis; species Podarcis liolepis. The sequence continues at coordinate 41,363,370 of NC_139560.1, read as the reverse complement.
CTACTACCTCACGTTTGTTCAGATGGCTGCATTTTTCTAGACTTCTTCCAGTGATGTTGCTCACTGCTGAGACTGCTGCATATCTTCTTGATGGTATCTTTCAGCGGTGTGTTAAACAGTTTTTTCGCAGCACCTGTGAACTGCAAGTTCACTACCTCTTTGGTCAGTTTTAGTTTGCAGCCTGCGGGGCACATTGAGCAATGAAAGAAGTGATCAGGGCATGGTGTCTAGAGCCCAGCTGAGTTCACCATTTTGCTCCTTTGTTCTTTACCTACAAAGCAAATTGTGAAGTGAAAGACATCAGAAAGCAGTATGATTTGTCACAGCACAACTAGGTGTGGCTGGAAGAATAAAGCAGTTGAAAGGGGCAACATGAGAGAGAAACAGAAAGTACAGAAAAGAGGGGAAAAGATCAAGGAAGAAGGGGAGGGGAGGGGAGAAGATGCTTGGAATGAGAGACATGTATGTGTTCAATGGCCATTAAAACAGCTTCAGATAACTGTGAGGTTTCCAGACAGATTCTCAGATGGTGTAAAAAATAATGTGACAATATTGGGGCTATATAAGCTCATGTCAGCTTTGGATTTGTTTTAGAAATACCTACTTTATCATCCCGAGAGAGCAGGATTTATAGGAATACATATTCCCCTTAATCTTTTCTAGCCTGTTGCCAACAATACTGAGCAAGAAAGGAAGGCTTTAGATGTGCATTTAATCAGTAGTGGGCCGTATGCTGGTGGCAGCACTCACCTGGCCTCCCAACAGCTGAGTCACTATCGCTTATCAGGAGGGGGAGGGGTAAGGGGGAGGGGAAATCAGTGGTGCAAATTCAAAGGCAGAGTCAATCCTTCTGTTATACTGGTGCATTATCACTGCACCAACTGCCTCCTCCCCTCTCCTTCCCAGACAGCAGAAGCAGCTCAGCTGTCAGAAGGTCACATGAGGGTTGCTGCCCCACCACTCTGTTACTGCATTCAGTTCCACCATATACCTATATGCACAGTAGTCTTCATCACAGTACAATACACATTATAACACAGGGAGAACCCATCTGGGTTAGACCAAAGATCCATTGAGGTCTAGCATTGTGTTCTCACTGTGACCAACCAGATGCCTATGGGAAGCCCACAAGGAGGACATGAGTACAACAACACTCTCCCAATTTGCATTCCCCAGCAACTGATACTGCCTCAAGTACTGGAGGCAATGCACGGACACCAGCGATTGGTCTAATAACCCTCTTTTAAAACAGTCCAGAGGATATGCCTTTGCCAACTTCAAGTAACACATTGAAAAGTATTATGCCACTGAAGAGAGAGACCTGTGTGGTTGTCATTGCTACTGCATTTTGCGGGCCATTGTTATAAATTGTGTTTTCTCTCTCACACACAAACAATTATGTATATGCTTAAACACCACCTGGGAAGTTACCATTGCATGTGTTCCCACAATGTGTCTGTTTTGCCACACTAGAGAAATATATACTTCACATGGGGGGGGGTTAATTTTAAGTTTCTTTTCATAGACTTCCGCAATTACCAGCATCATTCCCCATTTGCTTTCTTGGCCCAGCCAAATTCTGGAGGTTGTGCTGGGTGGGGGGTGAGCTCATCTGACTAGCAGGAGCAGGAAGCAGGTGTTCCAGTGAAGGACGCATACTTTTGATGGGAGGTAAGAAGCAATCGGTAGGGTTTGTTTCTTCAGTTCAAAGCATTATTTTATGGGCAAAAGCCACCCCAAGTGACTACGTAGCATGACTCCCACTGTGTGTTTTCAAAATGGGCTAAGAAAACAATGGGAATGATTATGTGAAGACACAGCATTACTTCCAGGAGCATTGTATGAAAAAAATATGACTGCCCCCTTTCCCTCATACAATGCTCCTGAAAAGAATCTCCTCACACTAATAAATTTTGGGTTATTAGAAATGTTCTTTTTCAACTGCACTTTGTACTGCCTACCATACCAATAATTTTTCAGAGTGGCCTTAGCAGGTGAGGGTATCAGAGAAGAATAGGGTCAGTCTCTAGTAGTGTGTTCTGGTTTCAGCTGTGTATTAGCACTGTTGGATGTTGAGCTTTATATACCATATATTTCCTTGGCGTCCTTGTATAAATAAATTTTATGTTTAATGATGCTGTACATCATTCTGCCCTTTGTGTTATTGTAAAATAATGATGAATAATGAATAATGTTGAATAATGAATAACAATTAATTGGAGTAAAAGTAATAAACTGAGTTCATTTTGGGGGGAAATTTAGCAACGTAACCAAAAAACCAAAAAAAACTCCAGTTAGTTTAATTTAGGTTTCCATCATTCTAATTTCTTTTTCTTTATTAATAATTACTATCGTATTGAAGATGCAAAGTTTTTACCAGCCTTATCTACCAGAACTATATATAGGTCACTGCTAAATTCCAGTTTAGTGGAGCAAGCTTTGCCCAAGGCCACCTCAGAGCAGAGAACCTAAAACTCCCTAATCTAGGGGCCAATAGTTTTGTGGGAAGCATGCAATTAGATCTGCCAGTTTAGTTTTCTTTTCCTAAAACTAGCTGCAAGGGGGATGGTGATTTGAACTGGGCCCATAGTAGGTGTATGAGAGGGTTAACCTTTTCTTCCAGCCACAGTTCCTAAGTGCCAATATCTTCCCCCACCCCTGAGCTATTGTTAAGACTCTGAGAGGAAAACATCCCCCTCATACTACCCTGAGGAACACACATATGAGGAGAAAATACAGATATGAAGAGAATACTACCCTGAGGAATTTTACTCATACTACCCCGAGGAACACACATATGAGGAGAAAATACACATATGAAGAGAAAATACAGGCTCTTCACCTTGAAGAGAATACCCTCACCCTAGACTCTCCTGGCCTGAGACATACCTCTCCTGACTTCCTCAGATTTAGAGCATGAGCCCTCAATAATACCTTCATCCCATCCACAGTTTAGAAATTTTGAGCCAACTGCAGTATTGACCTTGCCAGCCTGCATAAATCCTCATATGACCTCAGCTCTTGGCTCAGAAAGAAACTTCCAAAGCACAGACAGCTGGGCCTGCTAGAGACCTTTGTCTGCACCTAGCTTAACCTGCTTCACCTTTTTATTGCTTATGCTTTCCTCTATGAGCCCCAAGCTGCATCAGAACAGGTTAATATGGAGGTAAGGGGCATGACTACTGACCTATCTGACCATTTCATCCACCTCTTGGATCCTTATTTGTCTACTCCAGAACTTAACCACCTGCCTGTTTTGACCTCTTTGCATCCTGGCAGTGTCATGTATATTTTCCACTCCACTGCTAATAGCAGTGTGAGGTGACTTGCTTTGGAAAATCACCTTGAAGGGAAAGGGTTACTCAGACCTGTACTGAAAGCCCAATCCAAATCCCCCACTGCACTGCCGAGCAGAAGAAAAATAGCTCAGGAAATCAAAGTACACAATGTGTAGTTTGGCCCAAAGAAAGGAAGGGAGCCTATGGTCCTCCAGATATTGTTGGACCTTCAGTCCCCATCCATTCCAACCACTGTGACCAGTGGATGATGGGAGGAGCAGTCCAGCAATATCTGCAGACCAACTGGGTGCCCTAATGCAAAGTAGTTTTCACACAAACTTTTTGAAGAGGTCATAGTAGTCCTGGCACCCAAATTTTGGTTTCTTTCAGGCAAGTGACTCTTAACCTAGAAGGGACAGTGTGTGCAAACTGAGCATTGTGTCACACTGCTCTTGACCTCTGAAATATACTCAGAGTCGCAAAGTGATTTCATGCTCTTTATTCAGCTCATAGTGGTGAGGAGGAATGAATGAATGTCCCCTCACAGTATCTGCTTTATATACATTATTTACACAATGGGCTGCACATGATTGGCTAATTCCGGAATTCTACTGTAAGCCAATCAGGTTGTGGATTCACTTCTATCTGGAGCAGGATTGGGTGGTTCCTGCCAACCAATCATACTGCTGCATTGTTCTAGGACCAATCAGACTGCTGCATTCTGAATCCTATTGTTCTAGGACTAATCAGACTGCTGCAATTTGGATCCTATTGTTCTAGGACCAATCAGACTGCTTCAGTTTGGATCCTATTCAACTCAGTACATAACAACCTCCTTGAGAGTTCCAGTGAGCATAGATTATGTGAGGCCTCCTATAGACCTCACAAGTGCCTTATTGGGTTCTATGAGGGATATAAATGTAAGAAAATAAATAAATGATGTCAAATATGTTCTTGGTTAATTATTTTTGCATATTCCCTGTAATATGTTTCTAGCTCTATATTAATCATGGACAGCAAATTAAATGTCTGATCTATGCTGATGTATTTTTTATCAGCTAGATACCGAACAAGCTGGATTTTCTCAGGGGCGAAAAACAGCATAGGTTTGTATCAAAGTTGGCTTTATAATGAAGGAGTTTATATTAACCCGCTGTAGTAGAATATGTTGAGAAGATAAACCAGTATCATGTGATGAGCATAAAGAAGAGTTATTCAGTTAATTTAATGGCATATTCTAGGTCAGGAGTGGCTCGCTGTGTGAGGCAGAGCTGCAGCATAGCCCCCACCCCCAGCAGCAGTTCTTACTGATGTACCTGTACAACCCTGAGTCTGATGTAGCCCCATGCCTTCTGGTAAATGGCAGCAATGGTGCTGCTGAGAGGCTGTTGCTATGGCTCTGCCCCACTGGGTCAGCCACTCCTGTTCTAGGATGAAATGTTTAAAGTACAACTTAGCTCAACAAACACATAGGTAGGTGAGAAGAAGAAAGAGATTTAAAAATTGCATTAATTTAGCACTTTGTTTCCCTGCTTTGTATTGTGTTCCAACAGAATTCTGTGCAGAGCATTCGTTTTTATTAATATCAAATTATGAATCAGTAGCCACATACTAATTTTGACTGCTAGTCATCACTCAATTTTTTAAAAACTAGCTTTCTTCACAAGAAGTAGAAACTTGATGGTTAGATTTTCATTCAAACACAGTGCTCATTTATAAGTTAAACTTTTTAACTTTCTGAAACTGTATGTCCTCCTTTTTAAAAAATGTGTTTCCTAAGTGGTCAACATGATAGTACTGTGAGCTCTGTTAGTAAAGTCACTGCAAGAATCCATACTTCACCATCCAACCTCTTTGCATTGGAAGAACAAGGTGAGATTTGGAGGCCCTTTGCAGGAAGTTGGGGGCATGAGAAGGGCCGGTGGGAGGCTGGAAGCAGCTTTTGCCATCCATGGTCTAAGCCACTGCCATCTTCATCAAGGACCCTGTTCCCCAATACAGGGTAGGAATTGTGGCAGTGGAGTGGATGAAAAGTTCCAAGATTGGGAAATGGACTTGCACTCTGCTTCAATATAAGCCAGGGATTCCAGTCTGAGCTGTTGTAGTAGCCCACCAACCTTCTGACTCAAGCAGGTTTTCATAGAATTGTGGGAAGGGACCCAAAGGATCATCTAGTCTAGCTCCCTGCAAAGCAAGGGTCACAACTATAGAATCACTGACATGTGTGTTTTCCATTAACATTGGAGCTATGATCTGTAGCTCTGTCTACAGTGTTAAAGAGCAGTCTTAGAACTAATCACTATGGAGAAAAAATAATTTTTTGGTGTCTTCACCTCATTAATCTCTTCCGTGTGAGCTCTGTGAATGGAGTTTTTTAATTGCTCATTTTATTTGTTATTTAGTTGTCATGTTCGTTTGTCAGTCGCCTCCTGCAAATCTCTAGGCAACTGTCTCTAGGCAATGCACTACACGAGTATTAGACAAACATCAAAACACATCAAAACACAAAAACCACAGTTCACACTAACAATCTAGCCTACCATAGAAATAAATATCATCCCCAGGAAAAAAAATCAATTCAGCAATTAGAAAGAGCTAAAACACCCACACATAAGCTGAATCCATCTAATTGATGTTTGTGTGGCAGAGACTAATATTAAATAAAATTTAGCGAACATTAAAATATGGTAGAAGGATGCTAAAAGGCCTCAGAGAAGAGAAACGTCACTGCCTGGCCCCTAAAAGGCATTAGAGTGGGTGCCTGGTGGAGGACCGTGAAAATTTGTGTCCTGGGCTTTTTAAACATGTCTACCCATACACTATCTGAAATCAAAGGGGCACATTGGTTGCCAGATGTGAAGTATATTGGCATTGTTTTCAGCTCTTCTACCCACTAGTCAGTTATTTGAAGAACTGTTTCAGGCAGTTTTGTATTTTGTGGAGCAATGAGAAAACATTTTAATCTAATCATTGGCTCCCCCGTTATTATTATACAAATATCATATGTTTGGGCCAGAATTGCACCTTTACTTATTCTGCTGGTTATGATGGAAACTGTCAGCAGAGAGACAAGAAGTGGTGCCCCAGTCAAAACAATGTAATGATAATATTCTAATATACCACATTCCAGACTCTGAACCACCAAATTATTACAAGGCCAGCAATCCTACCCAACCTAATTCTGTCACTGATCACTTCTTTTAAAGTGAATTTGGTTTTAATCATGCCACCACTAGGCAGTTCAAGAGATCCTATTGACTAAGTAGGAGCTTAATGACATGTGAAGTGTTGCAGCCTGCCTTGTAGCCCTGCCTGGCCAAATCAGCAACATGAGAGAATGCAAAAGTCAACACGCATTGTCTTGAAGAAAAGCCTTTTGTCTTCATGATACTTCTTTCTCAGAACTTCATACTCCCTCTCCCTGCAGCTTCACTCTGGCTTTCTTTGGTAGATGTCATGTTTTCCCCTGACCTAGTCAAATGAAATGAAAAGAACCCTGAAGGCAAGGGAGATACAGAACCTTGAGCTGCTATCATATGTGCTTTTCCTGTTACACAGGACACATTGAGCAAGTACAACATTTAAAACTGGCCTTCCATGAAAGGGTATGAAATGTTGCTGCCATTATGATCAAATCTGCTTTAAAAAACCCCACCAAAACCCACACTTTTCCATTATCCTGAGAGTTACATTTCTAAATGCACCTCTGTGAACTTGGCATTTCTTACTCATATGGTCCAGGGCAGATGGATGTTGACATGTTTTGAAACACACAGAAAACAGGCAGGGCAAATAGCTATATTTCAAAACATTGAGCGTTTGGAAGTAAGAGTTACCATATTTCTCATAACAATGTTAGTTTGCTTTCTAATGATGTGCTGAGAACAGAGAACAGCAGTGGGACCTGCAAGTAATGGTGAGCATGTATTGCCCCTACACAGGAGTGTTCTTGCTCAGGTTTGCAGCAAGCTAACTAGACCTGCCTCCAGGATAAAAGTTATAAGGGGCTCATGCAGACCATCTCTTCTGCTCCCTGTCCCCAGTTTTGTGTGTTTGCTGACCAAAGCTCAACACATTTTGGGTTTTGAAGGCCCTGAACAGTTCTCATCGGGCTGATGGGGTGTCAACTTTTGAAATTGTTCTTTTTATTAATGTGTTGTGGTTCTCCATGCCTCTGGCTTCATCTGAGAAGGCTGGTATCTCCATCTTGTTTCTCAGCTACTACTTCGGTTCCAGTCCTGTTGGCACTCAGCCAACTGAGTTTGTTATTAGAGGGAATGATTACCAATATTACCTGTTTGTTGTTGTTTTTTAAAGTTATTTTTAGTTATTGAATATACTGTATCAGTATTCATGAACCATTAAGACCTATAATGAAAGGTAGCAGTAGTTCATGTAATGGGCAGTTTCAGTTACTTCTGGAGTATTTCTAGAGGTGTTTGTACAGCTGGCTGTTTGTCAATGTATGTGGATTAGGATTGCCATTTGACACGTCCTTCTTGATTTAGAATGGGATTTAGTGACTGCTACATTTTTATCATGTCATTTCTGTAAGCATAAGGGCAGAGTGAATGAATGCTGGTGGTTTCCTTTCTAGGTGGTCTCATAAGAACATAGCAAGAGTCCTTCTAGATCAGACCAAAGTTCTATGTAGTACAATATCCTGTTCTCATAGTGACTAGCCAGAGTCCTATGAGAAGCCTATACCAAGCAGAGCATGAGCACAACAGCACTTTCCCTTATATTCAGATGCACAGTACCTCTGGTGTTCAAGGAAGCACACAACAATCATGGCTAGTAACTTTTGACAGTCTCATCCTCCATTAATTTTCCTAACCTCATTTTAAAGGAGGCCATCACTGGCTCTTGTGGTAGCCAATTCCATGGTTTAACTACATGCTGTGTGAAGAAGTACTTCCTTTTGTCCATCTTGAATATTCCAATATTCAGCTTCATTGGACGACAACCTCCCCAGGGTCAAGTATTATTAGAGAGGGAGAAAAACTTATCTCTATCCAATTCCTTCTCACCATGCATACGTTTAGATGCCTTTGTCATTTCCTCACTTTCTCATCTTTTTTCCTAAACTAAAAAGCCCCAAGTGTTGTAACCTTTCCACATACAGGAATTGCTTAAGCGCATTGATCATGTGCCCCTTTTCTGAACTGTTCCCAGCTCTACTTGGTCCAAAGAGAATAGGCCTATTTACCAGTCCCAGTTTCAGATGCAGATCAGAGTCAATCAGAATTTTGCAGTGCAGTTTCGGGTTTAAGACATGTGCACAGAAATGCTTATTTTAAAGAAAATGCATGGAATACACAAAGAATGCATGTAAAAAGCGTATCAAATGTGTAGAATTTCAGTGTGACCTTCTGTAAAAGAAAAAAAAATACCTTAAAATGGGACATGATAAGACCTGTGATTGGGTACATGTGAATTTGACATAAAATAGTTTATACTGAAATAAAAATAAATGCTGCTTTTATTACCAGCAACACAAGTAGGTCAAAGCATTATTTTCAATCCCATCTTCAAATCTTACAGAATCTGTGGAAGAGTGTGTATAATGGAAAGAACCTGCTGGGATTGTCTCTATATTATTTTGATAGAAAAGATGAATCATGAAGATGAAATTTCCTTTTTTGTAAGATGTAGATGTTTGAAAAACAAGGCAAAACATGAGGAGTCAGTTACTGAGTTGTTATACTTGGTGTGGATTAACAGCTCTCCCCCCTCCCTCTCACAAAACCATAGGTAGTTCATCTACATGAGTGCAAACAAATGCTATAAGTGCATTGCAATTATAAGTAGCCTTAGGAAAGAGCAGGCAGCAATTTTATGATATTGCCAAAGATTAGTGCTGAAATGCTGAAATGTATAGCTGAGAAATACTGCCTGCTGGAGAAATGTTTTATTAGAAGAAATGTAACAAGGGATTCACGATGCAGCTGTAAATCCATTAAGGCAAGTAGGGCTCTGCAATAACCTTTCTCCATTTCAGCTATTAGCTTCAAGGATTGCTGAACTTGGTAACTTTGCAAATGTGGTTTCGCCCAACACAGTAACTTAACCTCCTCTTCACCAGCCTGTATTCAGGTCAGAAATAAGGAGACATGACTTCGCTAAAATGAGTACAGCATCATCTATTTTGTATCAGAATTTATTTTATCTGCAACAATCTGCTACTGGAAGGCATAAACATAAAAATGTTACATCCTTGATATCCTTCTGGAGTTTTTTTTCTAGATAAGATAGTTTCAAGAGCTGAAGCCAGCTGCAGTATAATTTTCTGTTCATGTTTTCTTAAGTCAAGCGGGAAACTTTTTTGGCTCTGTGAACCAGATCCTTACCAGAATTGACCTCATAGGTCCACCCAGCTGTCAGTCATGTGACATCATCATAATATCCTATGGATGACAGATGAGTGGCCCTGCCTGTTTGTCAAAATCCCTTGCTGGAGCAATGTTAAAATGAAGAGGAAGGTGCTTCAAAGACCAGTTTGGCAAACTGCTCCCTGAACCACTTCCTCTCTCCTTTAAAAGCCACTCCAAATGTGACTTCTTTGTGCAGCAATGGGGGTGAGAGGGAGTTTGCTTTCTTTCGCTATTGGCACCTTTTCCCAAGGAACAGGCACGTGCACTAAGAGCAAGCAAACCCAGTAGTTTTCATCTTCTTTTGGTTGTGTCCATCCGTTTCAATGAGAAGCAGGCATGTATACCAAATTGAGCAGGATTTAACAACCACCTGTCATTTGTTAAGTGGGGGTTAAATCCTTCTGGGAACAGGCACCTGCAAAAGAACATAAGCGATGTCAGCTAATTGAGAGGTTGCTGTGGTTTGCAGAAAATGACCTCACAGGCCAAATTGGACCCATTGGGTAGGCCAAGACTGGCCTTTGACCCAGAAGTTCCTCAACCCCTGTCTTAAGTCCATGTGGTCAGCAAATTTCAACATACAGTAATGTGTTCTGTCCAGTCATTCTTGCTATAATGGTCACCGCAAAGGAAGCTTGCCCCTTTTCATGTCTGTATGGTTTTCAAATTTCCTCACATTTTTATAATATAGTGGTACCTCAGGTTACGAACTTAATTCGTTCTGCACTTAACCTGAAACTGTTCTTTATCTGAGGCGTGCTTTCGCTAATGGGGCCTTCCACTGCCGGCGCACCACCAGCACGCGATTTCCGTTCTCATCCTGGGGCAAAGTTCTCAACCCAGGGTACTACTTCCAGATTAGTGGAGTTTGTAACCCGAAGTGTTTGTAACATGAAGCATTTGTAACCCGAGGTATCACTGTAGAAAAATTATTATCTGTTTAAAATAGACATCAACCCATGGTAAAAAGCCTCGTAGGGACAACTCAAATGCAGTATTTCACATTGACTGCCTGTGAAAAGGGTTTAGTAGTTCATCTTAAAACAAGAGGCACCCTGAGCAAAATGATGAAATGGTATGTTTAAAAGTTGGCACTGATACTTTCAAACAGAACCAAACATTATTCTTTGGAAGAGACAATGCTAGAAGAAAGGAGGTGCTTGAGGGCAAAATCTAAATCATACATTGTTGACAAAGATATCCCCAGTGTTCTTTGGATATATAACAGGGGGGGAAATAGTACACTGGAACATTTCAGACATTTTTGCAAATGTGTTCAGCTTACGAATGATTCTGAAGATATGTTTAATATTTTTGTTGTCTAGAATGATTGAAGACTGTGGGAAAAGAGGAACCACCATGGCAGAAAGGAGACAGCTGTTTGCAGAAATGCGTAAGTACTGTGGCATTCTTTCCCCCAGTAGATGAATTCTTTCTTGCAAAAGACCAGCAAGACAGAATGTAACTTTAGTAAATATTGCATGGATTTGTGCCTTGGGCAAATAGGCAGTTGTTCTGCAAAACAGTGGCTTTAAAGTGCTTTAAAAGTGCTTTTAGTGTGAGGCAAGTTGCAAGAATGTGTACTTAATTGACCTAATGCTGTCTTTTTGTAGTTCTGTGGATTATTTAAAAGCTGGTTTTCTACCATATCAGTTACTGCTAAGAGATCCAAGGTGAGGAGATTTGAGAGAGGGGGGAGGGAGAGGGCTTGGAGAGAAAAAGGAGTGTGAGCAATCGTAAGCACTGGCTCTCATTTACAGCATCAAATGTCAAGCATATTTGGTGATCCTCTTTACTGTGGATGCCCTGTACTTTTCAGGCCTAGACTGAAATCTTCCTAGCTTTACTAAAGTGTCTCGGTTTTCATTTTCTTAATTAGAGAATGTTAACACTGTCCTGATAAGAAATGCTTCCTGTCGCTGAGGAATGACAAGCGCCAACCCCTGGATGCAACTTTAATTTCAAATAAATATGCTGAGCATTGTCATCCTAGTGTGTAAACTGTTTTGTAAACCTTGTGTTTGTTTTTGTATCAGACATGTGAAGTTGATCAGGATTATTTCCATTTCACAAATGAGCAATTGAAGCAGAAAGATGTCAGAATATGTCAGAACCTAGCCCATATTTCCAGTGTGGAAGTCATATGCAGGTCTTTTCAAGTCAAAGCCAATAGTCTCTTCATTGTACTCACTTATATTAGGAGAAAAGTGAAGCTTTATCACTTTTTCTCCATTCAAAATGGTCTCTACCAGAGAGCATGAGGCAACCTTGGCTATATAGTTCAATCCAGCAGGTCTTTACAGAACCATGATGTATAAAACTGGATAATACAAGTTGGATTTAGGATGATTGCAAATGTTGGTGATTATAAACATGCATTAAAAAACTGCTTTCTAGTTAACCAAAGAAGCTCTCAAGAAGTAGAGAGCTTCAGAAGCTGAGATTCTTGATCAGCTGACTGCTAATCAAGAGGCTCTCCTCTTTTGCCAGATTAGATGCCAATATGTGGGTTGCTTTACAGAGTAAAGCTACCTTTACCTTCTAGGAACAAGGACCACAAGTAACTGAAGCTGACAGTACTATGCTTAAATAAATGTTGCAATGGGTTGGATCCAGACAAAGTTGGCTGAGGTTAGTTCTCATGTAAATTAATTGTGCTATTGAATTAAATGGGACCTAACTTCAACTAAAGGGAGGCAGGTGGCACTGTGGGTTAAACCACAGAGCCTAGGACTTGCCGATCAGAAGGTCAGCAAAGATAAAATGGCATTTCCGTGTGCTGCTCTGGTTCGCCAGAAGCAGCTTAGTCATGCTGGCCACATGACCTGGAAGCTGTATGCCGGCTCCCTCGGCCAAGAAAGCGAGATGAGCGCCGCAACCCCAGAGTCGGTCACGACTGGACGTAATGGTCAGGGGTCCCTTTACCTTTACCTTTAACTTCAACTAACTTACAGCTTGAAGCACATTTAGCTGAGGGTCTGTGTAAAGCTTGGTGTAAGCTAGAGCCGTGGTTCCCCATGGACCACATGAACATTGATTATGGTTTTGGTGGACCACTTAATGATTTCTCTGCCTGTTGTAGCAGTGTTAATGCTCTGTGCTAAATGCTGTATGGGTTTTGGTTGAATTCAAATTGTAATACAAAAAAAGAATTAAAAGAAGCAATAAAAATACTATTTGAAATCAATATTTAATGCGGACATGCCACCTGAGTGAACCTCATGGACCACTGGTGGATCATAGACCAGTGTTTCCCAACCTTTTTTGGGCAAAGGCACACTTGTTTGATGAAAAAAATCTCGAGGCACACCACCATTACAGCCCCGTGATGTCAGCGCACAGCGTCACGCCGGGAGGGACGCACAAAAGTGTAAGTTTCAATTTTTCCCCTCCCCCTTGCCGGGGAACCTCCAAGCTTTGGGGGTGGGGGGGGAGGAGGCAGCAAAGCGAGGGACTGAGGGACTCCTCAAACGACAAGGGTTGGGGAAGAAGAGAAAGGGCTATTCCGCTCCAGTCACGGGAGGGGAATATGTACTGGCCCAACTGGTGTGCGGTCTTCAGAAAGCGGGGTGCGGGAAGGAAGCCTAGGCTCGGGGTCCACCGACCTCGGCGGAGAAAGGCAACAACCGAAGCCTCCCGACGGTTTCGGGGGAGACGTTCAGAGCTTCCCTGGGAGTTTCTCAGCCTGCCTTTCGGAGGAAGAGGCGGAGGGGGCCTGGGGATGGCGGTGGCCTCGGCCTCGCCCTCCCTCCGTCCCTCTACCTTTGTAGTGGACGTGCAGGTTGTTCTGCGAGAGGCCGATGTAGCTGAATTTGTCCTTCGGGCTCCAGGAGCGCGGCAGCGGCGTCTCCTGCTCATCCACGGCCAGGTAGAGCCGCTTGAGGCGCTGCTTGAGCTCCTTCTCCTGCTCGTTCAGGGCCGGGTCGCCGCCGTGAGGGAAGGGCGCCGGGGCGCTGCTGCTGCCGCCGCCGCTCCCGGCAGGCATGGGCCCAGCTGAGGCGGCGGCGGCTGTTGTGGTGGTGGCGGCGATAGCGGGCGGAGGAGGGGGTGGCGGCGGGGCCGAGGTGGCCGGCGGGGGAGGCGGCGGCGGGTGGAGCAGGAGGGCGGCCGAGGCCGGTGAGGGAGTAGGGTTGCCCGGGGCTTGAGGAGCCATCGCTGGGAGTTGCTGCTGCTGTTGTTGCTGCTGCTGCCCGGACATGCCGGCCTCCTCCTCGTCGGCTGTCTCGCGCTCCTCCCTTTTGCGCGCGCTGCCCCGCCGCCGCCCCATTGGCCGGGTCCTGTCAGCTGATCCTGTGTTATTTCCTGTGTGTGTGTGTGAGGGGAGAATGGAGAGAGAAACCTCGGCACCACCACCGCGGAGCCGCCCCCGGCTCGACGCGGATCCTCGCCGCCGCCGCCCCGCCTCTCGCCGCCCGACTCGCCCGCCTCCCTCCCACGGCACACCAGGCAACGTCTCGCGGCACACTAGTGTGCCGCGGAACACCGGTTGGGAAACACTGTCATAGACCACAGTTTGGGAACTCTTGAGTTAGAAGAAGAGCTAGATCTACTCCTAATAGAATGTGAATGGATATGGGAAAAGGCAGCTTCCACTGTCTTTGACTTAGCAAGTTTCACACAGAGTTGGAAGAGACCCTGAGGATCATCTAGTCCAATGCCCTGCAGTGCAGGAATATGCAGCTGTCTCGTACAGGGATCAAACCTGTAACTTTGGTGTTATCAGCACCATGCTCTAAACCAACTGAGCTACCCAGGCTCTGCTAGAACACTGCTGCTTGAACCCTGACCAGTTGGGACTAACCCTGTTTCAGCAGAATGAGCTTAACTGAGTTTTAAGATGTGCTGCAGAAGTTACTGGTGAAGATAGTCCATGATGGCTGATCTTTCATTTCTGCAAAGAGGACACTCTTCAATCTGCCAACAATAGTCTCTTACGTTTTACACATCGCTGTTCCCCATTTGACGTACAAAGACAAGATTGTAATTGGCACGAAGGTCAAAGGCCATGAGGGGTTCTAATAAACAGCACACCTTCCATTGAGCTGGCACCTAATTAATAATAATAGGAGAGACAGATGTTTCCTGATACATACGTTGAAAAGTGAATGTATCCACTCTAAGTTGCTGCTGGCTTATGCTATCTATTAGAAATACAGTTCTGCTGAACACAAAACAGCAGCCAGCTCTTACAGTGTATTACTGTATTTTGTCTACAAACTGTTAATCATCATGGCACATGAAACCATTTTTTCTTTTTTAAAAAATTACATTGTTGCTTATTCATCTGATAACTTGCTTTTTGTTGTTCTTCAGCATCCAGATCGGAAGTCTTTCATTTGTAGAAAAAAATGTTGAGCGGTAGCCAAAATACAAATAACAATGATAACAAAACTACATTCATCTGGGACAGAAGCAAAAATCACAATCCTTTTTGTTTCTGGATGTATGCCAACAAAAGCTGCTTTTTTTACCATGGGTTTCTCATTCAGTAATACAATTCAGTGATAAGCAAACAGAATCATTAGGCAGAATCGGGTATCTGGCTGACAGATAAAGAGCAGAAGAGTTTGCTTGATGAAGCCAAAGGCCCACATGGTCCAGCATCCTGTCTCACAGTGGCCAGCCAGATGCCTGTGGGAAACCCACAAGCAGGACCTGAGGACAACAGCACTCTGCCTACCTGTGATTCGCACCAACTGACCAAAATGGTCAAAGGCCTGGAAACGATGCCTTATGAGGAACGACTAAGGGAGCTGGGCATGTTTAGCCTGGAGAAGAGGAGGTTAAGGGGTGATATGATAGCCATGTTCAAATATATAAAAGGATGTCACATAGAGGAGGGAGAAAGGTTGTTTTCTGCTGCTCCAGAGAAGCGGACACGGAGCAATGGATCCAAACTACAAGAAAGAAGATTCCACCTAAACATTAGGAAGAGCTTCCTGACAGTAAGAGCTGTTCGACAGTGGAATTTGCTGCCAAGGAGTGTGGTGGAGTCTCCTTCTTTGGAGGTCTTTAAGCAGAGGCTTGACAACCATATGTCAGGAGTGCTCTGATGGTGTTTCCTGCTTGGCAGGGGGTTGGACTCGATGGCCCTTATGGTCTCTTCCAACTCTATGATTCTATGATATTCGGAGGTATACTGACTCTTGACAGTGGAGGTGGAACATGGCCATCATGGCTAGTGTCTGTCAATAGCCTTGTCTCCCAAGAATTTGTCTAATCCTCTTTTAAAGCCATCCAAGTTGGTGGTCAACACCATGAGAGCAAGTTCCATAGTTTAACCATGTGCTGCATGAAGAAGTACTTTCTTTTATCTCCCCTGAATCTTCCAACATTCATCTTCAGTAGATGTCTACTAGTTCTGGTGTTACAAGAGTGTGAGAAAGACGTTTCTCTATTCATTTTCTCCATACCGTGGAGAACTTCCATCGTGTCACTTCTTACTCGCCTTTCCTCTAAACTAAATTGTCCCAAACACTGCAACCTTTCTTCACAGGGGAGTTGCTCCTGTGATGGAGGAACACTCAAGAGAAGCTTCTACCACCCACTTTCTTGCTGCCGGTGGGTCATACTCTGTGGTAGTTGTGGCTACCACCCTCCCACTTACTCTTGCAGCCCAGATGGGAGAGGAATGGATATATGACTCTTGATAGGAATAGGAATGTTTCTTTTAAAATAAAATAAAAAGAGGAAGGAGGAAAGTAAATTTGAGTATTGCGCTGTGTTTGTCACTTGAGCTGAGGGAAACACCTGGGACCACTAGAAGGGGTCTTCCAAGCAAAGTCTTAGTCCACCAAGGATAAACCATCTTGTGGGAAAATGAAAAACTTTGAGGATGAGACGGTAAATAGTTCAAGGGAACTTCTGGCAGGGACAGATGGCATTCAAGCAGCCAATTGGTAAAAGGATCTAGTTGAGAATGCTTGGCAGATGGAGAAGAGAAAGGAGAAAAGTAAGCAAAAGTGTAGTGAGCAGAACTGAGAGAGGGGAGAAATAATGGTGCTTCTTTCTTTCTTTTTTCTGATGTGGAAGCCTGATATTTCATGGCTGGACATATTTGCTTCCTGGGCTATAATCATAAAGCCAAAATAGAGGGGGCTTTTTCATTTTACCAATAATATTTACTTTTTAGATCCTTTGATAACTCTTTCAATTACTTATTGACACACAAACAGAACTTTCCCCTTGATTTGTCTCCAATCTCTTGTTATGATCTGTTCCCTGAAGTATCGTGATGTGCACATGCTGTGATCTTTTTCTCAGGAGAGTATCAATCAATCAATCAATCAATCAATCAATCAGAACTTGTTAAATGTCATTAGTGCATTCAGAATTTGTCCTGTCTTTTTTAGTTTTACAAAAGTTTTCTTGGAAAGGCTTCTTCCAAGGCCTTTGTGTTTTTGTAGGGTCATGCAAATCAGCTAAATATAACGCTTCCCAGCTTCATTCAGCTCGACTTTGCATATTTCCCCCACAGCTGCAATTGCTCAAACAGGCTGTCCAAAGTCTCCTCTCTCACATGCATATGCAAAGCAGCTTTATAAACAGCAACACTTTAAAAACTACTAAATTTGGCTTAATGAAAAGGTAGCAGAGGCCTACCTTTTGACTTTTAATTATCCAAATGGTTCCAGAAAGGTTGTTGCATGACCCTCCTTCCCATTTGCCCCATAATTTTTAAATTTTGTACTCCTACCTCCTCGTACAAATCTTTCACCTAAATATATGGTTTGCAGCTAAAATAGATTAGTAGTTTGCATGACTGATATCTTATTCTGAACTGATTCTCATCAGTTGTGGGTATTTGTTGTAAACTTCATAGTTAAAATATTAAAATTACACAGTGTTGTCCTAGAATTGGGGCACAGCCATTTTGTTTTTTAGCCTGTGGTTAGATCAGATTGTGTGTTTTTTCTGAATGACAGATACAGAAGGTTTATTCTTTATCCACTGCTAAACTATTTTTAACACTGCATTCTTCCCATTCTCTCTAGTTAGAAAAGACAGCCTTGAAAATGCTGAAGGGAACATTTCTTTGTTTTCTCTCTTTTGTCTGTGAGGTACATGCACAAATTGCAACTATCATAGCATATGCATAATTTTCTGCCACTAGGGGCTCAAGATCTGGATCGCATCCGTTTATCCACCTACAGAACAGCATGCAAGCTTAGATTTGTACAGAAGAAATGCAACTGTAAGTATGCCACTGGTTAATTCGAATTACCATCATTAATCTTATCTTCCACTTTAGAGTTGTGTTTGTTCCCCAGTTGAAATGCAAATAGGAATTTATTTTAATACGCAAGATGCTAATAAGAACACCTGGTTCTCCAGAAGAGCATGTTATTACACTACTGCTAATTATACTTTAAAGTTTAAATGTTTGCATGTGGATGAGGGTAAGAGAGAGTGGGTGGAGCTTTTTAAGCACATCTACTTTTCCGTTATCAAAATGATGAGATGAACTATAAAATAAATAAAATCTCCCCCCCCCTTTTTTTGTTTCTTTTCAACACGATTAGATTTGTTCATCTTACGTCTAAGATTACCTTGTGCAGCTGGGTGGAACTTATTTTAAGCATCTACAGTCCCAATAGATACTAATTTTTACCTTCAGAATTTTCATTATTAGAATGGAAAGCAAATTTTAAGTGGTAAATAGGTCATTATAACAAGCCATTCTTAAGAATGCTACATCCTCCTTATACCATTATTTACAGCTTTTATATAATATTTTGCATATTATAGGACCAAAACAGCTCCTGAAATAATTAACATGGCGTTGATGGCATCTGATTATTTTTGTATATGTATGGTGAGAGCCAGTGTGGTGTAGTGGTTAGCCTGCTGGATTAGGACTTGGAACGCCCAGGGTTGAAATCCCCATTCAGCCATGAAGCTCACTGGGTGACCTTGGGCCAGTTACTGTGTCTCAATCTAACCTACCTCACAGGGTTGTTGGGGGGATTAAATGAGGAGGGGGGAACCATGTGTGCCACCTTGAGTTTGTTGGGTGGAAAGATGGGATATAAATGTAGTTAATACATAAAATAAATTATGGCCACTATGCAGATCTGAAGAATGTGTCTCTGGGATTTGCTAGAAGGAAAGCTCCTATATTGACTCTGTTTCCCAAATGGAATATGAGAAGTTCCTAATAAGTAAGATTCCCTGCACTGCATACCCTGTACTTAATATTGGCATATGGCTGAATGCAGTGGTACCGTATTTTTCGCCCCATAAGACGCACCGGCCCATAAGACACACCTAGTTTTTTGGGGGGGAAATAAAGGAAAAAACTACACCAGGAGCTTGGGGCGTGCGGAGCTCAGCGCGCCCCAAGCTTCTGCGTGCCGGCAAGGTCTCCGCTAGCGTGGGAGAGCCGGGCGCCTCTCCCAGGGCTAGCGGACCCCTGCGCTAATCCAGAAGCTTGGGGCGAGCTGAGGTCAGCGCGCCCCAAGCTTCTGCGTGCCGGCAAGCAGTCTGCTAGCCCTGGGAGAGCCGCGGGGCTCTCCCAGGGCTAGCGGATCGCTGCGCTACACCAGGAGCTTGGGGCGTGCTGAGCTCAGCGCGCCCCAAGCTTCTAGGTGCGCGCAAGCAGTCCGCTAGCCTTGGGAGAGCCGCGGGGCTCTCCCAGGGCTAGCGGATCGCTGCGCTACACCAGGAGCTTGGGGCGTGCTGAGCTCAGCGTGCCCCAACCTTCTAGGTGCGCGCAAGCAGTCCGCTAGCCTTGGGAGAGCCGCGGGGCTCTCCCAGGGCTAGCGGACCCCTGCGCTACACCAGGAGCTTGGGGCGTGCTGAGCTCAGCGCGCCCCAAGCTTCTCGGTGCGCGCAAGCAGTCCGCTAGCCTTGGGAGAGCCGCGGGGCTCTCCCAGGGCTAGCGGATCGCTGCGCTACACCAGGAGCTTGGGGCGTGCTGAGCTCAGCGCGCCCCAAGCTTCTCGGTGCGCGCAAGCAGTCCGCTAGCCTTGGGAGAGCCGCGGGGCTCTCCCAGGGCTAGCGGATCGCTGCGCTACACCAGGAGCTTGGGGCGTGCGGAGCTCAGCGCGCCCCAAGCTTCTGCGTGCCGGCAAGGTCTCCGCTAGCGTGGGAGAGCCGGGCGCCTCTCCCAGGGCTAGCGGACCCCTGCGCTAATCCAGAAGCTTGGGGCGAGCTGAGGTCAGCGCGCCCCAAGCTTCTGCGTGCCGGCAAGCAGTCTGCTAGCCCTGGGAGAGCCGCGGGGCTCTCCCAGGGCTAGCGGATCGCTGCGCTACACCAGGAGCTTGGGGCGTGCTGAGCTCAGCGCGCCCCAAGCTTCTAGGTGCGCGCAAGCAGTCCGCTAGCCTTGGGAGAGCCGCGGGGCTCTCCCAGGGCTAGCGGATCGCTGCGCTACACCAGGAGCTTGGGGCGTGCTGAGCTCAGCGTGCCCCAACCTTCTAGGTGCGCGCAAGCAGTCCGCTAGCCTTGGGAGAGCCGCGGGGCTCTCCCAGGGCTAGCGGACCCCTGCGCTACACCAGGAGCTTGGGGCGTGCTGAGCTCAGCGCGCCCCAAGCTTCTCGGTGCGCGCAAGCAGTCCGCTAGCCTTGGGAGAGCCGCGGGGCTCTCCCAGGGCTAGCGGATCGCTGCGCTACACCAGGAGCTTGGGGCGTGCTGAGCTCAGCGCGCCCGAAGCTTCTAGGTGCGCGCAAGCAGTCCGCTGCCGCCCCAAGCCTCACGCACCCGGTGGGACCTCCTGCCGGGTGCACGAGGCTTGCAGACACTCGCCCGAAGCAGGTGGAGCCCTCCGGAGGGCTCCCCGTGCTTTGGGCGACAGGCTGCCGCCCCAAGCCTTGCGCACCCGGTGGGACCTCCTGCCGGGTGCGTGAGGCTTGCAGACACTCGCCCGAAGCAGGGGGAGCCCTCCAGAGGGCTCCCTGTGCTTCGGGCGACAGGCTGCCGCCCCAAGCCTCGCGCACCCGGTGGGACCTCCTGCCGGGTGCGCGAGGCTTGCAGACACTCGCCCGAAGCAGGGGGAGCCCTCCGGAGGGCTCCCCGTGCTTCGGGCGACAGGCTGCTGCCCCAAGCCTCGCGCACCCGGTGGGACCTCCTGCCGGGCGCGTGAGGCTTGCAGGCATTCGCCCCATAAGACGCACCCCGATTTCCCCTTCATTTTTGGAGGGGAAAAAGTGCGTCTTATGGGGCGAAAAATACGGTATTCTGCAAGCCTGCTTGCCTTATTTAAAAAAAAACAAAACAGAACTTATCTTTTTAGGTATTATTGGAAGATACAAAAAAGGGTGAAGCCAGCCAGCCTGCTTGCTTCATCAGAGCTGCTGAACTCAGTAAACCCCTTTGCTGTTGTCCTATACAGTGGTACCTCGGGTTACATATGCTTCAGGTTACAGACTCCTCTAACCCAGAAATAGTACCTTGGGTTAAGAACTTTGCTTCAGGATGAGAACAGAAATCGTGCTCCGGTGGCATGGCAGCAGCAGGAGGCCCCATTAGCTAAAGTGGTGCTTCAGGTTAAGAACAGTTTCAGGTTAAGAACAGACCTCCGGAATGAATTAAGTACTTAACCCGAGATACCACTGTACATGAGTGTAGCTGTACTGATCTGTTGTGTATTGGTTTAAGTAAATAGAACTACAACAATAGCCGATAGGAGGCAAATGGGGCAAGTCTGTCCTGCGATGTGTATCCATTTTAACAGGTTGCACGTGTATATCCAGCATCTAGGGTGGTTGTGTAATGGACAAGATGCCTTTATTAGTGAGTTGTTGCCAGTCAAGTACCTTCTGCCTTTCTCCAGACATGTCTCTGCCACATCTGTTGCTTTATACTGATGTAGTTACACTATATCCAATGATCATTCACAATAGTAATTAAACACTAGCTCAGTGCCCTGGTCTGCGTTGCCTCATCAGTAAATGCCACAATTTGCAATGTTTCTGTGTGGTCTGTGTTCTGGATTTTACAAGCTCATTTGCCAGTGAAAGAACTCATATCAATAATTATATAGAGAGTCCTATGGCCTGATTATGTACCTATTTTTTTGTAATGGGCTTTACATTTTCAGAACTTGACCCAGGACTGCAGCCCAAGTACTAACATATTCAGCTGTACTCCATTGCTTCAAAGCAATTTGAGGATTTTTTTATTCTCAGCAGGCAGCTAAAACACACACCGCTCCTTAGCTACTTCCTTTTACTAGACTATAACCACTTTAATAAATCCAGGTTCACCCACAACTTGTACTCCAACATATCGCCAAGATTCTAGAAGAGTATTCTCAGCACACTGCTGACAAATGCACAAAAGTTATCTGTCATAGGATTTGGTGATGGGTGGCTTTAAAAGAGCTTTTGACTGTTCATGAACACCTAGTAATTGCAGTGTGTGTGTGTGTGTGTGTGTGTGTGTGTGAAATATCACATTGCCTTACATTTTTCAGAAGGTAAATTTAAAATTCTTTGGTTTTCCAAAAGCAGTTTATATGCTTCCTTATCAATTAGACTTAGCAAGCCAAGTGGTCCAGCCACAAAAACAACAGCAAATTTGAATTCCTCACACCCAAAAACATATTTTAAAGACCACTCATTCAAGAAATCTGCAAAAATTAAGTTTCACCCCCTAAAATGACACACACCTTACTGGTTCAGTGTTATGTCTGAACCAGGGATCGTGGTTTGTTTTGCTCAGACAAACCAGAGCTAATAAGCCTTGACTTGACATCATAATTTGCTGTGAGCAAAACAAACCATAATGTCCAGTTGAAATGTACCACTAGGTCAATTATCAAATGCCAGTATGCCATGGTTAGTTGCTCCTGCACATCCAAGGAGATGAGCGAAGTGAGAGCCAATGTCAGCTAATACATTGGTATAAATATAACATGTATGGTTAACCTTTGGCCCTCCAGGTGTTGCTGAACTACAACTACCATCATCTCTGCCCATTGGCCATACTTGTTGAGGCTCATGGGAATTGTAGTTCAGCAAGATCTGGAATGCCAAAGTTCCCAACATGTGAAATATAACATATAATCTAGGAAATACACAATCATCACAATATAATTTTACTGCAGTATTTGAGCTTGGTCATGCAGCTTAGGTTTAATGGATAGGTAGTTGAAGCAAGCAGTAGATGCCATTCATGGTTATGGAAACACATGTCAAAACTTCAGTAGAGAACAGTTAGGGTTCAATAGTTTAGGTGCTAAGATAGCAGGATCATGAACAATAGAACTGAGTCGAAAATGGGAAGTGTCAGCTTCTATAGCCTGAAACACTGTATGAGCACCAGAAATCTGGATTTCCAGAATACCTTCTTCCTCAGCATAAAATGTTTCATTTGCTGAAAACTATGGCTTTTCGTATTTTATTACTTGTAGCAGTTATTAGGATGATGAAATCTCAAGCATACATATGATCTCTCTGTGGACCACAGCAGCGGAGGCAGAGCCTAACAACATACCATAATCAAAACTCCATTATACAATTAAACAGTACTGTACGGCTGGAAAACAACCGCCATCCTTGGTGGGCCTTACTCATTGTGCTGCATAGTTATTCTCCAGTGCTGGCTGTTGAAAAAGCAAGGCTGCTGATTTCCCTAGATCAGAATAAACAGTTGGCAGTTGAAAACCTTGGATTTAAAGCCAGGCTGATGATTCTAATATGGGGTTTAATTAGAGCTGACAAACCGGGAGTTCATATCCCTGATGGTTTTTAATTTGGCACCTTGGGGGTTTCAGTGTTGTTTTTCTCCTCTGTTCTCTTTTGAATGAAATACTTTTTGCTGTGTCTCATCAGGAGAACAATACAGCTGTTTTCATGGGGAATGGCGTAGTGTGATGACCGCGGAGGCGACCTTGTTAACTTCCACGCCTTCTCCAACTCTAATCCTTCTCTTCCTCATACTCTTCTGCTCAGTTCAAATAGTAGCTAGGCCTCAGAGGCATGTAGGCTAGTCAGCTTCAATTTCTTACATACCTCGGGGCCTCTTTCTCTTCTGCCTGTCACTTTATGTTAGCCTTGTGTCCCACCCTGTCTAATGAACAATAATTCACATCTGTAAATTAAATGCAAGTGCTATTAAAGATGTACTCACTTCAGATATTTTTAAACACATCGTGCTCTGGGCCAGCCTCACATCAGTGGCTATTATATCATCAAGCCAGCAGCAAAGGAACTAGAATCAGAGTGTTAGACTAGGATGCAAAAATGAAGTTCCAATATGGATTTGCAGCCCATGCTTTTTAAACCAGTTTCCTAGGTCCGGTTCAATCCTATGCATTTCTGAAGCAAATAACATTTACGTCACTTGCACTCAGCTCACGATAGGACAGGATCCTTGTTCTCCAATTTACCTGCATTCCTTGCAAAATCAGTGCTTTGGCTTTTGTTGCTAAAGGGATGCAGTCAAAATAAATGAGCATAAATCCAAGGTGATGGGGGCTAAGCTGTGTGGCAGGTGGTGAGGATTTGTGGCATTCCTGCTCTAAGTTCCACCATACTTTAAAAGTTATAATCTAGCTTCACCCTTACAGTATAATGACATAAGTAGTAATTTATTTTAACTTGGACCAGAGTGTAATGCCATCCTGTTCTCTGATTACCTATTTCTTTCATTTATTTACTATGCCTCTGTTTTTGTGACCATCAAATAATCTCATTTTCCTCTCTTCCCTGAAAATGTCTTTGCTTTGGATTTGCAAATCATCTTCACATTGTGTAAGATTAAAAATATCTATTTAAGATACCCAGACTCTTACTCCACCTAGGGGTTCAGGGAACGTCATCTAAAATGGCTGTTGCCGTGTTGCAACAGAGTATAAACTTATATATAAATTTCAGTGTGCATAATATTTTACCCAAATCCCATTTATTTCTTGCTTTTCTAATTTATATTATTTCCATTTATTGCTGATAGCCCAAGATATTTTTGTGTTAACTGAAACTGTTCCTCTATTCTATTGCTTCCTGCTGTCATCCAGTGCATTTGATGATGCAGCATACAATTTTGCTGAGGTGCTACCGAGGCAATAAACACTGGATTCTAGTATTAGTCAGGGAACGGAGATGGATGGGTGAAATATCAGTAGAGAATGATGCAGTGTAACTCTAAACATATTTATTTGGAAGTAAGTATCTTTAAAGACACGGGTGGCGCTGTGGGTTAAACCACAGAGCCTAGGACTTGCCGATCAGAAGGTCGGCGGTTCGAATCCCCGTGACGGGATGACCTCCCATTGCTGAGTCCCTGCTCCTGCCAACCTAGCACTAAGAAAGCAAATCAGAGTGCAAGTAGATAAGTAGGTACCGCTCCAGCGGGAAGGTAAATGGCGTTTCCGTCCGCTGCTCTGGTTCGCCAGAAGCGGCTTAGTCATGCTGGCCACATGACCCGGAAGCTATACGCCGGCTCCCTTGGCCAAGAAAGTGAGATGAGCGCCGCAACCCCAGAGTCAGTCACGACTGGACCTAATGGTCAGGGGTCCCTTTACCTTATCTTTAAAGTCAGTTGGACTTCTTGGAAAACATGGTTAGCATTGAACTGTTAGGGACTCACAGCTTTACAAGCATTATTTGACTACCATATAATCTGCAGCCGAGTTTACATTTATTCTAGTTACTTCAATATATTCCTTTAAATCACATACATTTTCTTAATGTGGGTTGGCTAGGTTTGCCAGATAAAATTAATTATGTTATTGATAATGTACTGTAACAGTAATTAAGTGGTATATATGCAGCTGAGCATAATGATGTATACAACCCAAAATGGGCAGGTGTCAATTGCAAAAAGACTGACCCTACCCAACAAGATGTAGCCCAGTGGAACAGTGTGATTTAGTGTATTGAGTGGGTTTAGTAGCAAACAAAACATCAACCAAATTCCCCAGTAACCTTGAAGTTTACTGCTTCTTCAGACACTAATGCTGGTTACTTTTCAGAATGCAGTTTTACTGGTTGGGTTACAGAAACTTAATGTCTGGTTAACTCAAGTTCAGAATGGCACTTCTCTTCTTTCATTTCTGCTTGGTCAGTTAGTGTCTCGGTTCTATTATTCATGTCTTTCCTATATATTAATATAAAAAAATTCCTTCCAGTAGCACCTTAAAAACCAACTAAGTTAGTTCTTGGTATGAGTTTTCGTGTGCATGCACACTTCTTCAGATACACACCTTCATTCTGTGTATCTGAAGAATACATTCTGTGTATCTGAAGATACATTCTGTGTATCTGAAGAAGTGTGCATGCACACGAAAGCTCATACCAAGAACTAACTTAGTTGGTCTTTAAGGTGCTACTGGAAGGAATTTTTTTATTTTGACTATGGCAGACCAACACAGCTACCTATCTGTAACTATATATTAATGTTTCACTTTTTGTATCATTACGCTGTTCAGAACTCATACATTATCTTTGTAATCATCACAATTTTGTAAGGTAGACTAGTATTATTATTCCCATATTACAGAAGTAGGGTTAAGGGCAGTGAGCAAAGCCTAAGGGCACCTAGCAAGTTTATGAGTGAGAGGAGATTTTAACTGTGGGCAGCTCATTTCACAGTTCAGACTTTACTAGCTAGGACTGTTGTGTGCCTGACTCAGTAACATTGTAAATTAGAAATGGGGTGAAGTCATGACCAGCATTTGACAGGTCAGTTGCCATAATAACAATTCTCAATAAAGCATTTTTTTCTTGTTTCACCTCCATAATTTCTTATTTAGTCATGCTGAGAAAATGAGAAAGCTAACTCTGTAACCAGTCTATACAGACATTGGTGCAAATACAAATATATTTTTTTCCCCTTTGAAACAGCAGATTTCTTAAGGGAACAGCAGAAATCCATACGCCTTGGTTTTTGTTAATTTGATGCAATACGAATATATGGTTAATATGTAAGAGCACATATATGTGGCACTTACTAAAATATGCACACTGCCATCTAGTGGCTAGTAATGTAGCTTTCTCTAATCTGTATTACCTCATCCTCAGGAGGTGGTGCAGAACTCAATATCTGAGGCAGGCTCTTGACAAAATGCAAGTGTTTCCTCTTTTATATGAAATCTCAAGCTGCTACTGGTTAAATACTGCTTGACCTTTCAGTATTTCCCAAGCAAGGCTTGCTAATTTTATTCAGTGTTGTTGCTTTAATATACTTCCCATCAATTTATTTTGGACAGAAGTTAGGGAAACAGGTCTGTAAATTCCTGGATTGTCTGAGAGCCCCTTAAACAATGGTAGTCTACTAATTCTCCAACATGGATGCCAGTCCTAGCAAGCTTATATGTTTTAAACAAAAACTATTTTGAGTTCTTAGAAATGTTGAGTGAAAGCCATCTGGTCCTAATGACTAACCACAGTAGTTGTTTTAGTTTGTGAATGAACACTACACATGTATTCCTTGCCAGCTGTATTAGACAGCTATTCAGCTGCACTCACTGAAAAGCTGGTTCATGTGTGGCTGTCTCTCACACACCTTTGTCTGAAGTCTGGAGACAAATTGGGCCATTATTAAATTTAAGCCAATCTCAGCTGAGCCACTGGAAGCCAACTGTGGGTATGGGAGTTGTAATGGAAGACCCATTGCAACTTTTCTTAGGAAGAAGAAAAACATGCTTGCTTGTTATTCACTGACCCATCTTGTGAAGCAAATAATAATACGAGGAATTCGCTTGACATCCCAGCTTCATTCTGCAAGTCTTATAAGGTGCTTTGTGAGGGCTTGGCACAAAGAAAGTAAATGCTTTTCTTGTGTACCCAGTTTTCAACCTCGTCTCTTAATGGTCCTACTGCTTCTCTGGCTGGTTTCTATCTTCTGGAGTATTTAAATAACAGTGTGTAGTTTCTATAGCTTCCTTGAGTGCCCTAAATATGTAATCCTTCAGAGGTATGTGTGCACACCACAACACAAAGGGCCTACCCTAATGTTAAGCAGGATAGGATGACAGCCTCAGACGGCTGGTGATGAGTGTGGAGCAGGGAATCCTGGCAAATGGCTGAAGGAAAGAGCTACAGGAGGAGGCCAAGTGGCCTGCCCTGTGCCCCATAAGCTAGCCTGATGCTCTCAGGTGTAGTGGGAGGGTGTTGTCTGGTTGGATTCTGTACAAGGAATTGCCGGGGGGTGCTATCTTTTCCTCAGGTAGAAAACATCTCTTGATGCAGCCCTGGATACAAATAGATATGTCCTTGGCATTTGTACAGCACTAATCTACATTCCTGAACAGGTGGTTTTAAACCAAAAAGTAATTTCCTGTTCATTCACAAGAGCAGCTGAAGTACAGACATCCAAGATTCCTCTGGCTGCACATGTGCTTCAAGCTGAGAGGAGGCTCACATAGCTTTGTAGAGTTCTAGCCAAAATGCTTTTATAATTCTTCTCTCCTTCATCCTGCTCATAACACCCTCATTAAAGCCATTTAGGGAGCTTTGTGGCTTAGGACTGATTTTAGTGTGGGATGAGATCAAAATTCTCAGGATTTTGTCTCAAAATAGGAGCTGGGGCAAGGTTTCATGAAAGCCCCTCCCCCCCCACCCTTCCCACCTTTCTGTAGTCTTTGCACACATGTTTCTACTGCTGTGTAACATTTACCCCTAAGACATAAGCCTGGAGTGAGGGCAGGCATATTTGCTTTTGCTCAGCTTCGGGCTTGTCCGCCACCATTGCCTGTGTGGCATAATCACAAAGCCGATTTGGGGTAAGTGCAATGCTTGCTGCCCTCACTGTGATAACTTATGGGTAAAAATGTTAAAGGGGAAGTGGCTCCAGCAGCAGGGAAAGCACAACCCCCTGTCACCAGCATAGGCGTAGCCAGGATTGGGGCGGGGGACAGGCCTTTTGTTAGGGGGGCAGAACCTTGGTTAGCCATGTATTTTTACTCATTTTTATTGATTGGGGCAGCTACCCCTCCCTGCCCCCCTTGGCTATACCCATGGTCACCAGCAAGTAGGGGAAACACTTGGATCTAGGTTTACAAGACCTCCTGGAAAAAAGATTTAAAGGGATGGTTTTCATCAAGCAAGGCCTGATGTCAACTGGGTTTCCCATCTCCAAATATTCTTACAGTGCAAGGGGTTGGACTACATGGTTCTCAGAGTCCCTTCTAACTCTACAATTCTATACCATGCTCTGCTGTCCTACCATGGTCCTGTTGACCACCTGCTAAGAGTTCATATAGGAAGAAAGTGGTTAGGGTTTGAAGAGGCTCTCTCTCTCTCTCTCTCTCTCTCTCTCTCACACACACACACACACACACACACACACACACACACACACTTTAGGAATGTTTGTGACATACTAGTGAGACTGAAAAGACATCATAGTATGAATTGCATCATAGTAGGGCATCCTAGCAACCAGTAGGTTGCTAGGGTGGAAAAAAGCCAGTCTTTCCTCGCAGCTGGTCTTTCCTAGCAGCAAGGTTTGCTTCCTGCAGGGTGCAGGATCTGTGTGGCTCTGCCCAATGGTTAGAAGCTGAGCAACAGAACTGCACAGAATCTTGTCTGTGCTGTGCAACAGCTAAATCAAACTGGAAGGATCGACCTACAGGGCAGGCAAGCAAATATACATTGTCTGTCCCCCTCCCCCTTTTATTCCCTGCATTAGGTGTGCTTCTGTATAACATTGTGGGTGGGTTGAATTAATTTTTAAGAGAATAAAGGAAGTTGTGTTGATAATCTCTGCTTCTTCTGATGTAATTACTGTTTTCTAACCAAATATATGCCCTCTTCTGTACAGTGGAGAGATTGCAGGAAGTGTGTAAAAGGTAACTGCTAAGTTTCTGTAGCTTCTTTCATTCTTTGTAATCTCTTCAGACATAAATTCTTTGAGGATTGTGTATGAAACAGTAATGCAGTAGCTCATTCATTCATTCATTTATTTGGATTGTATCTTCATCTTATATTTAGTTAGAGGCATTGTATGATAAATGAATAGGAAAAATCCACCCCAAAGGTCACCAGACTATGCCATATGATTCCTGTTAGGCGAACAGTTCAGTTGAGTTTGAGTTCCATATTGGCCGTAGTCCCTAAGAAAAAAATGTTACAACACAATGCATAATGGGATGGACAACACAACTCACAATTTGTAGATAGTTACAATGAGCAAGAGCTCAGCCAGCCAAAATTAGTTTTCATTACAGCAGTCACAGATGATAGCAATTTACAAGAAGAGATTCAATAGAAGCAGCATGAGATTTGGATAATGCTAAAGTGTGAGATGCTGACTTAATGAGTAATTCTTTATATCAATTATCTGATCGTTTCAAGATCTGACTGGTTTCCCTTACCCAAAAGCAGTTGGGGAAGAAACATGTTTCTAACCAATATACAGTATAAGCAGAGTATTTTTAAAAATCCAAATGTTACGAGATCCTCAGTTTCACCCATGTCACAAAAGCATAGGCCAAATCTAGACATAATGTAAAGTTGTGAGCCTGTGCTAGGCTCAGGAGCTGCCTCTTCCTCCTCCAGTGTCTGCTGCCCTCTCCAACGCCACCACCCTCTGCACCTTGGCCAGAGGGGGTACCCAGAAGAGGACCACCAGTGATGGCCTAAAGGTCTGGGAGAGGTTCATACAGGATAGCCATGGTGACAAGAAATTGTATGCAGGCAAGAATATTGGGGGGGGGCTTCAAGAATAAGGTCTGACAGACTGCCTATCCCCCCCCCCCTTTGTTTATAATGCTTTGCAACAGCTGTGATGCATATGGCAATGACTGAGCAGGCAGCACCCCGCTTCAGTTGTGCAGCAAGATTAGGCCCAGTGAATAAAAAGAGACCCAACTGCTAAGTAGCCATTTGCAATTCTGTTCTGTCCATAAAGAGGCCGCTCAATTCTTTTTACAGGCTGGTAACTTTTGTGAGCTTCTTTAGAGGCTGTGCCATATTCAGTTGGGTTTTCCTTACCATTTAAAGTGTTCTCATTAACAAGATGGGAGAGAACAAAACAAGTTTGAAGTCTCAGTTTATTTATTCAGTAAGCAGAGTTTAAAGAGCCTGCAGCAAAATACAATCCACCACTGGAAACCCTTGGGGCAAGAGAGAACTAAGGGAGACCTTCCGTGTTTCTATTCAGTAGACAGATTTTTAAAAGGCTGCATGCCCAAAATGACTGGTGAGGGGCATCTATTGGCCCAAAGGTTTTCTGTTGTATCTTCATTTATTTCAATAGACATATCTGGGTTTTGCAAGATTTTTTTTATTGATTACTTGCAAAAACCCTTGAGATGTCGAGTATCCAAAGGAAATGTTTGCAAAAGCCTGATTGTTTTTAAGCTTGAACACAGAGATGTTAATGCATCCTTACAAATTATCTCCCTCCACAAAGCCATTGTTAGCACTCCTGGGTGGGGTGGGGGTGCAGAACACAGGCACCAGGCTTGTGGGATTTTTTACCAATAGAGATCCAGCATGCGCCTTCTGGGTCAAATTTTAAATGCCTACTGAAAACTTTTTTATTCTGCCAGGCAATTAAGAATGTATCTTTCCACAATGGTTAATTGAGGTCTGTTTTTAACTTTTGAATACATGATTTGTTATTGTATGTTTATTGCTGTAAATCGCTTTGATATTTCTTCTTCTTCTGATATAGCAGTATATAACTGTTTTAGAAATAAATACATTTACTTGACCTCTTCTCCTTCCCCCACGACCTCAGTGTGACTAACAGAATCAGGGCGTGTGTGATTTAGATCAGACAAATGATGCTGTGGAAGGTTAAAAACCTCTTCCCTAGCAGAGCCCTTCCAGCCAATGTCACCTTCCCCAAACTGCTTTAAAATAAAATGAAAAGTCAGGAGATTGCTTCATATAATTTATGTGTCATAATTTGTTTGTGCTTCCTTGCCCTGTGTGGTATATGGTCTAAACCACTGAGCCTTGGGATTGCTGATCAGAAGGTTGGTGGTTCAAATCCCCACGATGGGGTGAGCTCCCGTTGCTCGGTCCCAGCTCCTGCCAACCTAGCAGTTTGAAAGCACGTCAAAGTGCAAGTAGATAAATAGGCACCACTCAAGCAGGAAGGTAAACGGCGTTTCCGTGCGCTGCTCTGGTTTCTCCAGAAGCAGCTTAGTCATGCTGGCCACATGACCCGGAAAAACTCTGCAGACAAACG
This sequence comes from Podarcis liolepis, assembly GCF_965112155.1. Classification (NCBI taxonomy): domain Eukaryota; kingdom Metazoa; phylum Chordata; class Lepidosauria; order Squamata; family Lacertidae; genus Podarcis; species Podarcis liolepis. The sequence continues at coordinate 41,331,635 of NC_139560.1, read as the reverse complement.
TCAGCTCCCTCGGCCAGTAAAGCAAGATGAGCGCTGCAACCCCAGAGTCGTTCGCAACTTGACTTAACTGTCAGGGGTCCTTTACCTTTTTATATATGGATTCTACTAATTTCATGCATGAGATCAAAAGGGCTTCTAGCATACTGCAGTCCTGAATCACCAAATGTCTTGGAATTCAGGTCATCTCAAAGGGTTTGCCACATGTCAAAGTAGTTTGTGTGGAAGCTGATGGACGTTAAATGGAATGCTGGAGAGAGCCAATCAGTGCTGGAGCAGCCTGTTAGGACTGGACTTCAGCTTCTAGGTGCAAAAGCTACATAAAGCTTCAAAACTGAAAACAAAAACCACCTCGTGCCTTCCTTTTTCTTCTTTTTGCTTTATAAAATATATTTGGCCTTTTATTAATTTAGTTTCAATACTGCTTTGGCACACAACATGTTTTATAATTCTCTACAGTTCTCTATAAATATGTATCCAATCGCCTGTAGTTGTATTTTCTTTTTAATTCCATTCTGGTCTAATGAAATGAGCACCTGAAAAGGAGACCTATGTTTCCTTTGTGTATAAAAATGACAATGTTTTGGTGGGCAAATGATTTTATTTTTTAGAGCTGTTGCATCTCCTCCTCTTGCCTCCCCTTACTGCTGCTGGCTCCCTAAAAAAAACCCATCAAGGAGTCTCTGGCCCCCATGCGTCATTGGTAAGGGGTGAGCTTTTCCCTTAAGCCAGCCATTTTCAGGGTGCACCTTTTTTCTTCCATATGGAAAGCACAGAAGACATCACTGATTCCCTTGCTGCGCATTGGTTCGGGGGACAGAGAAAGACTATCCCTCCAAAAATGGCTTGGGGGAGGAAACCCATCCTCTGCTGAGGACCCTTTTGTCCCAAAAGCCCATGACAAGGGTGAGCTTTTTTGGGGGGGTGTATCCTTTGCTTCCCCCACATGCATGTCAGTGGACACAGGACTGCTATTTTGATTTTTACCCAAACTATACCTGTAAACATGGCATCATGGGAAAAGCAAAAGGAAGCCACTGAAATTGTTTCACTCCACCAATTTCCCTTGAAACAATTTTGTACACCCCCGCAAAAAAACAAAACCAAAATGAAGCCCCACTCTCAAACCAGCGATGGGGGGAGAAGGTGTCATTTCAAGCAGATCTAAGTATATATTTTATCTATCTGTCAAAATGCTATAACCTAAGATAGGATTATTTTCTGTCTCTTTTGTGGGCATTTATCTGATTGTTAGTACTATCTTGCATCCTACATAGTGCACTTAGTGGATATTTGGAATGTAATAGAAGCATTGCGGGAAAATTCATTGAACAACCTGGATCCGAACATAGAACTGAATGTGGCTCGAATTGAAGCTGTCCTGTCCACGGTTTTTTACCAACTGAACAAACGCATGCCAACTACCCACCAGATCAACGTAGAGCAATCCATCAGCTTGCTACTCAACTTCCTGCTGGCAGCTTTTGATCCGTAAGTTTTCCTTCTAATGTTATTGATTTTAATCTTTACACAGAAAAATAGTACCAAAGTAAAATATCGGTTTGAGCTGGGCCTTGGACAAAGTGAAATTCCCAAATTACTGTTATTGTTCAGAAATTTCTTAATTATGACTATAAAGGCTATATGTTACACATGTAGATGTGTGCAATATTACTTTGTTGCCTCAGGGATTGGAGAAGTGGGAGTTGGAGGGAATGCTTAAATCTTTCCCTCCCCACCATTGTCTGCGCTCGCTCTCGCGCGCGCTCTCTCTCTCTCTCTCTCTCTCTCTCTCACACACACACACACACACACACACACACACACACACATAGCTTTACCAAAAGGGCCATTGCAGTAATGTGCATGTAACGTCGAGTTTGGCCCCAAGCAGAACACTTCAAAATGCAAAATTGTTCCATTATTTGGGTATTATTATTGCTGGTGGAAACATCTGCAGCAGTGTTTATTCTGTAGCAGTGGCATGGGGTTAGTGGCTTATTGTTTGAAGGAAACTCTTTTTGCTGCAAGCTTAGGCAGCTGTGAGCAATTTCCCCCTTTTCCTTGTTAATGTAGCAAACTGTGAGATTCCAACAGAAAAAAATGGCAATAGAATTCATATTATTACTACAGCCTGAAACCTTGCATTTGAAGGCCTAGGGGAGGTGGAGACAACCAAACAAATGTGAATTTATGGGAAAGAGACATCCCTAATGTCATGTTACAGATGAGCGTTCTGTGTATATATGTAAATTACGGTAATTGAGCATAGGATCCATCAGCATGTTATTGGCATTCTTAAAAGCATCTGAATAGCCTGAAATTACAAACTGGATTGACTGGGATCTGCTTTGTGCTTCGACAGGTGCAAATTATCTATTACCTCATTACTGCTTTCTATTATGAAAATGCACTGGTTGGAAATCCACACTATTAAAGTACCATTAAAATAAGTTGCCTTGTGTTCCCGCTTGCTTGCCTACCCACCCCCCTCTTGCCCTCCTCCCCAGCACACACTTGATGGAGTTCCTGCTTGGCATTGTGTACCTTCCAGAGTCAGATCAACTGGTACAGCTTAGTCACCATGGCAACACCTGGGGTGAGGTGGGAGGGAGCAACCGTTCCACATGACAAAGTAGCAGAGGCACTGTGTGCCTGTATCCAACCAGCTCTCCTGCCCTCTCCAAGGAGAAATTGTCAGTAGACTGTGAAACTGTGGCCTTCAGTGTTTGGAAAAGATTCCACAACAAGGCGGAAGCTCTTTTAAAAAAAGAAGTAACAGTAAACCCTGAATTCTTGACTCTTCACAAGAACAGGGAAGAAACCAACTGAGAATGCCTGGGCACATGTTTTGCTGCCCACTGCCTGTATGTCTCCCTCCCTTCCAACAAAACCATCACTGTGAAAATGAGATCATTCGTAATACCCATTTTGTTTCTGGAGTTTAGCACTGCAAGGCTTTGAAGATGCATACAAAACACCACCCCACAAAGGAAGGAATGAAAAAGTATTGCTTTTGTAAATGATGGGGTGATCTATGTTAACACAGTACTGCTCTCACATAGAATGTGCTCAACAACTATTCTATACACTTTTGGTAGCTAGGTAATTGTAGGACCTGGAGTATATCCAAAAATGCAAATTGTTCTAAAATAGCAACTGCTTTCATTTCAAGTACTGTAAATCAGAGCTGTCCTCACTATGCTGACATAGTGCTTGGAATTTGTGATTGAATTAATAGAGGGATAATCAGAAATCCTAAATGTGAGCCTCAATGAGCCATATAGCCTGTTAGGATGGATGAAGAATCCCAGGAGTTCTGGGCAGGAAATGCATTTTATTAATGTCGCCTGGTGTGGCAAAATATTAAAGACTCAGTCAAGTGGAATGACCATAGAAATGTTAACAGAGTTTCCATTTTTGTTGCTACTTAAGATGCAGCTTAGCAATTTTGGACTGAAGGTTTGAGTTATATTAACAGTGCAGGCCTATCTACTCATGCTTAGGCCCCACTGAGTTCAATGGGGCTTCTTCCCAGGGAATTACGTATAGCAAAGCAGCTCCCCTAGCTAAATATGACTCCCTGTGTTATCTGCATCTGGATGCCTTCATCTGCAACAAAGCATGTCTTCTCTATATTGGTCTCTACAACCACAGCAGACACTGTAACTCTCCAATGGTTTGACTTTACCCCCAAATGCACACTCCTCCATTGTCTCCCAAGACAGATGGATGCCAATAACAGCAGTGAGAGCAGGAAACAATTCTCACCGTGAATTGGCTTCATAGATCTACTTAAGTATATGACATTGTAATGTCATCGTGTTAATTATATATTATATTATATTATCCCAATGGATAATTATATTATCCCAATGGGCTGCCAGCAAATTAGTAGCGGCCGCCATTTTATCCAGAGCAATCAGAGTGAACAATCCTAACAAGTCAAGTTGTAAGGCGATATCCAAGTGTATTTTGCTGCAAGCCAGGATGGAAATCTTTTAGACAAACTGTACTCAGAATTGCAGGGAACTCATTTGGAAATACATTTGGTGAAGGCCCACAAATCATAGGTGTGTGTAAGGAAGGCTTTTCCGAGGTCAGAGTATAGGGTCTTTGATGTCTACCAAGAGGTGTGCAAATGAAGTCATTTTCTTCTGATCACATCTAGTTTGGTTCCCTGACGCAGCTTGTCACTCAGTTCTTTTTCTCAGCAATCACAGCAATTGCATGTGCAGAGAGACAGGGATTTCTTCTTGCTTCCTTTTAAACCAGACTCCTTATTTTTGCCCTGAAATATATTAAACTGTTTTATAAATGGGACAGGGCAACATTAAGTAATGCTAGGGAGTGGGGAGGCCACCTGCTCATCTTTTTTGCTACTGGTTACAACCCACTTACAGCTTTGATTATCTGCTGCATTCATGCCATTAAAACACACACACACACACACACACACACACACACACCTCTTCCAATGTTCATGGCACACACGCTCTGCTCAGTAAAATACATTTTTCAGAATATATTATCAGAATAGTAGAAATAAAATACAAATAAAAGGGGGGAGCTCATGCTTCATTATTTTTAAACTTTCACCTACTCTTATGGAGAATAATACAGCTTATTTCCAAAGGGAAATCTAGGTGAGGTTTTGTTAAATCAGCTTGGAAGTGCTATTGGCTCTGATAGAGTATGCAAAAGCATGCACAGGGTTTTAGTCATATGCTATAGATTTTGTTTTGTGATAGCCTCTAGCTAATATGGTATAGCGTAGTACTATTGGCATTGGACAGCTGGAGTACCCTGTGGCCTCAGGTCTTTTACTGATGTTTCATATGCGTTGGAGGCAGGAGAGCAAAGGGCAGTTCCCTACCTTCTCACTTTTGCAGACAAGTACAGCGTGAAAGAGAATTACAAGGGGATTCTCAGCCCTTTGTTCTGTTCGCTTCATAAGTCCTTCTGATGCCTTTACAACAGCCCATGGCCAGTACAGAGGAATGCTGCCCGTTCATGTAATAAGCACAAGTTTTCTGTACATCTCTTATGATTGTTAAAGTCAGTGTGATCATGTTTTGACAAGTGAAGTTGTTGGTCAGTCTACTACCCAACTGTATATACAATTGTTGGCTGGATGAGCACCACAATACATTTCTCTGATGGCACAGTTGGTTCTTTGAGTGTTGTTCATTCTTGTAGAGAACTGAGTAACATTTAAATAGAAATATTTTCTCCATCTCTACAAGTAACGCAGTTGACTTCTTCATTTATTTTCTGCCGTTGTGCCCTGCTCCACTAGCCCATGGGCTTGCGGGAGTGGTTTAGTGCAGGGATGTCAAAAACACAAGAGTGATTCATTCTAATGCTTATAAGAAATTGTAAACTCACAGCAGAGCCAGCAGAGCCACACTGCCTTGGCAGACGCAGGGCAAACACTGCAACAGTGGGAAGTCACCATTACTTGTCCACACCCAAGCAAATGTTTAGGCATTCTTTCTACACAAAGCAGCCTACTTCAGTTTGGCCCATCAATTCACCTGACCGGTGAGGCCATTGATGGCTACTATCCAAAGCTTACAGACAGCTCTTCTCTCTGGGCCAAGAGCCCAGCATCCCGGGGTCTACAGATAAGCACAGCATCAAAGCAAGCCAATTAGTATATACGAAAGCAAGTGAATATAAACATATATGAGCTGTTGCAAGCTCCTTCTTGCAACAACTACCAATTCGTTTTGGAGTTATCTTGACTCTCAAGATGGCATTTTAGGCCTTCTGGAACATTTCACCTTTAGTTTCAACACACTCTGAAGCTTTTCTTCCCGTTTATGACTTCACAACAATGATCCCTTCACTGAGCATCTTCACCAGCAGCTGTCACAAGGCAGAATACTTGCTCTTAAGCAGCCATATTTTACTCATGAAAACTTTAAAAACTACTACGATAAAGGAGTTTCATTGCACAACAGAGCTGCTTTGATAATTGCCAGACCCTAGGGGCACCTAAATGCCAAGGTGCCCATTTATCTCACCTAGTCACAAGCCATGTCAATACATATTTTCATGGGGAAATTGAATTTACGCTGAGTCTAGGTAGAGATGTATGAATATAAATGACTCAGATGAAATACGGTGTCCAAATCTATCAAGTCAAACTGCAATATTTTTTTTAAAAATGGAAAATATTCCTTTCATACCTTCTCTTCTCAGAAGTATTCAGCTATGGAAAATGCCATTCCATTTGGGATACAGAGAAAACTTACTTATCTGCTATTCACAGTTCATCCCCTTACTGAAGAAGGAACCATTAAATTTGTACAATTGCCATAGGTCACACTTAAAAAAAAAAAAATATTCCATTGACTTCAAACAATAAAGTTGTTTCTCCCTACCATTATTACATTTTTAAAAAGTGCCACAAGGTGTAGGGAACCCTGATTCATATGTGGTGTTCATGTAAATATGCTAGAGAGTATTGAGAAATGATTCACACAGAATTAAAAAAGATTCTAAAACTCACATTTCCCAAAAGACTGGAGGCCTTTCTGTTAGGGATAACAGGTGACGACATTCCAAAAAAGGCACTCAATATCTTTTTGTACATGACTGCTGCAGCTAGAATAGTATATGCAAAAAATTGGAAAGAAGAGATAACCCACGAAGGAAATTTGGCAGAACAAATTGATAGAATATATAGAATTAGTACCATGACCACAAAACTAAGAAATAAGGTAAGTTAAAGAGAAGAGTGGAGGTGTTTTGAAGATTATCTTAGAGGGTACAATATACGATTTAACCTACAAGTAGGAGTTAATATATGAGCAGCAGATAACATAAAAAAGGGAGACTTGAGATGATAATGGGTGAAATATCAGGATATGCAGCTGATTTCCCTAGAATGCAACAGAGAGATGGATTGGGAAGTCTTAGGAAAAGAGATGGATACTGTACTATGTGTGTATAGAAGCTGTTAAAATTGCATAAATAAAAAGTTTTTTGGGGGTGGGGGTTAAGTGAAAGCTATTGACTTCTTGATCACCCAGATCAAAAACCCTTCCAGGCTCCTGACACACACACAGAATGGGGGGGGGGGGAGTACATTAGGTATACTTATATTCTCTCCATTGGGATTAATATGAGGGAGAATCTTCAGGGAACACACACAACTGCCCAGGAAAAGAAGGGGGGGGGGACAGAGAAATGCTGGCTAGAGCCTTCTTCCCTGCCGGAGCCTGAGCAGACTAGATTGGGCAACGTTTCGTGTTCTGGTTTTGATGGAATTTAGTGTGGTGCTATAATTGTTATATTTGATTCATTTCTCCAGCTTTATCTTTTTAAACTGTTTTTACCGTACAACACTCAGATAACCACTGTTCAAATCGGAACTACAATAAATAGCTTGTTTTCTCTTGTATTCTTTTTAAAAGTTTTATGGTTGTTTACAAAATTTTAATTTCCAAGCATAAGAATATTTGTATGGCATAATTCAACAGCAGTGCAAAAATATTGCCATATTGATGTCATTTGTTTTCTTGTTTCTGTATAGAGAAGGACATGGAAAAATGTCTGTCTTTGCTGTCAAAATGGCCTTGGCAACGCTTTGTGGAGGAAAGATCATGGACAAATTGAGATGTAAGTCTTTGTCCTCTATTGTTTATATTTTATTAATGTTGTTCCTTTCCTTTCAATATGGAATAGAACCGGAATTTGGTTTAGATAATAGTGATATGAATCAAGACCCAAAGAGCTACTCTACTAAACAAAAGACCCAAAGAGCTACTCTACTAAACAATGCAGAGTACAAAGTCCCCCAGCAATAAAACTGCTAGCACATTTGCAAAGCTAAGCAGGGTCCAGTATGGTTTCAAATTAGATGGGAGACTGTGTGCTGAGATTCCTGCATTGTAGGGGATTGGACTAGATGACCCTTGGGATGAGAGCCAGTGTGGTGTAGTGGTTAAGAGCAGTAGACTCGTAATCTGGTGAACCGGGTTCGCGGCTCCGCTCCTCCGTATGCAGCTGCGGGGTGACCTTGGGCTAGTCACACTTCTCTGAAGTCTCTCAGCCCCACTCACCTCACAGAGTGTTTGTTGTGGGGGAGGAAGGGAAAGGAGAATGTTAGCTGCTTTGAGACTCCTTAGGATAGTGATAAAGCGGGATATCAAATATAAACTCTTCTTCTTCTTGGGGTCCCTTCCAGCTCTACGGTTCTTTGATTCTATTATACTAAAACAACAGGACACCACTGAATTGGCAGCCAGGCCCAAGTTTGAAAAGAACTAACAGTGTTTTCTGCTACAAGCAGTTTTCTGTTTAAGTTTTGCATAGTCAACATCTGTAAAGCATTTAACAATTTTAAAGAATTGCTCTTTGACTCAGAAAGCAAGAGCAGAAAAGCAGTTAGCAAAATCTTTGGGAAACATGCATATGTATTAGAAAGATTGATCAATTAAAGCTTCTTTAATCAGGTTGCAGCCCTAGTTAAAACCAATATGGATTAAATTAATCCATTCATAGATCCAAACACATAACACACAAGAGGAACAGACACAACTTTATTGTCTGAAGTGAAATCACCCTTTATAATGCATTGAATATTTTAAAGCGCGCACACAAATACTCAGTTCTCCAATAATCCAAATCAAGGTTGCCTACCTGTGGCCCTCCAGGTGTTGTAGGACATCAACTCTCATCAGTCCCAGCTGGCATGACCAGAGGTTAGGGATGATGGGAACTGGAGTCCAACAATTTCTGGTAGGCCACAGGTTAACCACCCATATCTAAATACTCAGTTCCCAGATCATGGACCACCTCTCCCCATTTGAACCAAACCAGACCCTGTGATAGTAATCTGAGGCTCTTCTTCAAGTTCCTCCTCCACAAGAGATTCAGGGGGTGGCAACAGGAGAATGGGCTCCCTACTTGTGGAATGCTCTCGCTAGGGAGGCTGGCTGGCACCTTACATAACTTGAGGTCCCAGGTGAGAACATTCCTCTTCACACAGGCCTTTTAAGTGTGTTGAGGGGAAGGTTATTGTTTTGTTATGTATTTTGTATTTTTATACTGTAAGCTACCTAGTGATCTTCAGATAAAGGGTGGTATATAAATTTAACAAATCATCACCATTATCATTATTTGAAGTAGAAAGTTGCTCCAGGGGCAAGAAGTTTGCATTTTGTACTTTGGATCTCTTTTATCATGCTAAATTACCATTTTTTTCTGATTTGCATCATTTTCCCCTAAAACTAGAAAAGAATTTTGAGCATTAGAAAAGTGCTTGCTTACTCCCTTTAGTGAGTCCTAACAAAGGCGTATCCCTACTTTTGCAATATAAAAAAGGGGATAACTCTAATTATTATTTTCATTTGAAAAGAAACACTGTTAGATTTGTAACTAGTGTCTTAAACCAAATAAACCATTTCATATTTTCCCTCTTTATTCCATCAGATATTTTCTCAATGATTTCAGACACCAGCGGTGTAATGGTTTATGGTAAATATGACATGTTTCTGCGAGAAGTCCTTAAACTACCCACGGCAGTCTTTGAAGGTCCTTCTTTTGGATACACAGAGCAGTCAGCAAAATCCTGTTTTTCTCAACAGGTAGATAAAAACATTCAGTGCCTCCTTTTCGCCCTTCCCATAATGACATGCAGTGGCAAAATGTTATGTGCTTTTTATTTGTTTATACTGTAGATTGTGTACTGGACACTTTGGCAATTGTAAACCAGAAGAGAACTGCATTTTGTTTAAGAACCAAATTAGATATGACTTGGAAGATGTGTGAACGATCACCTAATATGATTTGGAAAAAATACTAACAAGATGCTGTAGGGTAGCTATGAATTGGTTCGCAGCAGCAGGAGGAGGAGGAGCCCCTGTATTGTTTTCCGAAATGCTCCTACATAAGTATGGATTATGATTAGGGCTCAGCTCTCAGGTGGGCACCACTGGGAGACGTTCATGGTGAGCTCAGGCACATCTTTTTCTAGAAAATAGAACCAATAAACTATTGCCTCCAGTATTATAGAGATGAGCAATATTGGGACTAGGTATGCACTGAGGTTTGGTCCTTCCCAGTTCTACATGGACACAGGACTACGTCCAGCCCATCCTGTTTATGTGCAGATTTAAATGGAAAATCCTTTAAGGTCTTCAAATAATGCCATTTTAAAAAAATACAAGTACTTACAAGATGGTTCCAGGACTACAACACTGCCCCTGATCTCCCCTCCTCCTTTTCAAAAGGCTCCCAAATGGCTGACTGAGATACTCACAGCCTGGATCAACTACCATACAAAGCTTCTTGCCTTTGAATTACAACAGAGCAAATCCCCCTTGTAGCAACATGGACTTGATGCATGGGTGTAGCCAGGAAGAGGCAAGGGGGACAGCTGACCCCCATCAAGTAAAACAATAGAAATACTTAACTAACTGACCAATCACATTGGTTCTGCCCCCCTAACAAAGTCCTGCCCCCCCCATAAAAATCCCAGCTACGCCCATGACTTGGTGTCCCTCAGAACTCTTCCTAGGCCATGCCCTTCACTGGCTCTGCTTTACTCCTTCATTGTGTCCTTGACCTCTGATAATGTCTGGGTGGAGAACAGAGAGGGCCGTTGAAGTATGTGTAGAAGCTAGCCTACTGTACAGAGATGAAATTACATCTGTTGCTTTGCTCACTTTTGCTCCAGATCCTGCCTATCACTTAAAGGTTGCCTCAGATGGTTGCCCGGAAAAGAATGCATCTCGGGCTGAAAAGAGTTCCCTTCCCCTGTTTAAGATATTGAAATGTATCTGCTTAATTATTTCACCCATGCGCGTGTGACCCATGAGGAAAGTAAAATTCCCCTTTCAGCTTCCAATGCTAAATTGTTTCTGCTTTGTTCATGTAAACAGAAAAAAGTCACACTGAATGCTTTTTTGGACACACTCATGTCTGATCCTCCACCACAATGCCTGGTCTGGTTACCACTTCTGCATCGATTGGCAAATGTTGAGAATGGTATGTAGTCAAAGGATGAGTGGCATGTGGAATATCAATGTGGTTCACAGTGATTGTGTTTTCCCCAGGAAAAGGAAGAATGGCTAAGAATGTGGTGCCAATTTCAGTTCCTAATGATAAGGTCGGCTTGTCCCTTGACTTCAATGTGCTCAGACATACTGAACTCAGCATAGTTTCAGGCTGCAAGTTGTAAACCTAGTTAGTGTTGCCCCTCTTGCAAAATCATACATAGCATAAACTGATATGCTTGCTACCTTTAGTATCTCTCCTTCTGCCTTTTCAAGTTGACCACAGTAGATTCTTCACATCCACACTAGTCCTAGGATGGAATTCAACACTGCATTAGTACAATTGTTCCTTCAGCACCAGTATTTCTGCTTGCCAGACAGAACAGTCTCCCTTAAGACTCCCTCCATGTGTTATTATGGAGGTTTTCCTGACTCCCCAAAGCAGATTTGGGGGAGCAGTGTGGGGAGGAGAGGGGGGAAACCCCACTGAGCTACTGGGAGTCCTTATGCTGGCTTCAGCATTTCACTGGGTTAGTTGAATCCAACCCCTCATTCTTTCTTCCACACTTCCACCTTTTCCTGTTTTGGTTTTCTGCTGCTATAAGAGGTTTTCTCTTAGACAGTAGCAGATGCTTGTTTGTCTTCAGAGAAAATTGTGAAGCTTTTAAATTTCAGGAACCTTACAAATAACATTTGCTGTGGAAAATGACTTCAGACACAAACGTAGGTTGCTAAGACCTTTTAGTGGCTTCAGTTTTAACGCTGCGCTGATTGTCTTTTGTTTTGTTTTTAAATCCGTCTCCCCTTGTAGTCTTCCACCCTGTCGAGTGTTCCTACTGCCATAGCGAGAGCATGATGGGATTTCGCTATCGATGCCAGCAGTGTCACAATTACCAGCTCTGTCAAGATTGCTTCTGGAGGGGACATGCCAGTGGTTCCCATAGCAACCAGCACCAAATGAAAGAATACACGTCATGGGTAAGGGAAGGTTCATGAATTGCTGCAGACTGTTTGAACTCCACCAGTCAGAGAAAATCTCAAGGATGGGAGTTGGAACTGACCGAATCGTTTTCCCTTAAAACCACATATAGGAAACTAACTTTGCCAGTTTAGCTAAGCGTCTCTGTAATGGAGAAGCCCCAGTTGTGGTCCTTGTTCCCAGTCAGTTCTGAGATGAAAAATGGGAAGAACTGAACAGTATGGCTATCCTCAGTGTGGATTTGAGCAGTCCAACATGTTAATACTGTTCTGGATGTCAGGAGAGCTGCAGGAAGGTCTTGGAATATAAAACTATTTCCACAGTAAGTTGTTCATTTTTGTAGGACATAGTCAAATATGTTGGCTTTTCTCTCATATTATCTGCTTTATATGATAAGAGATCAATATCTAAAATGGAATCTTAAAAATCTAGATCTAAGAAGAACAATGGAAGATGTTGATTTACCATTCAGCTACTTTATGAAATATGTTTATATAAAGTCAGTAGAAGTGTAGGCATGCTATATATTCATTAACATTCAGCCACCATAGTTTCTTAACCTTTTTCAGACTATCTCTAACAACATGAACTCTATATTCCACTCAGATGAAACATATGTGTGTTCTTGTCTCATTTTGGTAGCTGCCAGTTAGCTACAGAGTCAAGTGTAACATTCTAGTTCTAGTTTACAAGGCTGTGAACAGCTTGGAACCAGTTCTCTAAAACAATGCCTCCTTCTGTGTAGACCATCCAGGTCTCCATAATTTGCACTGGTTACCCTGTTAGCATGCCATGGTCCACAGGTATACATCTTACCGTGGGGCAGAGAAGGATTTTCTCCATGGTGGCTCCTGAGCAGTGAAATTATCTCCTCTTGAAGGTCAGGCAGGCTGCAACCATGGAATGTTTATGTCAACAACTGGAAGTATGCCCAGGCATTTTCCTGACTTATTATTGTTATTATTATTATTATTAAAAAAAATTATACCGCCCTTCGTCTGAAGATTACGAGGCAGTTCACAATACCAGTGCCAGGTATTGGTGGTTACTGCAATTTCTATTTTAACTTTGTTTATTGAACTGTTTTTATTTTGTGTGTTTTGTTTTATTTGTTTGTAAACCACATTTTAGCTTCTTTTTAAAATTAAAGGTAGCATATGCATTCTATTATTATTAATATTTAATAAGCTTATTTCTGTAAGAGTCCCAGTGTATGGGCCTCTTAAGCCACAACTCAGTTAATATAAATTTCTGGGGCTTAAGCTCATATCAGATGCACATTTGAGTCTATGCAACAGATTATATATATATATATATATATAAATAAGTTACATGCTTTTAGATTCACAAAATGTTTAGGGGTATGTGTACCCTTGTGTCCCCCCAGAAAAAAAAGTGCTGAATACAGAGAATATCTTACCTGCGTAAACTGGAAAGGAGAGAATTGCAATAAGGATAATGAAAGCAAACTAAGCAATTGCAGTACAAACAGCATTATATATTAAAGATGGTGCTTCTGAAATTAGAATGATATATAATTCACAATGATTAAGAAATTAGGGTTGCCATATTTCAAAAAGTAAAAACCAGGACACCCCGAAAGTTATTAAGAGCTTTTTTTAGGACAAAGTGCCGCCTTTTGGAAATGCCCCCCCCCCCCCCCGGATGTCAATTCCACCTTCGAAATCCTGGTAATGTCCAGTAAAATCCAGATATATGGCAGCCCTAAATAAATGAAGATAGGTAGTGCACAGTTAGGTAGTGAATCGGGAATATGGAAAATATTATTCTAGTAATGGCCTCTGAACTCGCACTTCTTTGGCACGGATTACCATGTTTTAAGTGTTTTAAGTATTAAGGACTGAGTAAAGTGGGCCTGAATGAAGTATGATTCACTGTAATTATTTTATTTTTCAATCTATATTTTTTGGGGGGGCGTCAGGTTTGATTGAGTGTTGTGCTGATGTTTATCACACAGCTTTTTGTACTGATGATGTGTACCTTAGAAACCCAGTTTATGCAAAGGTCTGCACATTTAGAAAACAAACTGTATCTGATCCTGCCTTTGTTCATGGGTAGAAAATTCTGCCTGGGGATCATACACTCAGGTACCTGGTTCCTTTACTGGGGGGGGGGGGGACTCATTTATACCCTTGATAGGCTACTAAAGGAAGTGTACATACTCTATACATATCTGTTTGTTGTCCCTAATCCTTTTAGGGCAAACATGGTCTTTTCAGTCATAGAAATGTTTGCTCTCTTTCACTTCTGACTATGTCATCAGCAGCTTTTCAAATGTACCGTATTTTTTGCACCATAACACTCACTTTTTTCCTCCTAGAAAGTAAGGGGAAATGTCTGTGCGTGTTATGGAGGGAATGCCTACGGGTGGCATGCCTACGGATTTTCCTCCTCTAAAAACTATGTGCATGTTATGGTCGGGTGCGTGTTATAGAGCGAAAAATACGGTACTTTTCACCTGGGACTGTGCCAGTGGAGAGATCAGATGCAGGCCTTGGGTCCTCTCTCTCAATCCTCTCGCTGTGGGAGAAAGGAGAAAGATGAACTGGGAGATTGTGCAGCTTCTCTCTCTTTAAAGGATTTTATTTATTTTATTTCTATACCTCTTTATATTTTTAATAAAAAATCTCAAAGCAGTTTACAGCATATTAAATCAATAAAACAATAGCCGGGCGATGTTCCTCCGGCCTCATGAGGATGCAACTCAGGACATAATACGGAGCCACTGAATAATTGGGTCTTGGAGTTGGGGTCAGGGGAGAGATATGCCTTTAACTAGTAGAGCATTGCTTTGTTTCCCCATAGTTCTGTGGTTGCAAAAACAATTTAAACCTTACCTGTCCAAATTACCTTTACCTTCCTTGTTCCTCCCAGAAATCACCTGCTAAGAAGCTAACTAATGCACTTAGCAAGTCTTTAAGCTGTGCTTCCAGCCGTGAACCTTTGCACCCAATGTTCCCTGACCAGCCTGAAAAACCTCTAAACTTGGCTCATATTGTGTAAGTATTTGTGTGCTCTGTAGATAATATCCTTTGTTCTAGGTGACCTACTGTTCATCCTGGTTTGAAGGCAGATGGAGGGAGGCCTCTTCATGTGTTCTCTAGAAATGCTGCTTATTAAACTATACAATTGTATTATGGATTTAAGCATAACTTACCTTCATGATACTGAAAAGTAACGGGAAACACTGGATTACTATTTTTTCATTTTTGCTTAGCATCATAGTATAGCATTCTGAAATATTGGTGTGTGTTTTTTAAAATTTCAGTTTAGTGAGTCTTCAGTATACCAGGAGGCTAGAGCTGAATGACTCTGCTCTGTTTTGACCAGTGAAACAGTTAAATATCTAAAAGGTAAAGAAAGGAAAGTAGAAATTGACATGCTCCAATATGGAAGCAGATTTCAAATTATTTATCTTACCAGTTCTCTCAAAATTGAGATTTTCTAAAATACATGCCTCAGTTCACACACAGGCAATGGTTTCCTGCAGGAATTACAGTTATGAATTATGAAATCTGATAGCCTGTGTGAGACAAGGTGGAACAAAGGTGCTTTGAATTGTTTCCTTTAACTGTTTCACATAACTATGCCTTGATTTTTCCATAACTTAGATATGTATTATGTGGCAGCTGCAATGTGCTCCTTTTAAGAAGTAGGGAAGCACAGTCAAAAATGTAGGAAAGCTACATTTCTACAAACTAAAGAAATTGCCATTTGAAGAAGTAGGAAGTTCATCTCTCAGCAGTCTTTTCAGGGACCCTGTAAGTCAAGGGTGAGAAACCTCTAGTCCTTAGGCCTAATGAGACCCACTAGGCCATTTTGGCTAAGCCCTGCCCACTGGCCCTGCATCTGATATCATATATGACATCAGAGTGGCTGGGCCAATAAAAAAAGCTTTCAGGCACTGCTGATCAGATGATTGATGATGTCTGCAAAGCCATTTGCAAGGCACTTTGAAGCTCTGGCTAGCCGCTGATTGTTACTGCTTCAAGAGAGCCCTGCATAGCTGACAGTCAGCTGATAGTTGGGGCTGTCCTAAGGAGTTCCCCATGGGGTGTAAAGCACTAGAGGAAGTGCTTTGAATTCAAAATGCTTTCTCGGAGACTTCAAAGGTCCTTCCTATAACTGTTGATCGGCAGTTACAGCAACGTCCTCTGAACTTGGACAGGTGTCAGTCACCTGCTATCGTTAGGAGACCTGATGATTTGACAGGTAGACAGTCCTGCCTACCTGTCAACGTTGGCCCACAGGGATGGGAGAAGTACGTATCTGGAGTTGAGGAAGATACTGGTGATATCCAGGAATGCAGAATAAAAACAACCTTGATAAAAGTATTTACATGAAGCACTCCATATGCAGGACTGGATATATGATTTCTGGGATTGTGGTTATGTGAGAAATGACTGGCGTGGTAATTCAGCATGTTAGAATCTGGCAAGCTAGAGATCCAACAGCAGCCATATACATTCTAATCACTTTTGCTTCAGATGTATATGCAGAATCTCAATTCATATCTCTGTGTACATAACAACTGGTCTATTTTCCCAGCTCCTATTTTCCAAACTCCTATGATATATATTTTTCACCTCCCTTTGGAAACAGTCTTTACAAAAAATGGTGTTTGGAAATGGCTTTAAAGCAGGGGTAGCCAATGTGGTACCCTCCAAATGTTATTGAACAACAACTTTCAGCATCCTTGACCATTTGTCATGCTTGCTGGGACTGATGGAAGTTGTAGTTCAACAACATCTGAAGGACAACCACATTGACTACTCCTGCCTTAAGGCATGCACAGAGGAGCGTCTGCCACTATAGAGTTGTGAGAGGATAACTTTGTAGCCTCAAAAGCCTGCTCAAAAGCTTAGTTGGCTTTAAAGGAGCAGCATGTATTATAAGCTCTGGACTTCCTTTACTGCTCAGTTCAAAATCAGATCAATAAGAAATGGGCTTCTGATATTCCAGTGATTTCTTCTCTGAATCCCTAGAGCATCTGAGTGACTTGTAGGTAATTATGTTCCCACAAGCACTTTTAAATTATACATTCATATAGCTGAGTGGGCACAGGGATATATAAACATTCAGATAGTCAGCTGTTTAGATAGGATCATTCTGACAAGGATAATTCCCAGCATATTCAGATAATAATTGTGATTTGCTTAATGGGGTTTGGGTTTTTTTACGGTAACTACTACCACTCCTGTGGTTCTTAAAGTGGTTCAGATCTCCATCACAGAGATTTATTTTTATGTTCTGTGTTCCATTTACCTCCAGTCAAAACTTCCTTCATGTGGCTGTTCATTCTGTATTCACTGTTGCATGTGTTTTGTAGAAAATACAAGGAACATTATATTACATAATGACTGTCTGTGGTTGGCAGCACTGTTGGAAGTCACTTAGCCTGCTTTGACATGAAGACTCTCATGCAGATATTAAATACTGGGCTATGATTATTAACTAAGATCAGTCTAAAGCAATGAGCTGTCATTGGAAGACTGAACAGTGTATTGTTCTCATTATGATGAAGCTGTAATGGAAGCACACTATTTGTTTAACCTTCCCAAATCATAGAATCATCGATAGTGCTTTTCAAAACAGCATCTTACTTGATAATTCCTTTTAAATTAAATTTGCACCTGCTAAGAATATTAGTTTGAAATGCTAGACCCTCTACTTATTCCATTCCTTAGATGTCAAAAATAAAAGGTTGACTGCTTAAGTCAGGGATGGAGAACCTGTGGCCCTCAAGATGTTTATGGATTCTATTTCCCATCAGCCACAGCAACCATAGCCAATGATCAGAAGTGATGTGAGCCCACAGTGTTTGGAGGACCACAGGTTCCCCCACCCAGGTTAAATGGAAGCAAGCTACTGAAAAATTGATGAAAGCCAAATGAATCAAGCAGTTATGCTCAAAAGGAAACATTTTTGTGAATAGTTGATGTAATACTATGGTTTATAGCTGAGAGCCATATCATATTGATGAGAGTTTTGCTATTTAGTTCAGGTTAGTATAGTTAGGTCTTCAGACTTGCCCTTACAGCCTGTCAGTATATGGAAACATCACCGCTGCAGAAAGCCAGTTTGTTGACACCACATAATGCGCCTATCTGTGGGAAAGAAGAATTTCCCAGGACGTTCACAGGCTGGATAAGTCTCTGTGAAGAGAAGGTTTTCTTTGGAATAGCTTCTCAAAAGGAGAACATTCCATACCCTTTGAAACCTTTCTCACCCACGTGTAACAAAAACATGATAAAGATTCAGCCCAAAACTCATGTGGCAAGTGTGAACTCAGCAATTGTGCCTTCATGCCATTTTGCAACTCTTTGTTCACTTTTACACAAACAGTTTTGTTCCATGCAGCCTCTGAAACAGCAACCTTGTGCTCTATCCCTTGCTTCGCAAGGAAATCCTGAAAATCCTGTGAAAGAAAAATTGGTTTCTCATCTGTGAAAAGAAAATCAATTTTAGCATCATGAACATTCTTAACCTTATCACAAAACTCCTTAAACCTTTCTAAGGTTTCTCTGGGATTCTGCAACATGTAAATCCATACATATTGAGAAAAATGATCAACAAATACAAGATCACAACACAGCCTTCAGTGAAAATCTCAAATTAGCCAGTACCTTCATGGTTTAAGAAGAAAAGAATAACTGTATGGGGACTTCAAATAAATATGCAGCAAATATGTGTATTTTTCCGCTTGAAAGATCTTTCTGTTTGAAGCAGAGCCTTCATTCCTTCCCATACCCCCACTTCTCCAGCTGGGGCCAACACTAAAATGCCTTTCTGCAGCTATGCCTTCCTCTACCCCCTACCTTTCTCAGTGCCTCCTGAAGCAGGTCACCTAACTCTCCTACTTGGCAAGGCCCTGAACAACTACAGTGGTGCCTCGCAAGACGAAATTAATTCGTTCCACGAGTTTTTTCGTCTAGCGAATTTTTCGTCTTGCGAAGCACGAAATCCCATAGGAATGCATTGAAATCCAATTAATGTGTTCCTATGGTCAAAAAAAGTCCAAACAAAGCCAAATTTGGTACAACAAGAGTTTATTAAGTGCTCTTTAAAGTCACACATACTGTAAAGAGCATTTCAAAAATTGAAGGAACAATAAATTAAGTTTCTAAACATGACAGAAAAACATTTAAAAATCAACAAAGTGTACAGTACATTTTCTAAGACTCTGGGGGACAACTCAAAGAAGGTTCCTCTTCCACTCTTTGCTTCTTGCTGAAGAACCCCCTCCTCAACTGTTCCCCCAGCCACCCACCACACAGATATTCAAATCCAGATTTTTTTTAAAAAAAACAGCAGAGTGGCCCAATGGTCACAGAAAATCATAAAAATGCAGGAAAAAAACCACACAAGCTTCCAGATTCTTGCAAACCCCTCCCCAACACCAAGTCCTTGAATTCCAAACACTCCCAACCCAAAATCCAAAACCCCCCAAAAAAGTTTTAAAAGTTTAAAAGAAGTTTTGGAAAAGCTTCAAAAATCACCAAAGTCTTCAAAAACCTCAAAAAAGGCTACCACACCGCGTTCTATGAGTTGCTTCTCGAAGTCAAGTTGCAACTGTATTAACGGTGTTAAGAAAAAGGAAACAAACTTGCAAGACGTTTTTGTTTTCGTCTTGCGAAGCAAGCCCATAGGGAAATTCGTCTTGCGAAGCAGCTCAAAAAACGGAAAACCCTTTCGTCTAGAGAGTTTTCCGTCTTGCGAGGCATTCGTCTTCCGGGGCACCACTGTACTCTTATTATACTATATCTCCACTTGCAAAAATCTGAGGAGGAGAGAGAAGCAAAACATGATCCTCTTCTTTGAATTATCCAGGATCAGCTACTCTATAGAAAGGACTTCTGTGTACATCTTTTCTACCTGTATTTTTATACAGAAGGCAATGGCTGCAGTTCACTAAAGTTTGTTGAGATCATATCCCATTAAGATCAATGTAAGAAAGTATTTTTTCCATCATTTTCAGTGGGAATTGTTCACTTATTGGAAGTGTGCAGAGGAT
The DNA here is from genome assembly GCF_965112155.1 of Podarcis liolepis. Taxonomy (NCBI): domain Eukaryota; kingdom Metazoa; phylum Chordata; class Lepidosauria; order Squamata; family Lacertidae; genus Podarcis; species Podarcis liolepis. The sequence goes on along the minus strand of NC_139560.1, from coordinate 41,311,615 downwards.
TCAACAATTAGCTTCAGCTGGATTGGAGTCAATCTATTCACGTACAAGAAAATATACCAGGATGTGGAAGGGAATTGAGCACTGTTCTTATAAGGATTTCAAAAACAACCAGCAATCTGGTCTCTTCTGATCCTAGAACAGGTGTAGGGAACCCAGAGGTTGCTGAACTACAACTCCCATCATCTCTGGCAATTGACCATGCTTGCTGAGGCTGATGGGAATTGTGGTTCAGCAACATCTAGAAGGCCATTGTTTCCCCACACCTGCCCTGGGACATTACCTCCTTCCTAAGAGAAAATATCTGTTCCTGACAGTGAGAGTGTTTGCTATTTTACTTTCACTTTTTCTGGTGGGGGGGGATTGAAAGCAATGTTGAATACAATAATACAGAAATTAAAATGAACCAGTTGTGGAGCGGGCATTGTATGCAATACAGCTGATATAAATTAGCACAGGGGGAAAGATAAGCTGCATGCAGTCCTTAGGAATATATTCTTACTAGACTGATTTTTATTCTTAAATGTAATGGAAGATAAACCGTATCATGAGAAAAAGCTCTAGGCAAGCATCCCAGCAAAAGGGGTATTTACAGTCACTTTTAATGGTAGGCTTCATGTAAGGAAAGTCTTCCTTCCCCCTGCAGCAGCCACTTACAGTAAGGACAGAAATCTTTTGTAGAGCTACGCTTGCATTTGCACTTTCATTATACGCTGGTTTTAACATTGTATTTACTACCATGAGTGACTCCACCAGTGTAAGTGGGGGCACAGCAGTAAACACGTGGTTCAAACATTGTTAAATTCCATTGAGTAAATGCTGTAAGCAACCAAGTAGTTTTAACTCCCTATTTAGCATTAGTGAAATGCACTCGTGGCATGACCTGAGAGAAGAATGACCTTTCTATCTTAAAAAAGAAATCCCTTGGTAAACTGCAATCTTGAATTTAACATTTTGCATGATGATATTGATATGTTCACCAAGATACTGCAGCTGCTCGCTGTTTTCCATTGAGACTAGATTCTGCCCTAAGGGTTTCATGTGATGGTGGGTGTTCAATAATGGTCCCATACAGGACTTGAACAGGGCTAGTGAAGGACATGGGTGGAGCCTAGCCTCCCCTTCCCTTGCCTCCAAAACACAGAGAAATATAAAACCTCACCCCACACAAACACATTTCCCCCCGTCTCTCCATGCAGGGATCAGAAGATCCCAGCACATAATTCCTCCTCACTAAGTTCTCTTCGCTAAGCAGCTGGAGAGTCGTGAGGGTCAGAGGCACACAATGGGATCTCAGCAATCCCATCCCAAATCTTCTCCTGCTGATTGGTGCTGGGAATAGGTGAGGAGCACTCCCATCCAAGTGCTTTGCAACTGTACCCACAACCTATAGTGAAAATGGGATGTGTGGGCTGCACAGAATTTGTCTAAGGTCCACCTGTGGGCCATGGGTTGCCCACATGGGATTTAAACACTGTCCCTGTCTGTTGTAATGGCCATTGCCTACAAACAAGCAAATGCAACCACTGGCTGACTAAACTGTCAGAGTCTCTACAAAGTGTTCCTCAGGTTTTGTTAATTACTTATTAGCTATCGGAGAAAATTCAGTATTTAACGTATATTTTACTTGACAGCCATCAGAAACATCTTAAATGTCAACAGCTTGATTTTCATATTTACTGCATCATATCCTATAGCTGGGATTCAAGATCAAGCACAGACAAGCACTTGCGAACACTGAGCTGGAGTCTTTCCTTCTCTTTCAACAGACTTGTGTGAAAGGCTGCTTGCCATATAACATGGGGGAAGGGCAGAAGGAGGTATAATCAGCTGTTTCAACCCAGTTAACAGAGAGCATACATATTTTTCAAATTCTAATCTGTACCAGCTGAATTTGAGAAAAGTGAATATTACAACTGGTAGCCATATATATATTTACCTCGGGCAGAAGATATAGAAGCATGATTAGTCACACCAACAGGGTAAAGAACAGCTTCTCTCCGTGGGCTGTTAGGCTGCTGAATGAAAAGATAACAACAGGGCAACTGACTTTTGGGTTTCGTGGGTGTGCGTCAGTAAACGAGGGGAATTAAAACTAAGAGAGCTGGGTGGGGGGTGCTCGTGTAATCTCACTGTATACAAGTTGTACAAGTGACAATAAACTATTTCAATTTCATTTCAATATATATAGCCTCTAGATAGTTTCAGTGTTCTGGACATAGGAATTTGCTAGAAATTCTGACAAAATAAATAACTTGTTATCTTGTGGAGATAAACTTCAGTAGCCCTACATGCATGACCCATTCTGTTACCCCATCATGGGGCAACTTGTCAGGAAAGAGGGGCTGAACCTCTAAGATGAGTATTAACTATGGCATAGATAGAATTTCCCTAACTTTGACACTTTCTAAAAATTAAATCTTTCAACTTAATTAATAGCTTCTTTTTATTTCATTTTTTTGCTGCAAAAGAGATACCTGGTAAGTAAAGCATTACCCCTTAGTACATTTTTGATTCTATCTCATACGAATTATTGAGTATGCAATTTTATTTCTCAGGAGGGTTCTTTTTCTACTATCAACCTTTCTCCTGAAGTCTCTAGAAGATCCCATGACTAGAGAACAGGGAAAAAGGGATCCAGATTATGACTGGGCATCCTTCTTTCCATGCCTAACTGCTTATTACTACTGTGAGAATACAAGACCCAAGTATGGGTGGAGGAATAGGTGCCTGGGGACTGCAAGCCCATTACCATGAGGAAACAGTTGATGATAAATTGTAGGACATCACTGAAGATGTTTTTGCAAGGTTGTACCTATGTATTCTAGGTGGTGAAGAACAGACCTTGTGAGATTTGCTGGAGCCAATCAGAAGCACTATTAAAACAGAATCAACATCACTCTGAGCAGTGAGCTGTAGGCTTAGCACCTTCTCTGGAATAGTGTGAGAGAGAGAATTTATATGGGAAACACTTTGACAGCCTTCCCCGACCTGGTACCCTCTAAATGTTGCTAGACCCCCAACTCCCATCAACCCCAACCAACAGAGAGAAGTGTGGTGATTTCTCTCAAGAACTAGAAGAATTCCTTAGTTCCTGCTGGGATTTGCTATTCACAGGCAGGAGGAGCCAACAGTGACAGCTTACTGCTTTCCTCACACAGCTGGCTTTTGCATATTTGGCACATAGGCACCGCATACAGGAACCTGTTTCTGCGTGCAGGTTGCATTCTCTGCAACAGGGCATTTGATATTACATTGCTGAAATGCAAATATTTGGGGCTGAGATGTCCTCTATCATAGGGCCCAAGTATAGAACAATAAACAACCTGTGTTGTAGTCACTGGAGCACAGCAGCTTCCCCACTTGTTCTGGCAACAAGAGGTGGCATAAGAAGGGTGATTAACAGGAAGGACCATAGAGCATCTGTCTCATTTGGAGAGCGTCCCAGATTCAATACCCAGCATCTCCTGGTAGGATGGGAGAGACCCCAGTCTAAAACCCTGGAGAGTGGCTGCCAATCAGTGGAGATAATACTCAGCTAGATGAAAATGATCTGACTGAGTACAAGGCAGCATCCTATTCTCCTAACAGGATTCCTTTAAATAAAATTAATACATTTACATAAATAAAATAAGCAGTTGCTTCCCACCTTAGTATTGTTCCCGTTTTTGGAAACTAGTCACTTCAGGCAAAATCTTTATTCTTTTTGGGCTATTTTTTAGGCCTAACACTCCAGTACCCTTCTGATTGTCCTACAGATAATTTTAAAGCAATTTCTAAGGTATGAGTAAAAGAATGCAAAGGAACTAATAACCCTGTGTGAAAGGGGCTGTTGTCTGCTGTCCAAGTAGGTTTCTGTGTACATTTATAGCATGAAATAACCTAAAGTTCCTTATTAACGTAAGAATCATAGTACAATTCCTATCTGAACCTTCTAAACAGCAAATGAAGGATAAATCTTTTGCAAAACTCCTGTTGTATGTGTCTTAGTCAACTTGGCGTGATACCTGTATATTTCAAATTCCCCTTCATTGCTACTTGAACATAACATCTTCAGGCTTAAGGAAAAACTGACTCCTCTTCATCATAAATGTGTTATTGAATAAGTGGGTTCTGTTTGGTTCTTTCCATTTGTAATCTCTGGAGGGCTGATGTTTCATGTTAACATGTGATGACTAAAAATTCAAATAGTGTCTACACTCTGAATGTGGAGTTGTTTGTGTGAATTCTGCACCAAGTGGATCCCCTGGTTTACACCATGGCAAACATACTAAAGGAACTGTTTGTTGTGGCATTGTGAAAATGTAAGTTCATACAGCTGTCACATATGAAGGACTCCCTACACAGAAGCTTCCACACAATTTAGGTTTAAAGCAGCCACTATGTGGCCATCTAAATTGAGATCTTTTGTTGTTAGAAATGGAAATTGAGACATTTGAGTCAGAGAGGGCTCTCAAAAAAGGGACTTTGTGCTTCTTCTTTGAAAAAGAAACTTAGAATATTAAACCAACAAGAAGTCAAACAGTACAGTTTGAAGGCTGTTGAAACAATTCTACATCAATTCTCCTTTATGAACTGCTTCCATTAGCTTTGCAAAAATACAACACAGTCAATGATTTTACTGAAGCAGGATAGAGCAAGCAAATTGCACACAGAATACTTCAGAATCTAAAAAAATTAATATTTTTCTAACACTCAGATCTGTTACTCCATGTAAAAGTTAATGTTTACTCAGAAGTAAGTCCCAGTTCAATGGGGATCACTCCCAGTGTGTTCAGGATTGTAGCTTTTATTTTTTAAAATATAGATTTAGAGTACAAAAATAGAATATTCCAGCTTCTTATTGACTAAATGTGTTTGTGGGTGTTGAGCTTCTGTATTTGATGCTCATGATAAACAATATACTTAACTGTGTGGTGTGTTTTTTTGTCAAGGCCTCCCAGACCAGTCACCAGCATGAATGACACATTGTTCTCCCACTCTGTTCCCTCAGGAAGCCCTTTCACAAACAGAAGGTGAGTCTTCTTCCTGATATGTTTTCAAATAAGAGTTCTCAAATACCTGTTTTATTGTATAACTTCTTCTCAAACCTCATGAAAGCAATAATGGAAAACAGGCATAAAATGCTCAATATCTTCATTGTTTTAAACTGAGAAACTAAACTTATTTGTTACATTAATATCTCCACTATTCTTCCAAATCTGCTTTGTTTCATCAGGTTCGCTATATCCTATGCTTTCAAACCATGCCCAGGGTTCAGAGATACACATGAATACAGGGACATAACATCTCCATCTAAATCACTGATTTGTTGGAGGAAGAATGAGCAACAACCTCAATAACTCCTTTTTTTCTCCTTTCTCCTCCTCTCACAATCCTCCCTTGGTTATTAAGCCAGTTTTCTGTGACATACAAACTAAGAAACAGCGATTTAAGTATTCTATGCAAACCAGAATTGTAAACCATAGTTGGATCCTAGTTTGCAATCCTGGTTTGTAGGGAACACTTAAACCAGTCTCCTGGCTTGGAAATCACAGGGAAATTATGATATAACAAACCAAGAAGTTGCTCTGAAGATGAGTATACAAGATGAGGAAAGATGAGTCATTGAGCTTGCTATTCATTCTCTAACATAGCATTGTTTGTTGAAATTGAAGCATTGAGTTTGATCCATAGAGTTGCTCGTTTAGGTGCTTTTTTGCTTCTTTAATTGTTTTGTTCTAGTGACGCAGAATTAGGGATGTTTGGGGAACTCAGTCTTTGCAAATTTAGATATGAACTGACCTGATCCACACTTCCTGGACTAATGTGCAGATGAAAATATAGCTACCCATTGCATTTAGCAGGTCTTGACAAACAAACAATCAAGTATGTTTTAAAATGCATATTTTAAGAGGAAATACATTTTAAAATACATATTTAAATGTGATTTTTATGTGCATGCATGCAGATTTCTTTTATTATTATTTTTTAAAATCGCAGATTAATGGGCTGCAATGCATCTACAGGTGAACCCATGCAAAAATTACATGGACCAGAGAGAGAATGATCCGTTCACCTCTAATCAATCCAAGTCAACTGTGACCATAGAGATTAGCAGTAGGACTGGTTTGAGAGGCATGGCCACAGTATGGAACGGGTTGGGATGCAATCCATAATCGGTGTAATCCAGAGGGTTGAAGCTTCCACAGGATACATCTGAAAGTATCCTTAGAAGCAGACTGTAGGCACTTAAATACCAAGAAACAGATGAGGACCTGCTGCCAAGTTGTTCTGATATGAAAAAACACACACAATGATTTAAGGATTCTATGTAACCTGAATCCTGGCAAACGCCCACTTATTTTGTGTTTCTTGATAGCTTGCCACTAAGATGGTTTAAGTCACCCTTCGCAATTCCTTTTATTGCCCCTCTAACCTGTCAATTGCTCTTTTGGAGCAGGGCTTGCTCAGTCCCTTCCACTTCACTGTCTTTTTCACTCTTCGCTCCCTCCTTGCTGCTCTTGCTTCTTTTCTCAGTCTCTATTCTAACTTTTCAATCTCTCACTATCCTCCTACTGTTTTTAATTGCATCCACTTCTTTGCCTCTAGCCTTTCCCTCTTACCAGTGTTTTTTTTCTTTTGCTGCACTGCTTCACTTCTACTCCTTTCTGGCTGTGTCTCAATTTCTCTGACCATCTCTCCTCACTTTACCTCCTTCAGACCTTCTGCTCCTGTTGAATCTACTCTGCATTTATTAAGCTGCAGGTTAGATGTCTCTATGTCTTACAAAGCATTGCTCTGCCCCACCCCAGGGGCAGACTTTGATAATATAATGCCCTCGGCAAGAACAAAATTGGGCACGTCCCCTAAATATGTCTTATTTTCACAATAATTCATTTGGGCACAGTTGCTTTTTAATGGATCAATATGGTATTATTATTATTATTATTATTATTATTATTATTAATTTTGTGCCCCCTCAGCTCAGTGCCCTGTGTGGGTGAAGCACTTGCACTGCCCTAAATCCAGTGCTGCCTACCTAATATGATCCACCTGGCTTGCCTCCCTGATAGCAGGGCAACATGTTTGCCATCCTTTGTGTATTTAAGTAAAGTAAGGGAGATTCCAGGATGTTTGCTGAAATGGCTTGCTGGGCAGGATTGAGCCTCTGTGCTAGCTTCCCAGTAGGTTGGCCACTATTGCTTCCCGGGAGAGGAACAGTGACAAGGAGGTTGGCCCAATGCACTGGCAGGAGCACTGGATTAGCTCTGCCTGAGTGTTTGCCCTGTGCCAACCTCCCTCCCACTCGCCACTCCATCCGAATAAGCAACAGCAACCCACTTGGCCAGGAATCCAGCATAGCAGCTTTGCCTCACCTGGTAAGCTGTTTCTCGATGTTTGTATGCAAAGGTTGGTTGCTCAGGTACTATGAATTGGGCATGGATGAAATAACAACTTCCTAGGTGCAAGGAGGCTTATTACCTGAATACTGATGTTCAATCTCCTTTATTGCCAGCCAAGTTTTCTTATCCATGTCAACTGTTGTCCTATTCTGTGATGGATCCCAGAGGTCACTTGTCTACATTTTCTTTGAACCTTATGTTTCCCTCTCCGAATGACATCTCAGTGAATTAATGTGCAGTCTGATCCAATCGTGGTGGGGTGTTTTTGTGTGTGTGTGTTTTGCTTCCAGTCCTTATTAATTTGAAACCTTCATTCATTCATTCATTCATTCATTTATGTCAGTATCCTATCCACTATGGCTGTAAACTAAATGCTTTCCCCACCAAACGTATCCCCATGTATTTCTGTTTGCACAGACTGTTAATGAGATTTCATTGTTTGAATCATTCAGGTTACATGAGGGTATAAATGTAGCCAGTCCTGTGGCTGATGAGCACTCTCTTATAAAGCTGTATGTAAATCAGCTTCACAACAATTTACGGTCAGTATAAGAAGAGCACTAAACTACTAACTGATGTAGTTCTGTAGCTAGTACATTAAAATCAGTACATTAATATATTAGTCATTCTTCAGAAGTACTAACGGGGGTTGTTTTTTAGACAAAGGAATACTGTGGTTTTAATGAGACTTCAAATGCATCTCATGCTGAGCTTAAACCGTCCTTTTATCTTGCATTTTGCACAGGGCAAGTATTTAAATGAATAACATGCGCTTGCCCCAGTTTAACCCTTAGGCCTGCTGACCTGTCTAGTTTAATTTTAGTGCCTTTCCTCCAAAACACAGCTCAAAAAGAAGCTACATAATCCTTACAAAGGCACAAGAATTCACACAGGGATGCAGCTTCCCGCATATAGTTGAGGTTGGCTTGGCAAACCAGTTACAGAGTGGGCAATGTTAAATTATGTACAATCAGCACAGCTGTAAGTGATGCCTCTCAGTGTCCCTAATAGCCAGTGGACCCACTAAGGACTACAGAGGGTTAAAATAGAAGTTGTTTTAATGGTGTGTTCGAGTCCTGTGCTTGGGATTCCCCATACATTTTTCTTTATAAAAGCAACTGCAATGGCTCTGGTCCAGATTGACAGCATGGGGATAGGATTTAACCTTTTCATCTGGTGCTGTTTCCCTGCTGAAATATATCACATAGAAACTGCAGCTTGCCACTGACATTGAAATATAATGTCAACTTTTAAGTAGATGGTTAGTTGTGCAGAATTATTTTAACATGAAACCTGGAAATCTATAAAACCTGCTTTTTATCTGAGCAGTCCTGGGTGTTTCTTGAATGTTATTACATACATTCTGTTGTTTGTGACCCTGACTTACTAAGAAGGTAACAAAACAATATAGTAAAATAGCAGCAGCAGCAGCATCTTTTATGTTACAGTAGTGAAGAAAGTCCTGCAGTAAGTGTGAAATGCCTGTATAAAATCAATGTATTTAATATCACTTGAGTTCACTGTACACCACAATATCTCTTGCTCTTTGTTCACTGTGGACATTATATTTTAGAGGATCTGTACTCTTTGACAATAATTTACTATCCAGTGTATTGAAATCTAATAGTCTATGTTGCTCTTTCACTTTACTTCCCATAAATATTTTTCCCGTGGAATTCTAGTGTATAGCACTGATTCATACATTCTGCAGTCATGCTCGAATAACATGGTCTCAAATAACTTCCACATAAATATTCTGGTGTTGCCTCTTTTTGTATGGTGAAACTACCTGTTCTTCATCCCCTACTTGTGGGCTTCCCAAAAGTACCTGATTGGCCGCTGTTGGTTAAAACATGTTGACTAGATGGACCTGTTGGTTTCATCCAACAGGGCTAAGTTTATGTTCTTAGTCACGTGTATGCAATTTTGGAGGTCCAGGAACAAGCATAAAAAACTGCATGCAGGAACCATACCTATCTTGATTTTTCACATACTTAATTAAAGCCAGTTAGTCCACAGAGGACATTTTTACAAGTGATGTCAGGAGCAAATTTTATCACTTGTGAATTACTGTGACATGGATATTGCAGCTGTAAACTCACTTTAAATTGGGCCAAGGGCTCAGAATACAAATATAAATGTGAATTTTAAATGTTTGATGCACTGTTTTGTTTATATATGAACGGGCACAATTGTGAATAGAAATTTTAGTGCCAATTCTGTGCTCTTAGGTTAGAAGTGGAGAAATTATATAATAATGCAAATGTTCAGAAAGTAGCTTTGTAGCATCTATGCAGAGATGTGAAATTTTAATGATGGTTTCTGCATGCCATGTACAAACACCCCTATTTTGAACACTGGGTGTTAGACTCAAAGTTACTTTGCTAAACCCCTGGGTGCTTTTTCTGGGACAGGATTATTATTATTTTTAAAGCATGATATTTTCTCTCCTGGTAAAAGCAACTAAGAGGTTACTGGTCAAAATGTTTAGAAACAACAAGCTTATAGAAGGACCATAAATGATCCAGTTAACTGTGCATGTTAGGCTCATTTCAGAAAATGGTAGATGTCACACTCTTTCTGTTAGATAGCTAAAAGCATACTCATGCCATTTTTATAACTGAACAACTAAAACCAAACTGTTACGTCAAACTGATATAAAATGTAAGTCAAGATAGGAAGAAGTGAATGTGTGCGGGCACAATAAATTGTCAGTCTTCAAAGCAATGGAATATCATCCTACACTTCCATTAATATATTATGGACATGATCTAATTGTGAAACTAACCCCATGAGACCAATGAGTCTTTAAACGTGTGTTTTTTCCTGAACAGGAGTTGCCTATGTCACATAACTGAGGAGACTTTTATCGTGGCTAGTCTTATCCTCTGGTCATTACTACCATTTTGTGGGATTGAATTCCATATCTGAACTGTATTTGTCTGTACTGAATCTTCCAATTCACCTTTACTGGATTGCATGGGTTCTAGAACAATGGGGGGGGGGAATAAATCTTGCTATCCATACTTTGAATACTTATATACTCCTCTATAATGCCCACTCTGTTTCCAGACTAAAAAATCTCAGGTGTTGTAAAGTTTCCTCTTTCCAGTCCTGTGATCATTTGCCCTTTTCTGTACCTTTTCCACCTGTACAATATCATTTTTGAGGTAGCACTTGTATGGTCCATATCTGTGAACATATCAGCTAATGCAATGCTAGGCTAGCTCCCAGGCCTTATTATTAAAAGAGAGAGTGATAATAGCGTCTTCTGGGCCTTGGATAGGGAGCCTTAGTAGGTCCCTTATTGTGTTCATGTTGGAATTATGCCATGTTTAACTAGGTTGAAACAAGATTTCTCTTCCATAGCTTAGCTACTGCCTTCTATTAATATCAAAGTATGTTTTTTTAAAAAAACCTTTCTCAGGGCATGTTTGTGACTGAGAAGAGATTTCACTGATACAGTGCTAGCACAAATATTTGTAAGGAAGCAAGATCACTGGCAGTCTGAGAAGTCTAGAACAGGTGGTGATTTTTCTCACCTTCATAGGAATATGGCATCATTTTGATTTGGTATGTTACTTAAATACAGCCTCTCTTTGCACTTTTATTCAGTTAGTTGATGAAAAACGAATGTCAACATACAAGTTACAGGATACAGCTAGAGCTGAGTTGAAATCTCTCAGAACATATTTATCTGAGATGATTTCTGGGACATATCTTTTTCTCAACTAACTAGAAAAAGCATAACAGGTCAGGAGAATTTTACCTAAATATTCTCAGCACTTTTTTGTGTCTGGTGGTTGCTGTCTCCCTGCTTCCCTTGCCCTTGCCCCCATCATACAATGCACCAGAAAAATATACTAGCTCCAGTGCATTACAGAGAGTGTAAAATAGATAGGCTATTTGTACACAGCTGTAGATAATCACCATGTTGGAGAGTTTTTAGCTTGCTCGGGGGATTCCCCCACCTGCATTCTACAATGGTATGAATGCATCACATTGACACAGAGATCTGTGCATGCATGGTAAGGCCAACCATGCTGCAAAAGCCTGTGTCACCCACAAGTTAAGTAGAACTGGAGACTGGAATCTGTTTCAGATTCTAGAAGCATGAAAGAAAGACCACAGATAGATAACTCTTCTGGAGTGGTACTGAGTGGTAAACATAACCAGGAGCAGACACTATCATTTGTAACCTGACGTGTTCACCAGGATCCTGTGGCCTAGATACAGATATGGGCCCCCAATGTGCATATGAAGTGCTGCTCTTCTACTGAAATTTGAAGACTTACATTGGAACAATTCTCCTTTACATAGAACATTCCCAGTATTAAAAAGAATAGCGTATTCCCTTGCACTCATGGAGTTCCAGTTGAACAATGGAACACCATAGTTTTTCATATAATTCCCACTATGTGAAGCAGAGATCACTGATTTCATGGGAAACTGCTTCCAAATTAGTGTGCTAAAATATTCACTTCTAAGCCATCAATTTCAATGGAACCCAAACAGATTTTAGTAAGGAAAGGATTCTCCTCCATTATACCACAACTACTTTGATCGCCTCTTATATGATGTTGTAAATGGAGAAATCCATTCCTCTACATGGCACACAGCCCTTTGGCTATAATATGCATTTTATTTATAATAGCTGGCATGAAAGGATTGCTATGGAATGGAGAAATCGGAATGGAAAACCTGGAGCAGAAAAAAAAGTATTTATGCCGTGTTTCAGAATTGCATCAAGAAATGTTGTTGTGGTTCTGTCTATATTTAAACATAAAAATGCAAACGTAAAAGAATATAATAACAAATAAGCATGGTAGAGCACTATATAAGATCGTAATACTTGACTATGTTTAAATCAGAGGTCATTTCAAAAATACTTGTTCAATGTGAACATTTTCTTGGAGATCATCCATAATGGAGAGAATATCCTTCTATAATGGCAAAGAGAAGAACTGTGTCTTAACTTCATCCCCACCCCGCCTAGCTGAAATGCTACCCTAGAAAATGCTTTCTAAAGAGTTGGCAGCATTAAGTCTCACTCCACACAGTACGTGGCTTGCAGCTTAACAAGTTAAGGCTGCAAACCTAAATGTACCTTCCTAAGCTCAAATGAGCTCGGTGGATCTTATTTTCAAGTGGATATGTGTAAGATTGCAATTTAAATAGGGTTCTAGAAACCATTTTGGCTAAAGCTTAGGATGTATCAGCTTCCTCTAAAATGTTTATAAATCAAAGAAGTAGACTTGTAGAAAATCACCATTTTGTTTTGTACAAATCTCATAGTCCATTTTAGACTTTTAGAGCAATTTTAGCATTATCTGTTATTTAAATAACTTACCTATGTTGTAGAGTTCAGTGGATTTCAGCCTTCATGGTTTACTGTCTTAGTTGTCCTGTCTCATTAACTAGCTCTCCTTACAAGAATAATGAAGTAGAGCAGAACAAATTGCTGGCTAGGGCTGCTCCAGCTTTTTTGAAAGGCAAAGGGTAAGTTTTAAAAAGTGCATCAGTAGCTTGCACTAACACAACTAAAGCAAATGCCTTCTCCTCTGACTATACTATGCATTCCAAAAAACGTATCAATGGGAGAATTTTAATTTCCTCATAATTTATCTGCCAGCTGGATTAAGCACAAATAAACAGAGACATATGAAATATAGTAGCACACTTGAGGTCTTGCTATGACATCTTAAAATACAGGTAATTCTACATTTTGATGTAGATTTGTGTATGCATAGTTAAATTTTGCACTTCAGTCCTAAGAGCCAATCTATACAGATCGAAAGATAATGGAGTGCACAGTTCCTAGGACTGTAGCATTTCATTCTATATTGGGAAAATCAGGGGTGGTGTAGTACCTCCTTGGGCGCCTGGGGTGGCACGAGCTGGGGCAAGTGGAGCTTTCATGGAGGCCGCCGCCTCGTCAGCTGTAGGGCAGATGCAAGCCCCACGTTGCTGTTTCAGGCAGCTCAGAGCCTACAGGCACCCGAGACACCGCATCACTCCCAGGAGAGACATGTGGCTTGCGCTGTAAGTGCTGCCCCCACAGTGTGGTGCCCAGTGCGCCACCGTACCCCAAGCTATGCCTCCGGCGGAAATCACCTGTTTGTTTGACCCCCTCGCATCAAAACATACCCAGCCACAAAAATCTTGCACATTGTGTGAGAGTGTTCTAACCTAACCACTAGTTTGCTAGGTCCAAAAAACATTTTGCATGGGCAAGCATTCTGACATGTAGTCTTCTACATATAATTTGAAATGGTTCATTCTAAGAACTGTGTCACACGGTTGTTGGTTTGTTTCTTTTTGCATGTGTAGATTGGCTCGCCTGACTGATGTCAGTTGAATTCCCCTTTAAAATAAGTGTGCTTAGTACTTGAGCTAAAGGTTAGCAGTTTCTTATATTCTAAATTATGCTTCATTGTAGCACTAATCCAAGGCCAGATCCTGCATGGTCCTTGAGCATCTCTGCTGCTTTAGCTTTTGTAGGTGCTGATATTCTTGTCTTGCAGGCCCACTTTCTTAATATCTCTAAGTTCTACCTTGATTGGATGGAATTGATAACCATTTCAACACTTGTTTTATGAAGAGAGAAAAAATACATTTGACTGCTCATTTACAAATTCCCATTTCACACTCTTACTTGCTCCTGCTTTCTCTGTTTATTTCTCTTTGTCTGTCCGGACTATACCCTTTTCCCCCCAACCCTGTTTCAGGTTACAGTATAGCCTCGATGTTGCAGACAGGCTGGCTGATGAACATGTTCTCATTGGGTTGTATGTCAACATGCTCCAGAACAACCCCTCACGGTTAGTGCAGGCTGGGCACCTTGGTGGGGAACTTTAGAGACGAATCCAGGCCATTACAGAATGCAACTCCTCAAAGGACTGCACAGAAACTAAACTGACTGGCCTGGTCCTCGTTCCATTGGATTTCAGCACTGTTAAATATTACAAACAGTAGAATCACTACCATGCACATTGATTTGTGTTAGTCTCTAAAAAGCAATCATTAGTGTGCTTATCAATATTATACATACTCTGACCCATTTATCCTACTAACTGACCAACCGGGTGACAATCTACATGAGCCACCACAGAATTGCTGCATATGTAAGGAATATTCTTAAGTTTCTTTTTGTGTGAAATCTGTATGAAAATTCTCACATCCAGTTGTCAAAGGCACATGATTTCACTGAAAAGACACACATGACCATCACTCTTCAATTCACATAAAGTGTATGTTCATCATTACATATTGATCTACAACTTTCTTATATGGAAGTGACATCTGAATGCCTTGATGAATAAGCAGCATTAAATCCAAATACAGTAATCAGCATAATTAGGTGTTTTTTTCAGATTGTACTGTTGGCAGTGGTTGTTACTAATAATCGTTTCTTTTGCGCTTTTAATGTGCATATTGCTTTCCTGGCTTTATGCTGTTTATACCTAAAACAGTCGTTTCGGATAAAGACAGTTACTTATCCAAGCATCCAAGGGGTTCACGGCTAAGCAGAAATTTCATCTCAAATCCCTCAGGTCCAACACCCTATCAGTTAGTCCATGCTAGAGTGTGTACGACAGAATGCACAGATTCAAGTATTCTTTGGAATATTTTTTCAAGTGAAGAAATACAGTGGTTGAATAAGAGGACTTTTTATTTGCCTGCTCTGTTGCCACTGTAGAGCTGTACCTTAGACTGATCTCAAAAGCAGTTGATAAAAGGTTGGTTGAAAGCATGTGGTGGTCCACCCTATAGTGTCTACAGAATAATGAAGGCTGGGCATCACACTCATGAAGTATTTA
The DNA here is from genome assembly GCF_965112155.1 of Podarcis liolepis. Classification (NCBI taxonomy): domain Eukaryota; kingdom Metazoa; phylum Chordata; class Lepidosauria; order Squamata; family Lacertidae; genus Podarcis; species Podarcis liolepis. The sequence goes on along the minus strand of NC_139560.1, from coordinate 41,296,413 downwards.
AGGTATGGGATCATGACTTAAACTTGGTTTTGGATTCTGTAAAACACATTTTCCTTAGCAGACATTTAAAAGGACGCCTTTTTTGATGTAAGACTGGAAAGCTCCCTGTGTTGTGACATGTGAATATATCCTTTTACATGGTTAGATAACTGATGGGCATTTTCTGAACAGAGTGTTCTGGTATAATAAGCCATCCTGCTCTGTCTATGCTTCTTGCTAGCTATAGCCATTTACTTGCCAATTGTTTTTGATATCAGTCAAATTGAGGCCCATTCCTTTTTGTATACACTTGCTAGATGGAGCTGATGTAGTTTGAGTCCACATGCTCAGTGCGGAGAAGAAACTGTGTGCCATGATAAACCCTTAAATTGAATGCTTTTGAAGGTTTGGATGGGTAAAGAAATAATGAAATCCTTTATAGTTCAAACTGAAGCAATGTGTAGTGCAAAACATATGATTATTGACATTCAAAGATTTCAGTATTAACGTACTTGATTGAAAAGAGCACTAGTCATTCCCATTATATTAACAGGCAAAATTAGCTAACAGACTTTACCATGTATTACATAATGCTTTGTGGTAGGGAGTGGAGAAGTGCATAGTTCTGAATATTTAAGAGCTCAGGCAATATGTTATTCCTGAGCATTATATAATATATAAAGACTGGCATCAGTCCTGATACTGTCTGTCTGCTATTGTCTGTGGTTATGCATTGAATTGGTAAGTGGCCATAAAGTTTTTGTACAGCAGGCCACAAAATTCCCAGCTCTAACTAATAAAGGTCTGCCGCTTACAGTCTAAGGAAGCAAAACCACTGTTCACTATGTCCACTGATACTAGGACCAGAAGCAATTTAGTTGAAATTGCAAAGAGACAAACTCAGATAAAGGTTTAGGGTTTTTATAACAAGTAATGGAGCATGCAGAGTAGAGACAATTGGGAATCTTCCATTGACATTTGAATGCAAGCCACAGCTTTATCCAATACAGGTCTGATTGCTATTCAGTGTGGTAGCAAATGATCACATGTAGCAGCAATGCCTGATACTGCCACAGTGCATGTGATCCATTTCCAAAAGCCATTATCATCCTAATGAAATACTAACACTAAAAAACAAAAAAAAATCCTCAAATAAAGCAAAACAGCATATCTTCACAGATGCTAACATAACATTAGTTCTGAACTCTACATACTGTACAGCCTCATCCAAATGGTCTGGGAGGCATCAGTGATATTGAATGGATTGCTAGCTGCCCTAGCCTGCTGTTGTATGTTTAATGCACAGAATTTCTGAAACTTTCATGGCATGGAAATAATATCACTTGCTAATCTTGGTGCATCTACCTTCTGCTAAGAGATGTATTTACAGCAGCCAGTTGAAAAGTTGACAACTCCAAGGATACTCACAGTTAAATAGGAGTAATGTCCCCAAAGGGCTGCACTGACATGAGGGACATAAATGACTTCAATCAATCAAGATATTTGAATAGCCAAGATTGAGGCGTGTTGGTTCCATAAACATTTTTCTCATGCAAATTTCAAAAATGAAATGTACTTTTAACTTGCATTTATTTTTGGCATGTGGGCACGGGGAGTAATTTTCCTTCAAATCAGAGTGGCTTGTGTTTACTGGAGTGTGGGTGTCTTTGTTTCCTTTCCCAGGCAAGTGTGATATGACTAATTTGTTTGAGCCATCTGAGTTGACTTCGGGTGAATTAGCACACTCTAGTAGCCTCAGAAAATCTTTCAACTGAGAAATAGCTAGTGGTGTTGCCTTGCCCTTTCCCACTTAATATTATACAAGTATATATCAAAATAATACATAGAATTACTTTCTCCCACAAACTTGCAACCACAGTGTCCAAGTGTATGTTCATATGTTCTGTTGTCATGACAGCAAATAAGTGATGGAATTGTCACCTCTTGACTTGCCTAGAGGAGAGGATATATAGGATTGTTCTGGTTTTCCATCCTATCTAATGATTTTTTTCCATCCTATCTAATGACTTTTTCACTACAAGAAGGATTTGGGATACCCCTGGCCTTTCACAGCATATTTGGAAGCAGTTTTGTGACAACAATCAGCTTCCATTCCCCACCCCACCCCCCACCCCCCGTTCAGGCACATTTCCTATTGGAAACCTTTACTTTATCCCATAATTCAATAGGCACAATTAGGCATGCATGGATGATTTGGAAGGAAGGGTCCTGCCTTCAGCACCAGACTCTGTGGTAACCGTGGTGTAGGTTCAGCCTTTCTTCCTTATTTGTGGCTAACTGCTATCTACTCTTAATGGGAAAAAGTAGAATACTTTTCTTGGAGACAATGTTGCACCTCCTCCATCCTTCCCTTATAGTTACAGTGGCCCAGTTCGCACAATTCAAACCATGGCTTATTGGGAACAAGCAAATATGTGGGTTCCTAGAAAGAAGATCACAACCACATCACTCTTCCTCCAGTTCTGCTCCACTGCTGTGAGCTAAGCCTTGATTTGGTTTAGTGTTACATTCAAACTTAGGCTTGATCTCCCCAAGGTTTGTTCTATGGCTTACTGCTCTTGATTTGTCACAAGCCTAAGTCTGGATGTACTGCTAGGCCAAACCATGGCTTATCTTATAGCAGCGCAGCAGCAGTAGAACCAGAGGAGGAGCAACACGGCCACTGTCTTCTTCCCAGAAACTCCATGTTTGCTTGTATGTGCTGTGTCATGATTTTGCTTAGCAGTGTGTGTGTGTGTGTGTGTGTGTGTGTGTGAACCAGGCCACTGTGGTCACAGTGTATCTGTACGTATAAAGGACACAGACATGGGTTGCATCTCCAACTGTGTCATTGTGGGCCCTTCATCTACTCTGCCTTGCCATGCTTATTTTCTTGAACACAAACTATTGATTTTTTAAACTTAAACTTATCATATATTCCGGTGCTTAATTAAAAACTATGTGACTGAAAATTTGCTTCTAATAAGTTGTCCTGAATGAAACACTTATCTTCACTCTTCCTCAAATGTTGTTTCTTTCACATTTTTTGTTCAGTTTCAGTTTTTATACATGCACCATTTAAGCAGATGGTTTTTACTGAAGGATGAATCCATTCTCATGGGAGTGGGGGGGGGGGAGAGAGTCTGTAGCAAGACAATCTAAACCATACACAGAATTCCCAGTGGTCTCTTACCTTGCATTTAGAAAACAGTGTGTTGTAATGTAGAAGATAAAATTTGCAGAACTTTGCCTCATCCCAGATGCAAAGAGAACTCTTGCATTATCAACAAAGCTGAAGCATTTAAATACATCAAAAAGTTTCATATGAAGGAAAATCTCATACAAATACATGCCCATATGCCTCATAACTGTATTAATTTTTAATTGGAGTAGTCCTGGTTAAAGAATTGTTATTGACATTAAAACCAGCATGCTTTACTTCATTTAATCAGTAGTTTAGGCTGCAGTTCTAAACACACCAGGGAGTCGGTCACATTAGTGTGGGACTTGCCTTTGACTAAACATTCATGACTTTGCACTGCTAATTCAACTGAAAGCTATGCAACACAATTCTGTTTAGCAGGAAGTCAGTCCCACAGTGCTCAGTGGGGCTTTCCCCCATGGAACAGAGCATAAAAATGGAGTCTTGGGCTGTAATCCTATACCCATTTACCATAGCATAAGCATCACTGAGCTCAGTAGGACTGACTTCTGAACAGTCAATAACCATTAATAAGTTATAATAAAAAGAGGACTGTCAACCAGTTTAATTTAAATTTAATCCATTTATTGACAATTCATCTATTAATTTATGTATCACCAAAACATAATTATAGGTACTCTTTCATTACCGTAAAGACAATGTGAGGAATCTTAAAATCTAATAAACTAAGGTTGAAATCCTGGGGTTGTGATTAAGGTTACACTTACCTAGGAGTAAGTCCCATTGAACTTAATGGGACTTACTTCTGAATAGATGTGCATAAAATTGTACTGTAAAGTTACCACTCATTGTTAGGAATCGATATATTTAATGTTTTCTTCAATGTTTAATGTTACAGTAAATATATTCGAATCGCAGTAGCCTAAAAGAATGAGCAAACGTGCCGTTAGCTCCCTTTGGGAGATAGTTATAACATGTTAACATAACATCAAACATGAAAGAAGATATTAAAGATACTTCATCTTCAAAAGAAAAATATTTTACTTTCAAAGATAAGCTTCCTGAAGGAGGAAAATAAGTTTACTTGATTTTTAAAAATTCAAAATGGCAAAGAGGCCATGCTGGAAACATAAGAAAAGCCCTGCCAGATCAGCTCCAGGTCAAGCATCCATTTCCCTAGCGTAGCCAGCCAGATGCTTTTGGAAAGTCCAAAAACTGGCCAGGAAAGCAGCTGTTTGCCCTCCTCTAGTATTTCCCATGGTGTTTAGAGGTATACTATCCCTGAACTTGGGAGATGCATTTAGCTGGAATGGTTTATAGCCACTGATAGACTTCTCCTCCATGAACTTTGTCAAATCCCCTTTCAAAGCTGCCTCTGTCAGCACATATCACAGCATCTTTTAGCCATGAATTCCACAAGCTAATTGTGCAATATATTAAATACTTCATTTTTGTCTGGCCTGATTCAACTGCCAGGGAATTTCACGAAGCAATCTTGAGTGCTAGAGTTTCAAGAGAGAGTAATTTTCCTCTGTCCACATTCTCCACACGATTCATAGTTTTATTAACCTCTATTATGTAACTTTTTTATATATAGGTTACGGAATATTTTCCTCTTGACCTATATATTAATGTCTCTCCCGCTTTTCCTTGCCCTTCCCTCACAACAGTTTGCTCGACAGCCCAAACCGTCTAGATGAAGAGCACAGACTGATCGCAAGGTATGCAGCAAGACTGGCAGCCGAGACTACTTCATCAGTAAGTGGCTTTCATTAGGAGGAGGTGGTTTTGTTTTGTTTGAACTTGCTGAAATAAAAGGGTTGAGGAAAGCTACCACTATTCCCTGGGATAGGCTTGTTTACTTAGGAGGAACTATCTCTAGCCATGCTGAAAGATTGATTGGCACAGGTCTAGAAGTCACTGCAATCTATAATTTATAATGTAATGCAATCTATAATTATAATTATTATTATTTATTTCTTATACCCCACCCATCTGGCTGGGTTTCCCCAGGCACTCTGGGCGGCTTCCAACAAAAGATTAAAAATACATTAAAACATCAGTCATTAAAAACTTCCCTAAACAGGGCTGTCTTCAGATGTCTTTTAAACGTCAGATAGTTGTTTATTTCTTTGACATCTGATGGGAGGGCGTTCCGGGGGGGGGGCGGCACTACTGAGAAAGGCCCTCTGCCTGGTTCCCTGTAACTTCGCTTCTCTCAGTGAGGGAACTGCCAGAAGGCCCTCAGCGTTGGACCTCAGTGTCCGGGTTGAACGATAGGGGTGGAGATGCTTCTTCAGGTATATTGGGCCGAGGCTGTTCAGGGCTTTAAAGGTCAACACTAACACTTTGAATTGTGCTCAGAAATGTACTGGGAGCCAATGTAGGTCTTTCAAGACTGGTGTTATGTGGTCTCGGCAGCCACTCCCAGTCACCATTCGAAAGGCACATGACTACTCAGAAGGAAGTCCTACTGAATTCAGTGGTGCCTGCTCCCAGCTGAGGTGGGTTAGGATTGTCGCATTAAAGTTGAAGATTGGAAATACTGACATCTCTGTGAGCATACATGATTTCTGGCTGCTACCACAGCAAATGCTCAATCTCTGAGGCTGCTTTGGCAATACTGCAGGGGCAAAAGCAAAATCCAAGGCCCATCTGCCACATAACACCCTTAGGACAAGAGGGTCCTTAGCGGCAGGTAGGGTTCCCCATCACCACTACTGTTCGCTTTGTCCTTTCATCCTCCAAAACATATTCCTGCAAGTATCACAGGCTGAGAATGGGGTTTCTATTTCCAGGCCTTGGATTGCCTCAGAGAAATGATCCAGGTTTTGAGGGCTCAGGTCATTTCCAAGCTAATCCAAGGGGACTTTGGAAGAACTCAGTCATCCCTAAAATAGACCATGATTTTCAGTTAATGACAGACATTATTCCCCCACCATTGCTGCATGTGCAGCACAGTTTCTCACTGTAAAAGCTACTTATCATGTTCGTCATTCTGTGAGACTTGTCTCTGAAAATTATTACATGACAGTTGAAGGAAAGTCACTACTGCTGTAGAGAGAGTTCTCTTGCATCAGTGGAACAAAATATTGGCTAGTGCCACCAAGCAGAGGTTTTTCAAGAAGTTTTTCAGAGATGTTGTGCCACCCACCAGAGGACCTTCTCCATCTAGGAGAAGAAAGTGAGATCATGCTCATTATGACTTATTTGCTAAGTACTTGGAACAGTAAAATCACTTGAATCCATAGCTACTTATGCGCAATTCTGATTAAAATACAGCCAGTGAATACATTCAGAGCATTAGTTAGTCAGATTTTGTTGGGTATGTTTCAAGTGCTGTGGCCTCAGGCCTCTGTGATGCTGTCATTCCCCAACTGACCCTGTTCAATATAGCCAGGACTGCTTCAGCTGTGCTAGTATTCTATTGATAGTTAGCAAGTAATGAGCTCCTTCCCCCTCCCCTTGTTACTCATCTCAGTTGTCTTCAAAATGGGAGGGGAACAGCAGACTAATAATAATAATAATAATAATAATAATAATAATAATAATAATAATTTAGTAGTATTATTATTATTTATACCCCACCCATCTGGCTGGGATTCCCCAGCCACTCTGGGCAGCTTCCAACAAAATATTAAAATACCGTAATACATCAAACATTAAAAGCTTCTCTAAACAGGGCTGCCTTCAGATGTCTTCTAAAAGTCTGGTAGCTGTTGTTCTCTTTGACATCTGGTGGGAGGGCGTTCCACAGGGCGGGCGCCACTACCAAGAAGGCCCTCTGCCTGGTTCCCTGTAATTTGGCTTCTCACAGTGAGGGAACAGCCAGAAGGCCCTCGGCACTGGAACTCAGTGTCCGGGTAGAACGATGGGGCTGGAAACACTCCTTCAGGTACACTAGGCCGAGAGTGTGCATCTTCTCTATAGCTTTGCCACTGGAGCACCAGCTACAATGATGTAGACGGTGCCAATGGCCAAATATTATCCTGACTTTTTGATTACTGATGGTGTCATAAACCAAGAAGTGCTTCTGTCATGAGGAGGAGCAGGGAGGGAGGGAGATTGATCACAAGGTCTTCTGAGTAAAAAATTCCTTCCAGTAGCACCTTAAAGACCAACTAAGTTAGTTCTTGGTATGAGCTTTCATGTGCATGCACACTTCTTCAGATACACTGAAGCTTTCGTGTGCATGCACACTTCTTCAGATACACTTCAGATACTTCTTCAGTGTATCTGAAGAAGTGTGCATGCACACGAAAGCTCATACCAAGAACTAACTTAGTTGGTCTTTAAGGTGCTACTGGAAGGAATTTTTTTATTTTGACTATGGCAGACCAACACGGCTACCTATCTGTAACAAGGTCTTCTGAAGAAATTCTTAACAGATACTGTCAATTAACCAAGTGGTTATGAGAGAAGTGTGACTGGATGGAATGAAGGCCAAAATAATTTATGTGGGCCAGAAATCAGTTAATTGCTAGTCACTTTCAGTGCAGTGTCTCAGGTGTATGTATTTGGTTCTTCCACCCAATATCACACAGTGGACTTTTGGTCACACAGTTGGATTTCCCTTTCTTCTTCTTTACCTCAACCCTCCAGAGCACATTTTGTGGGTGTGCAGAAGGCTGCAGGGGGAAAGGGAATGATGGGGATTTCAGTTTTGTTTTTGTATTGTGTGGACCACCTTGAGTTTCTTTGAAAATCAGGCAGGGTATAAATTTTTGAAATTAATTGAAGTTGAATAAACACCTTTACACAAGCATTGCTGTACGATATCAGTCATATGTGTATGAATACAGTTAATATGTGTATGAATACAGAAAGGACAAAAGATGGGCATGTCTATCTTTAAACAATATACTTTTATTTGACATTGTTATTGACATGAACAACCTGTCTTCCAGCAACTGCAACAGCAACCACAACCACAACAGAGAGGTGCTCCAGATATCTCATTCTCTATTGATGCTAATAAGCAACAAAGGCAGCTTATTGCAGAACTTGAAAATAAGAACAGGTAAGAGTCTGTTGAAACCTACCTCCAAGCTAAATGTATGTCTGCAGATAGAAACAAAATGTATCAAGTATCAAGGCAGAGTTGACCAAAACTGTGGTGAGTCTGTCATGAGGGAACCTACAGATGCAGTATAATACACTGGGGCCACTGTTTGTTTCTGGGTTTTGGATTTAATTTAATAAGCAATAAGACAATCTGTACTTAAACAGTACCTCCTAGTTGCAGCATCTGAGCTTTCAGTTTTTCCATGTAGCAGATTTCGGGGCAGTGTGAAGAGGTACCTCTCTTTGGGATGGGGAGGGGGGAGGCATCTCAGAGTCCAGGGGCAGCAGCAGAGGCTGCCTGGAGGACTCGCAATGAGAGGTGAGAGGAGAGGAGGCTGAGGGAACACTCCACAAGGGAGGGTGTTTGAAAAAGGGTGAGAGGCTGCCAGCTCTGCAGGCAAGCAATGACATAACTGGGCTCCTGAGCCCCACAGGGGTGCCACAGAAAGAATGTAGTTGGTCAAGGGAACTGTGGACTCAAAAAAAATGAAAACCTTTGCCCTAGCACAACAAAAAAGAAGAAACAGACACTTTGTGGTTTGTTAAGTGATGGGGAAATGCATTGAAAAGTGTGAGATGAACAATTGACTAATGAGAATACATATAAACACCCCATAAGAAATCGGAATGAATGCAGGACAAATGCTCATCATTGTTTAACCACCCCACAAACAAATCGGAAAGAATGTTCAACAGAGTCCAACTAGGTAAATCCAGAAGTGTTGCATCACTTGAGAGTGAAGGTGCTGTGCTATCTTCCAGGCAGGTGGGACGCTCTTGCTTACCAAGAGAGGGAGGAGCTAGGTGGCAGGGAAGTCGGCACAGTGCAAACACACTAGGTGCTCCTGCTGGTGCTTTTGCACCATATTTACCTCCCTGCCGCCTCTCCCTCGAGGTAAGCAACAGTAACCCACCTGCCAGTTAGTGAAGCAGTTCCCCTGTCACCAGCTGCTCCTGATGTGCTTTTGTGCAGGCACAAGCCAGGATGAATGCCCAATAAACAGGTCATTTAGAGGGGCCCTCGGTGAAAACGTTACTGACGGCTTACCTCTTCTTCTTCTCTACTTCTGTAAGAGAAATCTTACAAGAGATTCACAGGCTGCGACTTGAACATGAGCAGGCATCTCAACCCACTCCAGAGAAGGCAGCGCAGAATCCTACTCTCCTGGCAGAACTTCGGCTCCTGAGGTAAGTACATACAGTATATTATATTCAGCCAATGACTTCAGAGGTTTTTATATAAATAATAATAATAACACAATCTTACACATCTCTGCTCAGAAATAAGCCACATTGAGTTCAGTAGGGCACACTACCAGGTAGCATATATTGTTTTGAGGTTGTGTTTTCCATTATTGATTTTACTAATGGAGTTGTCAAAAGATAACTCTTCCTCTAACTAGAAAAAAATAATGGCAGCAACATGCAACATTAGTGTTGTAGAACTGATTAGAAAGTGATCAAGATCAATGTTCAAGTTTAACTGTTTCCCTTTTGGAGACCCATCTTAAAATGTGTTTTAAAATACTACAAATAGGGTGAAATAGTTTTACTTTAAAAAAAAAAAAAGTCCCTTGATTATGCAGTGCTGGAATTTTTACTTGACTCTCTGAGGCTGTAATCCTGTGTACACTATCCTAGGGGTAAGCCAGTGTGTGTGGTGCTTGTTTTTGCATTTCTTTGATTTTGCTTCACAGATAAAAAAATAATAATAACTTTCTTTAAATTTATTGACACTGAATGTCCTTAGGGAGCTTTGTCAACAGAGATCTGTCTTCCATTTTAATTTGCAATGTCACAGGAAGCAGTATCTGTCCAAGCTTGTGTGAGGTCAGAATAGTAATAGTTAATTAACAGTTAAAGGGGCTTATTTTAATTCCTTGCACAACATTTGCAAAATAGCCAAATGAAAGCTTCTCAACATAATGAAAATATAAGTAGGGACTATGTGGTTGTTCCCCAAGTGTTTTGTGCAGTGTACTGGCTATTTCACAGTCCCAGGTTCTCTAATAAAAATATCACTTTGGTAACACCAGGCTTTGCCAATCTAGTGCCCTCCAGGTGTCTTGAACTACAACCAGTGCTTTTTTTCTGGGGGTACGCAAAGGTATGCAGTACCAGCACCTTTTTTTCTTGAAGAAAAGCACTGACTAGAACACTAATCTGCATTCTGCTTAAAGGCTGTTCTTGCTGGGGGGGGGGGGGTTCAAAAGATCCCTGAAAGCTCAAAAAGTCGGCCCAGTAAACTGAAATCAGGTAATTATTAAATTGTCATTCTAGTTGGCTAAGAAGTTGAGAGTGGAAGTTAATGTCTGTAAGGACTCTTCCAGACATCCTTTTCTATTGAGCATTCATCATGATTTGTGCTTGTTATGTTATTTCAGCAGCTCTATGTTATCCCCAATTAACACTCAACTTTAAAAGAAACAAAAAACAAACAAACCCAGAAGTTAGTACCTCCTTAAAGGACACTGAACATGTTCCTTACATTGAAAAGTATAGTGTTTGAACCTATATCTGTTGATACTGTAGTCAGCAGGGGATGAACATGTATGTGAATGCACCTTTGAGGCAATGTGTGTTGTGCCAAATAATCAGCAAATAGATGCAAGATCATACTCAGCAGTGTGGCATCAGTTTGTCCTGGATCAGGAGACCTTGTGGAATAGCTAAATTACCAGGGAAAGGAATCCCAAGAGCTAGAGTAACACATATTGAAAAAGCAACTTCTTTTTCAGCCGACAGTTAAATAGGCTTTACCAACTTGAATTCGCAATGGCAGGAGAGCAGATTCTGACAAAAATCCAGGACGTTCAGGAAATGTCAGCCTTTTGTGTAGGCAGACTTTTAGCCGGTAAACATTTGATCCATTAGAATCATAGAATCATAGAGTTGGAATAGACCACAAGGGCCATCGAGTCCAACCCCCTGCCAAGCAGGAAACACCATCAGAGCACTCCTGACATATGGTTGTCAAGCCTCTGCTTAAAGACCTCCAAAGAAGGAGACTCCACCACACTTCTTGGCAGCAAATTCCACTGTCAAACAGCTCTTACTGTCAGGAAGTTCTTCCTAATGTTTAGGTGGAATCTTCTTTCTTGTAGTTTGGATCCATTGCTCCGTGTCCGCTTCTCTGGAGCAGCAGGAAACAACCTTTCTCCCTCCTCTATATGACATCCTTTTATATATTTGAACATGGCTATCATATCACCCCTTAACCTCCTCTTCTCCATGCTAAACATGCCCAGCTCCCTTAGCCATTCCTCATAAGGCATCGTTTCCAGGACTTTGACCATTTTGGTTGCCCTCCTCTGGACACGTTCTAGTTTGTCAGTGTCCTTCTTGAACTGTGGTGCCCAGAACTGGACACAGTACTCCAGGTGAGGTCTGACCAGAGCAGAATACAGTGGCACTATTACTTCCCTTGATCTAGATGCTATACTCCTATTGATGCAGCCCAGAATTGCACTGGCTTTTTTGAGAATCAATTAGAGAATTAGAGAATTCTCTAATTAGAGAATCAATTAGAGAATCAATATTGAGTATCCGACTAGGACAAGGGAGTGCCAGCTTCCTATCCTCTCTTGAATGGGTCACCTTGAGCAAGTTATCCCCTCTCAGCCTAACCCATTTTATGGAATGTTGTGGAGACAAATTAAGAAATGAGGAAAGGACTATCTATGCATGTTGTCCTGAGCTTCTTGGAATAAGAGACAGATAAAAACAAATAATAAATATATATTTGATGCACTGGAGTAGCATGGTGGTGTGCTAGGAAAAGATTCTGGAGGGCTTGTCCATGGCACGCAGCGGCGAAGTGTGAGTTGTCAGCACCCGGGGCAAGGCAAGTAATTTGCGCCCCCCCTAACCCCTAACCTGCCGCGTCAGGTGATCTGAGGCGAGTTGCCGCTGGTGCTGCCACCCAAATGACGCCGCTTGCCCGGAGGAGGAGGGGGGCAGAGAGGCGAGGAAAATGCAACATGGCCCAGCAGCTGCAGCAGCAGCGGCAGAGGCAGGGCTGTGAGGAGGGGCTGCCTGGCGCGTGGGGACCGCGACGAGCGCTGAGAGCCGCTGCCTGCCGGACGCCTTCAGCCCGGACGCGCGCACAGCTCGTCGGTTCCGCGAGACATGCGGCTCTGCTACAGCCTGCGCCAGAGGCTCTTCGGCGACTCCGGAGGCAGTGAGTGCGCGCCCCCCCCCAGATGCTGCGCCCGGTGCGGCCGGCCCCCTTGCACCCCCCACGCTACGCCACTGATGGCACCTCATCTGCTGCAAGAGTGGAACCAAGCTCCATGTTTTGAATTGTGCTCATGGTCAGTCTTGGGGCAAAAACTTCCTGCATAGGAAATCAGGTGCAACATTATACCACATGTTTTGGATTACAAATGCAGGCTTTTCCACTGTATGTTCATTTGTCTGGGAAGCTTTGGAATGGTTAGCTACATGCTCTGATCTTAAATGCTTATTTCTTAGGCAGAGGAAAGATGAGCTTGAACAGAGGATGTCAGCTCTTCAGGAAAGCCGGAGAGAACTCATGGTTCAGTTAGAAGGCCTCATGAAACTGCTAAAGGTAAACTATTTTAATTCCCACGCCTATATGATTTCTCTCCTAGACCAGGGATGTGGAACCTGTAGCCCTCCAGATGATGTATGAGTCCACCCTTCCCTGAGCACTGGCCATGCTGATTGGGGTTGATGGAGTCTAACAGCAGCTCAGGGGACTCCAGATTTCCCATCCCTGCCATAGATGTTTGTTCTGGGAAATACCTCCCACTAACTTCAGATATTAATCATTCCCATTGCCCAGACAAATAGGTTGCTGTTGCTGTTATCTTTTCAACCTACAATTTGACCATTCTTTCCACAAAATCAGCAGCAATGGAGAGTGCCCTTTTCTCCATGTACTTAGTATATCCTTTTAAATGCCCTTTCCTCCAGGTACTTAGTACTGAGGGGCTAAGGAGTGTTGTTGCTAGTTGTCATATTTTGTTATATACACCCCCTTCAACCTAAATGATTTGGAAAGGGACTAATGTGCAGAAATGCATCCCTTTGATAACAGAAATTCACTTGGGGAGGGGAGGGGGCAGATGGGCAAGGACTCAACTTCTTTGTTTGGAATTTTGTTCATATTTTAAAAAATAAGTCCTGGCATAAACTAGCCTAGTCTCATTAAACTTAATACCTGCAGGGGCTACAATTCTATTATTTTCCTGCTAGCTACCCCTATTTAACAAAGTATATTCGTTGATATACAGAGGTACACAGCAAAAGAGCTATTGAGCCATCTTTGCTGTTTCTCAATCCTGTATAGAATTATAGAAGGGTCCCAAGGGTCATCTAGTCCAACCCCCTGCAATGCAGGAATCTCAGCTAAAACATCCATGATATCTGTCATGGATATGGGCATCCATCCTCTGCATAAAAATATCCAAGGAAGGAGGCTCATAATATATACATAATATATTTGCATCCAACAACATGACAATCTTTAGGAAATTTGAGGCCTGGCCCCTTTTATGGTTTGAGGCACCACTTAACTTGGAGTTGTGTTGCTATATAGCCACTCCTGTTGTTATGTATGTACAGTGAGAACATTTAAAATGTAAGAGTCCTGCTGAATCTGACCATCTACAGTACTCTAGCAGTGATTAGCCAGGTCACTCCAAAACTTCTCAAATGGGAGAGAAAGGCAACAGCTGCCCTTCATTATTGCCACCCCCCCCCCCGAAATTGATGTTCAGAAGTATGCTGTTCTAAGACCAAGGGCTGACAATCCTGCTCTGTAGCTGCAGCTCTCTCCCCTATCTCATACTTTAAGCTCAGACTCATCTGACTCGCAATGATCCAATCTTTCTTTAGGAAGAAGAATTGAAGCAGGGAGTAAGTTATTTACTCTGTAGATGTCACTAACTCTTAAGAAGTGCTCCTGTGATCCAAATGTGTGCTTACTACATCTGCTTGAAATGCGTTTACATGCTCTGGACCAATAAATAACACTACCTCGCACGTCTTTAACCTTTTATCTGAGAAGTTAAGGTACTTTAAACAGTCAGCTGTTATGGCTTTCTTGAGAGGTCAGCAACAAACCTAACAGATCTCTGTGGCTCACTACTGATATAATGATATCTTTGGCATGAAGAGCAATAACTGTCCAACACAAACTATCGAATTGTGTGAACGTGAGCAAACTCCTTGAAGTTGAAAATGTAGACGTACTTCAGATTGATGAAATGCTAAGTCCATCCCCCAACCCAAGTAACAGCTTTGAGAATATTTGAAAAATAATTCCATAACCTATTTGTACTGAAAATGCACTAAGGTTGTGTTTGTAATTATCTTTGCAAATGCATTAAATCACACTAAAGCCAATGGAATAATGTCGCTTAAGTGACTAAAGTGTAGCATTCTCACTGGCTCAGGAATTGTTGAGGGATTTCTCACTATAATAAAGCAGAGTTTTGTTTCTTGGTTCAGCTATGAAATTAATGTGCAGTAGCTAGAACTATGTGCACGCAGACAAGGAGAAAACTGGTAGTATTGGGCCATAGCTGATCTATTGGTATACAGTGGTACCTCAGGTTAAGAACCTGAAACTGTTCTTAACCTGAAACTGTTCTTAACCTGAGGCACCACTTTAGCTAATGGGGCCTCCTGCTGCCGCCGCACCACCACCACACGATTCTGTTCTCATCCTGAAGCAAAGTTCTTAACCCGAGGTACTATTTCTGGGTTAGCAGGGTCTGTAACCAGAATCATCTGTAACCTGAGGTACCACTGTATCTGCATTAAAAGTACTATTGTTACTTTTCATAATGTAAGATTTGAGCCCACTTTTTTATTGAACCCAACTCACTGAACTCATTTAAGTGAACAATCATTCAAATTGCAGTTTTATGCTGAATTTTCACTCAGATATTTTCAATATGAAAAGTAGGTTTTGAGGAGTGTGAAAAGCATCCTGACCTCCCCACTCCACATTTTTATGGTGTTGGGAAGGTTACATCTGATCATGGCCCCAAAATGTTACTGCTTCTTTGCAACTTCAATGGTTTCTTTCTCCTTCAGTGCAAGATCCCTGCCAATCAGTGATCACATAGGGCTACTGATGGCACCAGAGCATAAAAATCACATTTGTCTAACAGACAACACTGAGGGTTGTGCTTTCATTTTAAAATATTCATGTCCTACCTTTCTGGGGGGTGGGCTGTGGAATATCCAAGTTGACTACACTGCATGACAAAACTTTCGCCACACATTTTTGCATCTGACTACTAGTGACAGAAATGCAGTGAAAAAGGACAACATCCCCATTTGAAGGTGCATCTGAATACCAGTTTTCTCTATCTACACTGTGTTACTTTCACAGGCTGCACATCCACTTGCACATCTCCACCCATATTTTACCACAACCAGTCGAGAACATTTAACTAGGAGGAACAAAGGAGCATCTACCTTCTGTCTTTCCTCCTCCTCACTTTCCCCAAACCCCATCCATTTGTGAATACTTTTTCACAAAAGGGTGTTCAGCCAGCAAAGTGGGAGTTTTCATGAGGGGTGAAAAGATTTGTAAAGGGGGGGACCCACTCTGTTTCAGCTCAGCATAAGTGCATATTGTTATAAAGGGCAAAGATATACAAATCTATCATATATATTTTCTGCTTAGTGTACTAAGCATTTCTGTTTTCCATGTTCCTAATTTTTCTGTTCAGAAATGTAGCTCTTTTATTTTGTATAGATTTCTACCCTGGTGATTCTAACCTGTGAGCCACTCTAGGTTCCAGCAGAGGGAGCTACATACCAAAGACTAACAGAAGAGATTTGTTTTAAGTTTTACCGAACTGAGGGGAGGGTGATTGTAGATAAAACTTAAGTATCTTACTACTAGTTTCTTATCAGTGCACTCAATGAGAAGATACAGATGACATTTCTCATTAAAATTGTCATTGTCTAAATTATAGCTGCTGTAACAGGAAACGGATTTGTCTGTTTGCAGACATAACAGCAGTGTGAGCGTGACTAAAATAAATTTTTTAAAAACCTAGAAATGCCAGATTGATGCTTCCAGAACTAAGAACCCAAAGCAGCTCCCATACTTTTCTCCAAGCTCTACTAGTGTTTATCTGGGCATCAAGATTCTAGGCACTATGAACAGTGTAAACTGTGGGGTTGGCAGTTAAGGGATAGAATGGAGCTATCTCCATACAGAAATCCACATTGGAACCATGGCTTCCAGAAATGGGGATAGTAATTCCAGAGTGGACACAGAACTTACAGCAGGTTCAAGACACAATCCAGAAATAAAGAGAAGTTTCTGGTGTGGGGTTGAGGATGTTCCCTCCTGCCTTGCGCTAGTGCAAAAATGCAGCTGAATGCCCCAGTTGCATTTGAAGGTCTTCTATACAGTGAGGTGTGTTGTGTTGTGTTGTGTTGTGTTGTGTTGTGTTGTGTTTTACCTTTGCCTTACTGAATTAGAGTGGACTGAGGAAACCATTCCTGCTTCCATGATCCAGTTCAAAATTTTGGTAGGGCAGAATTGAAATAATCCACTCTCTGTCACGACTCTGCAAGCTCCCAATCTACCCCCATTCATCCTTTCTTCTAAGCAACTGAAAGGAAAACAATTATCTGCCTAGGTCTCTCAGTTTCAAGGCCAAGAATCAAGGGACGAAGCCTTTCGCCCCACAAACACACCACTACCTCACCTGGTGTGACAATTTTTGCACGAGGCTCTACCCCAGTATATCAGAGTCCACTGAACTATACCCTCTAGAATATTTGAGCCCCTCTCCCTAGCCCTGAGGGCCCTATCCACCCAAACACCAGAACTACTGTTCTCAGGAGTTGGCAGCCCTCAAACAGGAAGTGAGCTGAGCTTGGAGTGCCCCCAGGCCTGGTGGAGGTAGCTTAGATGTCACTTCAGCCCAGCGACAGTTTCCCTACAAATTCCCAGGATTCCCAAACATTTTTGCCACATCAGGAGCAAAACAGTGACTTGAAAGTGGGGTGTTGCTTTGGAAAGAACTTGGAAGAATGGACCACACTTCTTTGGCTGTCCACTTCCCACTATGAGCCCATTAGCAACTGTACTCTACTTCTAAAAAGTAAAGTCAATTAAGTTTTGTTCAAAGTAGACCCATTGAAATGAAGGGCCCTAACCTAGACATGTTAAACTTCGATGGCTCTACCCTGAGAAAAACTTAGTTGAATACCGCTCATTAGTTCCATGTATAGACTCCTATCTCTGCAGTCCATTCCCATTCCTTGCACAGAGTTCGTAACTCTAAAGCAGGTCTGCAAAACCTGTAACCCACCAAGCTGAATGCTGCTCATCAACTCTGTATGGCAACCAGGTGGGGCTCAGTAAACCACCTGCTGCTGCTCCCTACGTGGGATGAGAAAAACAGGATTAGCTGGTAGAGAATCGATGAGTATAAGATCTTTGTGTATTCTGTGATGTGTTCTGCTCACTTTCACTGACCAACTACATGTCTTTCTTATGACTGATGTTAAAACACTTTGTCCAGGATTAAGAGACCCTCCTTAGACTCACATAAAAGGCTTGCATGCACTCATGCTGGGGTTTGCTGTTTGGTTTTGTTTCTTAACAATAGCTATTTGTGCTGTGTTTTAGGGCCAAACTGTGCATTGCCTTAAACATACAGCCAATGATAACTTGCATCATCTCCTAACAAGCTTTAATTAAAGCAGAAGGTGTGACCTGACATCATCACGCTTAGCAATTTCCTTCCCTACCTTGCACCACCATAAGCAGAAGCCATTGAAAGACAGCCAGGGCAGAGAAGCACTGGGCATGAGGATGGCATGGAGTACTGGGTCCATTTCAGGACCCCACACTTCTAGTATTTGTTTTAGAAAGGAGTTCCTACGTCTAATTTTTGAACAGAGTTCTTTTCTGTATGAAAAGTTAACAATTCTAGCCAAGACTTCCAGTCTTCTTAATGCAAAGACTTCTGCATCTGTGCAACTTTTCTTATATACTTTGTAAAACACCTAGAAGCATATTTTGGCATTAAGCAGAATATAATAGTAACAGTAATAATAGTAATGCAAAATAGAAGACTGTGTTGTATTACTATGCACATTGTTAACATGTAAAATATAAAATATAACATTGTTATATTTTCCATGGGGGGTGGAAGTTCCATATATGGGGTTTTTTTTAATGTCCATTTGAACGCTGGAACTTATCCTTTTGGCCATTTCTCCTGTCTTACTTCACTACATTTTTGCATTTCTGCTGTTTTACTAGTCTGCACGCCTGACCCTATTAACTAACAAAGAGACTGATGTGCTCGCTTTCCATCAGGATGATCCCAGTATTCAGCATGACATGGCATTTTCTGACTGTTTGCACAGTAGGAATATAATTGGCGATGGCAGCACTGGGGCGCTCTCTGCTGTAAGTCGTGCTTAACCCACTTAGCAAACCTTTTTATTCCAGACCCAAGGGGCAGGCTCCCCACGCTCTTCTCCCAGCCACACTATCAGCCGGCCTATTCCTATGCCCATCAGATCTGCGTCTGCCTGCTCGACTCCAGCCCACACACCTCAGGACTCTCTGACAGGCGTGGGAGGAGATGTGCAGGAAGCCTTTGCGCAAGGTAAGTTGTGCAGAGCATCCTTTGCTACAAAGTGGATGTGCTTAGGAATAGTCAGCAGGGGTGGGGGAAATGCCCTGCAACTCAGTGACTTCTTCCCTTATCATACATATCTACAAATGAGTTTTTTATCATTTAAGGTGGGCATAGCCACTGATGCATCCAGATCAGCCCCGGAAGCATGGCCAATGGTTGGGGTTGATGAGAGCTGTACTCCAACAACATCTGGAAGGCACCCCGATTTAGGCTAATTAAAAGCTTGTGTAGTATCAGTGAGAGGATTCCTAATGGCATAAAACAATTGTAAAAAGTTAGTATTGTTTTACCATAATGAAAAGCATGAGGAAAAGATTTGGCCTAACTAACTAAACAAGCCAGGCTTTCTAGATTATCTGCAACAGACACAACATCCTCTATTAATCAAGTGTACATAAAGATGCATTGTATTCTCTGGCCATAGCAATTATACTTCTTCATAATGTGCCACATTGTTGCATGATAATTTCTCATGCCAGCTGCTTGACTCCTCCGAGTCCTCTTCATTGGCCTCCAAGTCCCAATAACAAAAGTGATTCTTTTGTTAGAAGCACCAATTCCCCGGTATTGCTTTAGTGCAGAGGCGAGGACGAAATACAGAGCCCAGGGACCAAATGCAGTCCTCCAGGGCTGTGTATTTGGACCTCAGGACTCTCTGCAGGCCACACACCCTCCCCAGGCTGCATCTCTCATAGACTGTGCTCTGTTCTCTTGTCTGAATGTGTATTGTCCTTGGGTTCTAATGCCTCTTGCTTGCCTGGATAGAAGGTGGGAAGACGTGGGGGTGTATGTATGGATAATTCTGAACTGTGTGGTTTGGACATAGCCTCCACTAGAATATAACCTCAATGAAAGGCTGTAAGAAAGGGTTAAAAGTCCCTCCACTGCTCAGCCTGCTTTTTGCTTCTGGCCCTGATCACCAGTCCAGCATGCAGTCTCTGGAAGATTGCCCACAGGGGAATGTAGGCTTTGGGCTGAAGAAGATCCCCCTCCCCAGTCTTTGTGGATAGTGCATGTGGGCTGGAGCAGTAAACAGTTGCTGAAAGTATAAGCTTCCAATGGAGGAGGAAGCGGGTAAGAAACTGGGAAACTGTGTTAGAAAATGCAAAATATATGAATTTTGTATTTGGTTCGTAAGGAATGAAGATCCATAGCAAATAAAGAATAAGCATGGGAAGGATTAAAAGCCAGGTTGCTGTTTTTAACTCAGTGGAAAATGGGGTTGGTTTTTATTTGTTTGTTTTTGTAGTGTTCATCATGGAACTAGCTCATTAGAAAGTTTTATCGGAAGGGATGGGGAACCTGTGTCCCTTCAGATGATGTTGGGACTTCATTATCCCTGACTATTGGCCATGCTGGCAAGAGATGATGGGAGCTTGACCTCAACAATATTTGTGGGGCCAGACATCCCCTACCCTGGTTCTACCAGTTTAAGATCAGTGGCCAACATGAGTTTAGTGAAGCTGGGTATTTGAGGGCTTGGGCAAGCACCATGAACTCTCTGAGGTTTTGTTTTCGTTGGCTGATCACAACACCATAGAAAACCTTGCTTTGGAATGCCCTCTGAGTTTCCAAAGTTGATTGTGACATGGAAAGCAGTCTGGATATCCCATTCCTTTGGATCCTGGTCTATAGTTTATTCTAGATTGGTGGCACCAGCGTTAGATGAAACACTGAGCAGTGGTTGCTGTGTGGTGTAGGAAAGGGGAAACGACGCCCACATGAAAGCTACATGAATATAGATCTAAAATGTGTTTTTCATTTACTGCACTGCAGTTTAATTACACTCTCTAGGTTGTTAAGCTTACAAGGGATAAGGAGACCTCTGAACATAAAGCTTTGCTTGTCTTCCCAGGTTCAAGAAGAAATTTAAGGAATGACTTGCTGGTAGCAGCAGATTCAATCACCAACACTATGTCTTCTCTGGTGAAAGAACTGAACTCAGGTCTGATTATTTAAAAGCAGAATTAATATTTAACCATTCAACACTCTTTTTAAAAAAACCATAATGCTTATAGACTACAAAAAGAGATGTACAGTATGTTATGTAGAAGATGTTTTTAATATGTAAGGAGAAATGTGTGGCAAATTCTGTTGAAGACAGTTGCCCCCATCCAAGGTAACTAGAGTGCAACGCTCAGAGTTTCTTTCTCTCTCCCACTCACTCACACACAAAATCAATTTTTTAATCTTGAAGCAGAGTTGCATAGTTTAACACTACATGGGTAACAAAAGAGATCCAAAACTCTGCGGTGTTTTGCATAAGAAGGTTTGGCAGCAACCTATTGTTAGAGCTGTGGCACTGTGGTGCCCATGCTGACCCCTTCATTGGTTAAAGGGAATCAGCATGGGGATTGGCCTAATGCCTGTGTAGTTAAGGGATGTCAAGGTGCACTAAATAATCACACCTGCTACACAATAAATAATCTCTCTGCATATGTCAGAATGAGTATCAGCAGTATATGAGTAAAGTAAGCAAACTCTTTAGTTAAAAACTGTATGCAACTGGTGTGTTTATAGCTATTTAGGATGGTGGTGTAAAGTCAGTCTGTGCTAGAAACATGAGAGAAACTTCCTAGAGTTCATGGCAATCATAGTACCATTGGCGCCTTTCTTCCCACAGAAGTTGGAAGTGAGACAGAGAGTAATGTGGATTCTGAGTTTGGTCGGACTCATTTTGATGACCTTGTTCCATCGCCAACTTCTGAAAAGGCTTTCCTTGCGCAGATTCATGCTCGGAAGCCAGGATACCTTCACAGTGCAGCTGCCTCTGGCACCATCCGCAGTGATATGTGGGTAACCCTTTGTGCTCATTATCTCTCTTTCCTTTTTAAATAATATATATTCCATATTGTCTTCAATAAACCATCTCTGAAGCTAAGCAAATGTGGTATGTACATGTAATATGGAGTTGCTCTCTTAACCAAATATTAGGCCAAGAATAGCAATGAGGGCTATTGTGTTTAAATCCATTTTATGAATCTCACAGCCTTCAAAAGAAAAACAATTATGCGGTGATTTTAACTTGGAAATTCAGCACTAGAGCAAATAAATGTAGAAACTGTTTGTTTTCAGGGCAGAGCCCTTTACTAGGAGATGAATTTAGCAATTGCTGACCTCCAGCTAGAGGAAAATAATGTTTCCAGTGGATATTGTTACAGTACTGTATATGTTTGTGGGGTGGTAGGCCGTAGGCCTGGGCCCCTTCTAATTCCTGAGATATCCAAGCTAGCTTCTTGGTGAGGTGATAGCCTAGGTCATGGGCCTTTAAGGAAACAGGGGAAATGGCTCAGAAATTAGCCTCCCCTTCCCATTCCACATCACAAAAACTGCTCTTGAAATTTCATTTCATTACTCCTAATCCTTAGAAACTGCTGGCCCCTATTGGTTCACAGAGTAGACAAAACCAGCAGTTGCACAGTCCACACTGCTGACCTTCTGCACACACTGTGACCTGGTTCACATGTAATGCTGAGCCAAACCATGGCTAAGCATGAATGAGCAAGCATGCAGGTACTTAAGAGTAGAAATCATGGCCAATTTGCCCCTATTCTTGCTCAAACCCATGACCCTGAGATTAAAAGTCTCATGCTCTACCAACTGAGCTACCCCTTCAGTCTGTATATATAGAGGACACAGAAACAGGTTGCACCCTCAGCAGGGTCCCTGTAATACATGGCCCCTTCCTCTGCTCTGCCTTCTACTTATGTATGTTAGACCTTAATTAAAAGCCATCACTGGAATTTGGTCTCTAATAAATTATGCCAAAGGAATCTCTTATTTGCACTCTTCCTCAAGTGTTTTGGTGGTTGTTGTTTTTTGGTGTGTGTTTTTTTGACTGCATCAGACCAGCACGGCTACCTACCTGAATCAAGTGTCAAGTGTTCTGCATTTTTTTGCTCAGTTTCGATCTTTATACATACACCATTTAAGCAGGTGGATTTGCAGTAGGACAAAGCCATTCTAGCTGCAGGGGGAAAGTCAGTCACTACCAAGACAATCTAAACCTAATTTCTGTATACAGAATTTCCAGTGTTGCCTTACCACCCATTTACAAAACAGTCTTTTGCAATGTAGAATATGACATTTGCAGAACTTTGCTTCATCTCAGATTCAGAGAGAAATTCTGCATATCAGTTATGCCAAAGCATTAAAGACATACTGATGAGTCACAAATGTAGGAAAAATGCATACCAATACATGCCTATGCCTTATATCCTCTATTCAGGTACATGGTGAAGACTTTTTAAAAACTTTAGCAGGCATCTTAAGTTAGCCTTTTTTACTTTATGTTTAGTTTTAACTGATTTTATCTTTGTATCTTTTTGTAATCTCATTGTGCACAGCTTAAAAACGATGGTGTTAAGTGGTATTTCAGTTGCTGAAATAAATAAAAAAAGTAAAGTAGGAGATGCCCTGATTAAAGAATTGTTTGTGATTTCTTTAAATATGCATGTTTTAATTCAATTAATCAGAAGTTTAAGCTGCAATTCTAAGTGTGGTTACTAGGGAGTAAGCTTTACTGACAAAGTGGGACTTACCTCCAAGTAAACATACATAGGATTGCACTGTTAAATCAACTAACACTGTGCAAAAGAATCCTAAGCATGTTTAATCAAGCATGTTCGTGGTTTACTGCTCATTGTTTGTTTGGGGGAGACAAACTGCAAGCCTGGGTTAATACATACTGCTAAGCCAAACTCTGACTTTGCTTTGGATAGCACAGAAGCAGTGGGTTTCTTTCGACAACTCAGTTGGTGGCATGCAGCTGAGAAATTTTGTGGAAAGAATAAAGCACCCATGATCTTAGCTGTGAGTACCTGAACGCTTGCTAATTCATGCTTAGCCACAGTTTGGCTTAATGTTATGTGCTAACTGGGCTAGTGAGTGTGCTTTAGAGAAAGCAGTGCTTATCTTTTCCCCCAGGGTACTTCCTGTGTTCTCGGCTGTGAATTCCTACCCAGACCAGAATCATAAACACAGTTCTGACATAGATGGCTACGTTATCTCCTTCCTAGATTATACCATTTCAGACTGCAGGTGTTGAGGGTCATATTGTAATTCTCATATGTTGTTGTAAGAGAGAGAAGACTCCCTGCCAGTAGAAATCTATCATATTTCTAGTTTACAACATACAGATAGTCTTTATTTATTATGTAAGGAAGTAAATATAGCCTCCAAATTTTAGGCTGACATGGTGCAGTCTAGGAATTCATTTTTCAGAACAGTAGTTAGGGTCTAGCATACAGTAATTATCCCCAAAGGCACTGCAAGTAGGAATCTCTCTGTGAATGAACAGATCCATTTGAAAGATGAAATGTGAATGTGTAAACAAATAAGTCCTCTGTTTTGAAAGAATATGCAGTATATGGAGTTTTTAAGAAATACACAAAACAGGACTTGCCTTTCAGAGTTCATGAGGAAAACGCAATGAGTTCGGAATGTTAGCATTTTTAAAATTTTAGGAAGCTGTTTATTAATAATTGTCTTTAGGGTTACAGAAGATGGAGACCCTTACGTTAGAGCAGATGATGAGAACTATGAAAATGACTCTGTTCGCCAGCTAGAGCATGAGCTCAAGATGGAGGAATATTTGAAACAAAAGCTGCAGGATGAAGCTTATCAGGTAAAAATAAAAAAGAGAGCTCAGCAAAGTATCTAGGTAAAATTAGAATCCACAAATGACACTGTGCTGGATTCTATTTCGGTTGGATCTCAAATGTGTTCTCTGTAGAGCTGAGGCGTCAGATTCCAGCTAGTATTATATTCATTCATGTTTCTATGTGTGAGTAATCAGGAAGTGCTGTAGGTATTGAACTGAACAAGGCTGACATTAACCTCAACAGGCTGTTAGTTGATGCATCACAAATGCTAATAGCATTCTCTGTCAACAATGTGCTTTGCCAACTGTTTTTACTGATTTGCAATAGAGTGGTGCTTGGCTCACGTGTGCATGTTTGGCACTTATTAGCTGGAGAATAGAGTGAAGATTTGCATGTGTAAATGAGCCATCACTGATTTAATCTCTGAAGGTTGACCTTCCATGTTATCCATTGCCAGCTCAAAAGAATGTGCTCAATGGAGCAACACAATCAAGTTTTGAGTAATGAAGTAATGAGAAACGAAGTGATGATATGCATATGGAAACCAGCTCTATATGTTATTTCATTCAAAGAAAGTTAGGCTGTGGCCCTTCTGCATTAAGGGGCTGTTATCATAAAAGTGAATCTCAAGAGTCGTCATGCAGGCATACATACAAACAAATAAATGAAAAAAGGATCAGCAGACAGGTAGTCCAGTCCTGTGGTCTAGGTAAACATATGTTCAAGTTACCAAAACATCTAAGTAGCAGATGTATATTCCTTGCATATCACTTCTCATAGAAGATATCTCATAGAATCATAGAGTTGGAAGGGACCCTGAGGACCACCTTTTCCTACCCCTTGCACTGTTGGAACATGCAGCTGTCCTTTAAGGGAATCAAACCTGCAACCTTGGCGTTGTCGGCACTATGTTCTAACCAACTGACCGATCCAACCTGTGAAATGATTGCCACTATGCCAAAGCGGAGCTAGTTGGAATCCTGTGCCCCTCCCAGCACTGTAAAAAAAATGCAGCCATAGCAGTACGAAAGAGGCACTGTTGCCATGGCCACTCCCCCACCGGGAAGATACCAGTGGTAGAGCACTTGGTTTGCATGCAGACAGTCCCAATATCAATCCCTGGCATATCCAGGTAAGGCTAGGAAAGACTCCTGCCTGAAACCCTGAAGAGCTGCTGCTACCAATCAGTGCAATGATAATATTGATCTCAATGGACCAATGGCCTGACTGTGTAAGGCTGCTGCTTATGTTTCCTATTTTCCCCTAGCAACTCTGTTGCTACCTACTAATTATAACATCGCTCCCGACATGGCTGTAACTATGCATCACATAAAGCAATCGCCATGGAATGATAGCACAAAAACTGTGATAGCATCACATTATGAGCACATTGTCAGGAACAGACCACATTGCTTCTTCCTGTGCAGCTGGTGCCATATCCCAGGGATTACAGTGAAAGCAACCCATCCTTGCCCTGACTCCTGGCATAAGATATGTCATAGAAATCCTCTTGTTGCCCACCAGGCATAAATCAAGGAAAGGATTGTATCATAGGCTGCAGTCCTTGGCCTAGTTAGATCCCTTGAAGATAGTGTTCCAGGCACATGTGCCAGGGCGGATCTGCTATGAAACTAAGGAAGCTTAAAATTCAGGGCCTCTAATCCCAGAGGGACCCCAGAAGAAACTTTAGTCTGCATTGTTTGAAAATTGTGGGTCTAGTAGACTCAATTTGATTAATTTTTGGTTGTACATGTTTCAACAATCCCAAAGTTTGAGGGTCAGTAGCATGGATGTTGTAAAGGTATGATGATCTGTCGTGAAACAACCCCATTGAAAAAGATAACAATAGTTACCTAGACCTCAATGCTGGTTCAAGCTTCAGGGCCCCCAAAATTTACATTCGCCACTGTATATGTGCATAGAAAATTACTTTATAAATGAACAGTTGACTGGTTTGAACTTACAGGAACCTTGCCTGTCAAAGAAATCACATTCCTTTTATACTACAAGGCACTGAACTATAGAAGGTCTAGGCACAAGAATTAGAGAGTATTCCTTTCCTCTCTGCTCTGGTGCTTGTAGTAAATGACCTTTGTATTCAGAACAGCAGCCTTCTTACAGGATCACCTGGCATGCAAACTTCTTTCCTTATAAATGTGTAGTGTTACTGCTCGTGAACACTCGCTCACCTTTCTTGTCCACTGTTTCTCCAGAATGCTACACTGGTTTGGCTGCTCACATCTTCAGTTTTCACTCTCTTTTTATTCATAGGTCAGCTTGCAAGGATGAGTAACTAGTATCACTCTCCTCTCAAGTAAGTATTCTGTTAGTCTAGATCTCTGGTCAGCAGGTGGTTTTACAGGCAGGATGAACTGGTTGTGTGTGAAGGAGAGAACTGTTCAAAGTGGACTGTTGCTAAATTCAGACATCCTTCTCTTCCCTCCTCTCCTTTCCGCTACCTAGAATTGGGCACAGAGACTAGTGTGTAGCACTAGTTCTCCTACTGCTAGATCCTCCTATTGCTGGCATGTTGCTGTGGGTCTCTCTTTCCTATTCTCTTGCTTTTTTACTTTGTAATGCAACTGGCAAGGCAAGCAGGGGCTTAAGTGAGACGAGTTTCTGCGTTTGCTTGTGTACTTCAGTTTCTCCACACCAAGTGTCTGCCTCCCATATTTTTCCTCTCCCTTAAGAAACAGAGAGAGGCTAGTAGTTTTGGAACCTATGGCACCCCTCAAGGACCAGACTGAACCCATGCACTGCCAGTTTCTGACCTTTAGTCTAGTACAGAGGTGCTCAAACTCCCCCCCCCACCACCACCACTTGAAAATTGTTGATGGTTTCGGTGGATCACTTAATGATTTTTGTTCCTGTTGTAGCAATTGTAACAGCTGTGTTAAATGTTATTATGAATGTTAATAGTATTTTTAGTACTTCTTTTCTTTCTTGTATTGTATTGTATTGCATTGCATTACAGTTTGCATTCCATAGAATATAAGAAAGAAAAAAGGCAATTAAAATGAAATTAAAAATCAATATGGATATTTAATATGGGCATCTGAATGAAGATGGACCACCTCAATGAAGCTCACAGACCATAGTTTAGGAACACCTGGTCTAGTGGAATGATTTCATCTGAAAGGTGGCACTTTTAAATTTAAGTACCATCTAAAACACGTGCGCAACCTTGCAGTTTGCTACATGTATTAACTAGTCAATTCAAGCCATCTCTCAGAATTCTCCCCAGTTATAATTCTCTAATTTGCAGGTTTTAATTCGCTTCTTCTTTTTCTGGGTACAGTGCATTTTATAAACAACTATAACTTAAAAGCAAAATAAATGAACTGGGCTAGAATGCAAACAGCAGCAGTCCCATCAATTTTCATTATTAATGAAATTTGTCCACTGTCCCTCTCCCTGGCTGCTTTACTTTGGGGCATTGTTAAGAAAGAGAGCGTTCTCTATATCTGTGAAAGTGTGATTGAGCAGCTAAGATGTTTGATTACCTAAGAAATGCTTTTCACAATGAATCTCTTCCTCCATTTCATTCAGCCTCACAGGCACTTAGCATTAATTAGGTGTGAAAAATCAAAGGTGCTTTTAATATATTGTACTTCTAGCCCACCTGTCCTAAAAAGAGCTAAAAGTGTTGTGCACAGTATACACACACACACACACACACACACACACACAAAAACACACACAGCCTTTTCCCTTCAAAAACACCCTTGTCAGATAGGTTAGGCTGAGAGTTGGGGACTGATGCAAAGCCACCCAATGAGCTTAATGGCTGAGTGGCAACTTGAAGCTGGATCTTTCAAGTCCTAAACCAACATTCTGTTCATTGCAGCACACTGGCTCTCCCACATACTGACTATTTCCACATGGTAGCTATGCGTATTACAGAAATTATAGAAATGATAGTTTCTATAGAAACTAGCATTTCCGCAGCAGAACTCGAGCAATGTGTACAGCTCAATATGTTCTTGTACACTTCCATGCTTTTACTCCACCTGTATATTATACAGTAAGTGCCAAGTCACAACCTATGCTTGCTGAACAGTACTGGTAAAGTTACCAACCTGAAGAGGAGTGTATCATATTGTTAAGGTAAAACTGTCACCCCGGGATATCAAATGTACTGTCCCTAAGTAACAAGATGAATGATATGGAATCCGGCCCAATACCATTGTTCGTATTTAGATTCAACTGATTTCAGTTTAGAAATGTGCCATCTGGATTCAATCAAACTGGCCACTACTATGATTTGTAAAAATGTGTTATCTATCATATGCCAGCAACAGCTTGCTATACTTTTGAAAACATTATGTAAATAGTGTTACAAGATTCTAGGTGGCAAAGATACAGTTGGTGATTGCTTATGGCAGAATTTGTTTTAAAAAATAACCTGCGAGGTTGTGTTTTTATACTGTACTTTATCCTACATTACACCAGGCACTTTTAATACTGAAGGACAAATTCTAACATTCTTTTTAAAAGAATTGTACCATTATACCCTTTAATAGCAACATAAGATTATTCCAAAAGGTTTGCTTAACATCCCTTTGTGGCTTATAATGTAAAACAAATACGCACTTTTCTCTGTTTCAGGAAGCTTAAAATTAATTTCACGAGTCCAAAATTCAGTTGCGTGGTCCAATCTATAGAAAATTTGTCCAATTTAAGTCTCTTCAAAGTCTCTGAACAGAGAGAGCCAGGCTACATTTACCCATGCACAACCCATTTATCTACTGCAATGCATTGTATGTGGGGCTGCCTTTGGAAAGCAGGATACCGTCCTTAAATTTTGTGTGTGTGTGTGTGTGTGTGTGTGTGTACAGGAACTCCATGTATGTCATGGATCAGAGAAGGGCTGTGTATTTTTAATACGTCTTCCTCTCCCCCTGCACTGCCAATATGCATTATGCAAGCTTGACAGTATATTATTTATATTGACAGGAAAGCTGCAGTCAAATGGACAATGAAAGTGACAGAAGAGAGGAGGAGGAGGAGGAGGAGGGCTGCACTCAGACGGATGACAGAGAGAGCCTGGCTGCCAGTTTCACAGAAGAAGCAGAACAACAACACATGCAGCCCCTCTGACATAAGATAACCAACTAGTTTTGAAGACTGTAGCACAGTATTTTTGTTCTACCAGTTGTAGTTTGTAGGTGTTTGTTTTGAAGAGAAAAAAAGACTTTTTATTTAAAGCTAACTTATATCAGCTACATTCTATGTAACATGGCTCATTACTGGTGAAGAACACAGGCTGAAACAAAATGCCGTTATTACAGTTAATGGCAGTACTAACAAAACACTTAAGCCCTTTGCACATAATGTTGAACCTCTTCAGTTTACAATGACAATATTAATATACTGTTTATATTAGGAGTTTGATTTCTGAATAGTTTGAGATTTTAGAACACTTTCCTACACTGTACATTGTTTTTCCACAGAGGAAATTTTAAAAGCTACAAATGATGCATTTAACACTGAATGAATATACTCCTGAGTGTACATATTTATAGCCCAGACGCTAGACTATGGCTGCAATCCTCCAGCCGGCTGTATGTGCTGAATCCCGCCAGTATCTGTGGGACTTCAATGCACATGTCCAGCTGCAGGATTGCAGACTTAGATTGCAATTTGTTTTACAGTCTTTCTGCAAAAAAGAAAAAAGAAACGAAAAAAGACTTGTACAAAATGCACTAAGAAGTATCTCTATGATTTAGGGCTACTACATAACTTAGGAATGTTTTCTTTCAAAGTAATCTAACAAATCAGCCATAGAAGTTAGTGTAAATATTTTCTTTTCAAATAGATATCATATACAAAAGGCAACATTCAAATGATATAGAATCTAG
Source organism: Podarcis liolepis (assembly GCF_965112155.1). NCBI lineage: Eukaryota > Metazoa > Chordata > Lepidosauria > Squamata > Lacertidae > Podarcis > Podarcis liolepis. Next base: position 41,266,085 of record NC_139560.1, on the reverse strand, counting down.
TTTTTAAAATCAGCACAGATCTTCTTAAAACTGTGAACTATGTTTTGAAATACTCGTTGCTAAAGCTGTTTATAAACCACAGGTGCCATAAAATCCCTAAACTAACTCACGTTAACGTATAATCTTTCATAGTATTGTTTAATAGCTGTTTTAGAACTTTAGTAAGCATGTGTTCTTTCACATTTCTCCATCCTTCATTTCCTGTTTGTTGAGGCCTTCAGCTTTAAATGTACAGGCTTTAAAAGTGCGCTTGCAACTATTTTATTTTATTTCTGAATGTGCATTGCCTTAGCCAGCCACCAGATGTTCTGCATGCATTCTTGGAAATGTGTAATGAGACTTTCTTTCAGGACTGAATGGGGATACTAAGTATATCTATGAAAAACACAGAGGGGAGTACAGTCCTTCTACTAACTATATGTAGTTACAAAGGTGTCTCTTTGAGTAACACTTAACATCCTATTTCAACTATATAACAGGGAGGAGAGAGACCATTGGCCTTTGCATTCATCTGGATTATAAAAAGGGGGGAGGGGAGTTGCAATGAGATTTCCCAGCCATTGGTATGCATTGAGTTAGCCAGTAGCAACTCACACCAATGATATTTTAGCTAGGAATAAAACATTAAGTAAGCTGGAAATTTCTAGGATTCCACTAAGGTTTTGAATACATGGCACAACAATTCTAATAGTGGGTGTCAGTTTGGGAAAGGGTCAGTTTTATAAATACCGTGTTTCATGGAAACATCGTAGAAAATGTCCTATCATTAACCATAATAAAGCTTCTCCCAAAGAGCTACTACAGAGTTTGTCCAAATTAGAAGTTTAATCCCTCTTCTGATTCTACTGGAAATAAGGATTGGACAAATTTACTTGGGTTAAAAATAGTTACTAGTACTTTTCACAGATGCATGAAATCATTGCTACTACTGGCCACCTTCCTCGTGTATGTTTCAGCACTGTCTCTATGTAGTCAAATCACACGAGTCAGACAACTGCAGAATATAAAATATGTTTACATAGAGACACTCCCTAACCCAACATTTGCAATAAATAATCCTTACTCCTGTTCATATCTGCCAACAGGTAGATACATCACAGGTTATACATAACCTGTGACCACTTACCTCTCCTGTAACCTTCTCTCAGGAACCAGAACTCTACTAGTGCCTAGCACTCAGCAGATAAAACCACTACAGTGTTAAGAAATCATGCTGACATGTCGCTCAGGATTCCAGTCAGGTGTTTCCTGAAGAGAGACAAACTGGACCAGAACACAGCTCTGTCTGAATGACCCAAATCCAGTCGCATAATTGCAGTTGGGAGTAATAACCACGTTGCTTTAAAACATTTTATTTGCACACCTATATTGCATGTAAGATCCATGCATGAGTCTTACATTTCAAGGTTTATGTAGCACTATTGCCATCTTCATTCTCTCAGCCTGGTTTCAGCACATAACCCCCAAGCAGGGCTCTAGGTGGCCTGTTATGCTCCGGAACTCTAAGATTAAGCACTTTTTAATTTGCCTCTCCACAAAGAAAAACCTCGTTTTACAATATTACCCAGCTTTTGAGCTGGTAGTGGCCCAGAAAGGACAGTACTTCCCCCAGTTTCTCTGCAGCATGTGTTGCGGAGGGAGCAGGAGTGCCACCATCTATCCAATGCTACCATCCAACCAACCAACCAACCTCCAAGGCCATCAGTCATTATAATGCATATTTAAATAAAGATATACATGTGATAAAGTTCCACAGATGTTATTCTGTGACCAGACCACATTTTCAATTCCTGGATTTTATTTGTGCTGTTCAGGCCTCCATGAGTTGGATTTTATGTGTGGGTGCCCCATTTAAACATTATGCACAGGTGTGGGTGTCTGTCTAGAGGGTGACACTGGAAGGCATCACCTCCCACAAAACCGACACACATGCACATGTAGGAGAGTGGTCAGATGAAAGTTTTTTCCCAAATGGGTCTATGTTTTAGCCCACTCAGTCCTCATCTATTTGTTAAACTTGGTTTGGATTGTGAACATTAAAGTTACAGAAAGGGTTGAACTGGCCTTTTATTTAAAAAATTATGGCCAGTTACCGCAGCCAAAAACTCCTGTTGTGGATTGTCAGTGGAAAGGTAGTTAAGAGAGAGGAATGAGAATGTGAAGAGGAATATGATTCTTGAATGTTGAAAGAAAAGATGGAGAATAGATTCTCTGTAAGTAGTAATGTTAACTAAAAACTGCATTAAAAGGTGTGTGGCCTTTGTTGTGATAATATGTATTTTCTTATATGCATGAGACAAAATGTTGCATCATTATTTAGCACAGATGTCTGCCTTTACTTTAATCATCTTCTCCCATCTTTATTAGTTTCTTGGAATTGCTGTAGATATTTATTGTAAATACTGCAACCTCAGGTTGCAACAGTTAGGTTGGTTCAATTCAGTGAAAGGAGCCTTGAACAACGAGCACGCTGCTGTGTCCTGAGAAGAGAGGGCATCTTACTTGTGAACCAAAAATGTATGAAGAGTTACATCTTGAGGCTACTGTCTGATGTTTTTAACTACTGTTATTTCACACCAGTCCAGACAGACTCACACTACAAATTTTACATTGTTCATTGGTATTGTAAACAGAACTATTATTGTATGGGGTTTTTTTGTATTGTTGTTAAGTATTGTTTTGTGTGTGCGTGTGTGTGTTCAAACCTACTGGGGACATGTTATATTTTGAAGTGATTAAACTATTTAATTGTGTGTCTATATTTTGGAATGGAATTATTTCTTCATTAAAAAAAATAATTTTTAAAAGTAATTCAAGAAGACTCTGTTTTGTTGTTTACACTGTCCCACAGGCTCACTCATAAATTTTATTTATAAAATGGTTTCTACTCTACTTTCCTATTTTAACATTGCGTGGTATTCCAACTACGGTAAGTTTTATTCAGAGTAGAGCCATTAAAATCAAAGGGTGTGACCAAGTTGGGTAGTTTAATTTCAGTGGCTCTACTCGGAGTTAAACTGAGTTGAATACCATTCATAATTATGTTACGTTAGCCAAGAAAAAATAATTATGTTATGTTTGGCCAATTAAAAATAATCTCAAATATTTAAAATTACAATAACGCAATTCAAAGCCAAAGGGAAAGCAGATAAAATTACTCACTGCAAGGTGGTTGTTGCCATCTGTCTGCCTCAAGAGACAATGGGGTGCGTCTCCAGGGTTAAAGTCAAACCGCTTCATTAGCAATACCAAAGTGACCTCCCAGGGACGCAAGCCTGGGCAGATGACATGACCCCCCTCTCAGCCGCACTGATGTGGTCCAAAGGAAAGCAGAGCAATACATTTGACACCATCTTGTCTGCAGGAGTTGCCGGAAGGAGGCATACAAGGTGTCATCCAACCGTCCTGGATGTGTGGGGTGTTAGGGGACAGGTAGTACCTCTGGTAGGGGACATGCCATGCTCTTTCTGGGGTAGTTTGTCTGCCTTTGGTCCCCACCCTACACTCGGCTCTCACCTGTGGCTCCTAGAAGTTGTCACTAAGTGACAGCAGCCATACTTCAGGAAATGGCTTCGACTGGCCAATTACAACAAGTGAGGGTAGTTGATGGGTCTCAAACCCTCAGTGAACAGCAAGGTAAAGGTAAAGGACCCCTGACAGTTAAGTCCAGTCGCAAACGACTCTGGGGTTGCAGCGCTCATCTCACTTTACTGGCCAAGGGAGCCGACGTTTGTCCGCAGACAGTTTTTCTGGGTCATGTGGCCAGAATGACTAAGCTGCTTCTGGCGAAACCAGAGCAACACACGGAAACACCGTTTACCTTCCCACCAGAGTGGTCCCTATTTATCTACTTCCACTTTGACATGCTTTCAAACTGCTAGGTTGGCAGGAGCTGGGACCGAACAACGGGAGCTCACCCCGTCGGGATTCGAACTGCCGACCTTCCTATCGGCGCCACCCGTGTCCCGAACAGCAAGGTAGCCAGAGATAATTTTGCAGTTTTGGCAGTGTTTAGAATCACCTCAGGAAAGGGACAGGGAACTCCAGGGGCAAGGAGTTCCACAGTTTGGGCATCGTGACAGAGAAATACTGCAGGGAACAGCATGGATGTTATTTTGTCTTGATTGGTTATGAATACACTTTCAGAGAAGTGGTGTGCTGGTAGTTATAATTCCAATAAGAGATGAGTTTTCTTTGAATTGCTATCTCCCTCATCCCTTTCCCTCTTGCCAAGGCTGCTATGTTTTTAATAACTGCATGTTATTAAGGCTACAATTCTAGACTGGGAGGAAGCAACATTGAAAACAATGGGACTTACTTCCAAATGACATATATAAGACTGCGTTGTTAATTAACCAAATAGGCAGAAGCAAAGAAAATTATATTATGGCTAAATTAGGTTTGCCATCAGGAACAGCTTGGAAACACCAGATTCTCTTTTGTGGGAACAAAGCAGTTCAAGGAGTAGTACACAGATTGGAAGCAATTTTAGTTAATTGGGATAATCATTCAAGCCATGTAACACATGGATTCCTTTTTGGCTGAAAGCCACATGGGTATGTGGGGCTGAAGAAAAGAAAAGGGAAGGCCAAGGTATCAGGTGTGCTTTGAAAGAAAGCAGCAGCCACTGCCAGCACAGGTAATTCTATCCCTCAGGGCAGAACCAGTGCAGGCCCCAAAGGCATCAAGCCCCAAATCTGGCCCTGTTTCCAAGGCAGCGGTTCTGAGCAACGCTCTTTAGAACCTGGAGAGTTTTCTTCAATTTTAGAACATCAAAGGTAAAATGTTTCATTTTGTATGCACTATAATTTTAAAGTTTCTGTGGGGGTGGTTAAATCTTTACACTGGCTTATTTCCTTTCAAAGACCAAACAAATGATCACATATCCCAAAACTTCTGTGCTGACTGGAGAACCCTCACTGGGTTTGGAAAACAGAATAATTAACACTCAAGGGGACTGTGCTGTTTGGACATTCCCTCTGCAGTCCTTGAAGAAGAAACTGGGGGAAAGCTGCTTATGGCCTGGAATAAGAGCTAGGTTTCAACAACAACAACAACAACAACTTTGCAGTATGGCATGAATAATTTGGTTTCCTGGAATATGAAATTAAAATGACATTGGGTTGGATCAAGTGTAAGGAAACTTGAACATTGTTCCCATTGAAATCAGTAGGATTTAAGCAATAATTCACTTGTCCATTGATTTCAATTAGACCACCTGGTTCAACTCACTTTGTCTGGATCTAACTCAAAAGTGATTGTTTTTCATGCTAAAACTCAATAGTTCATTGGTTATTTACATTTTATATAGGAAGGTATTGAATACTTTGTAGAAAGATGACTCACAAAACTCTGTATAAATAAATGAAAGGGACTTACTTCCAAGTAAATGTTATCAAGCCAGCCATGCTAACTTGTATGCTTACACTGAAATTCAGGCATGCAACATTCCCTTTCTTATTGGTGTGCTTAACTGAGAAAGAACATGGAATGTGAAACTATCTAATCGCCAACATGCAAAAAATGGTGAGATATGTCCCCAGTCGCAGTAAACAAGTGATGGAAGTATTGTTTACCCTGTACAGTTTCTGCTGAATCAGCTGAATAAACAAATTTAATGATTCTGCTTTACTTCTATTTACCTGAGTTCTTATAGCTGGCTAGCCTCAATAGAGAAGATCTCCATAAGGGAAGGCATTGCTTTCCTGATTGTATGATGTCTGGCACCTTTCCTGGGGATCCTTGCAAATATAATGACAGGCATTTTGCTGGTCTGGTAATAAAACAAGTTTCTACATAATCTGCATACAATAAATTTGGCTGCTGCTTCAAATAATTATGATGATGAAACACACAAGTTTCAATCCACCTTAGCTAGTAATGACTGCAATTTGCTCTAATGAGAGCTCCTTTCCCATCCAGTTGAAACTAGGATTCCCAATCTGTTTTGGTACCTCAGTGACACACAAAGGATTAAAGCTCTTCTACCACTATCCTGATGCAAATGGGAGGAGTGGAGGAGAGAAAGGAATGGACTTTCAAATTAGTTTCATAGAACTCACAACTGCATGAACAGCATTGCATACAGTTTGGCCTCAAGGTCAATGGAAAGGAATAGGATTTGGGACAGACTGGTGCCATTGGTTACAACAGGATTTAGAAATGACTAATGTTAGCTGGATTGGAACTTGACATGTTCATTTATTCCCAAATGCATTTTTTAAAAAAATATTTGTATGGCAGCCTTGCTATAAATTCCAGGGAGAGGTTTATAGACTATGCTAGGTAAAGGTAAAGCGATCCCTGACCATTAGGTCCAGTCGTGGCCGACTCTGGGGTTGCAGCACTCATCTCGCTTTATTGGCCAAGGGAGCTGATGTACAGCTTCTGGGTCATGTGACCAGCATGACTAAGCCGCTTCTGGCGAACCAGAGCAGCACACGGAAACACCGTTTACCTTCCCGTCAGAGCGGTACCTATTTATCTACTTGCACTTTGATGTGCTTTAGAACTGCTAGGTGGACAGGAGCAGGGACCGAGCAACAGGAGCTCACCCCGTCGCGGGGATTCAAACCGCCGACCTTCCGATCGGCAAGCCCTAGGCTCTGTGGTTTAGACCTATACTATGAACATGCTATGACTATGCTAGAACAGCAATTAAATCAATTTATAAATGCAGCAATCCACACTAGGAAAAAACCCTATAATTAAAAGCTAGGTATTCAGATCAGCAAATGCTTGGCTAAATAAGTAGGTCTTTAACAGATGCCAAAACACTAGTAACAGCACCTGTCATACTTCAGCAGGGATTCCAAAGGCTGGGCACCACAACACAAAAGTACCACCACCTGTTTGCCACATCATGGCTTATGTGGACAATGGAACAACCAGGAGGGACTCGTCTGTGCATCTCAGTGGATGCCACAATCATGAATAAGATAAGCAAATGGTCACCTCCTAAGCACTGGCGGAGGAAGAGGAGTATGGGGGGAGCGCACCGCCCCTGGCAGTGTGATCCCGGTGGGGTGCCATTGCAGCTGCCCTCTTGCCCACGCTGGGCACTATGCCCCCGCAGACAATGCGTCACGTCCCCAGGACGGATGCCACACCCCTGCGGACGGTGCGCCATGCCCCCAGGACGCACGCCAGCCCCACCCCCGCCTGCTCTCCACCCCCCAGTGCCAGAGCATGAAGTTCCGCCACTGCTCCTAAGCCCAACATTCCAAAGATGAGAAGCTATAGAGGTGTGCAACTGTAATATTTGCAAGAAAAGTCTCAAAGTCTTGATAAAGTGAAATAAAATCTATTTTAAGTTTTAAACAATATACTGTTTCCTCTCCTCTTCCTGATAGTAAACAAAAAAATTGACAAGCACTGATTTGTGTTGTTGTTTTTTAATTTGTCTTTATACCGGAGCTTTGAACAGCTCCATTTGTTACATGTGATGCACCCACAAAGAGGTTACTGTTTAATGAGGCAATTCTGTACAGTTTTCCTCCATTTCCTCCCATCCCCCCCAGCAGTAACAGATGTTTTTTCCAGTTTGGTTTAGGAAATGGGTTCCTTTATTTGATCCATGTTTCTCTTCATTTTCAATCTGCAGTTCAGCAGGCACCAGGGAAGGTTATAATAATTAGAAAGCTTAACCAAGGAATAACTTGAGAATTGATAAAGCAGATTTTAAAGGGCATTTTTAAAAGATGAATCCAGTGTAGTTTGCTGCATAGAACAATTCAAAATGGTTTATTTGAAGTAAACTGTAAATTAGTTTATGATCTTATGCCTTTATTATATTATTAGCTTTAACTACATGTTTACCTATCTGCTGTTGTTTATTTTATGCCCTACCCCACTCAAGGGTACGCTACCAGCCTTTAAAATGAGTAAATAGTAATGAGTAAATGAGTAAATAGAGATAAAATCATTGCTGCTTTCCCTTGCTGATTTTGTGCATATCACACAAGTTGCTCTTGATATAGTTTAGGCCTCCTAACTCCTAACTTCAGAGGACTGAACCTATTTAAGTACAGTCAAACCTGGGTTGCCAGACGTAATATGTTCCAGAAGTTTGTTCGGCTTCCAAAACGTTTGACAACCGAATCACAGCTTCCGATTGGTTGCAGGAGCTTCCTGCACTCAGCGGAAGCTGCGTCGGATGTTGGGTTGCCAAAAAAACATTCAAGAACTGGAACTTTTACTTCTGGGTTTTTGGTGTTTGGGAGCCAAATTGTTCGAAAATTGAGCCATTCGGGAGCTGAGGTTTGACTGTATATACACTTTAACAATAACGCTTCACAAAACGTATGATTTACAAATTGCCCTCGGTAACATGATAGGTTATTGTTGTTAGCCGCCCTGAGCCCGGCTTCGGCTGGGGAGGGCGGGATATAAATGAATTTTATTATTATTATTATTATTATTATTATTATTATTATTATCATCATCATCATTATTATTAAAGGTAAAGGGACCCCTGACCATTAGGTCCAGTAGTGACCGACTCTGGGGTTGCGGCAGTCATCTCGCTTTATTGGCCGAGGGAGCCGGCATACAGCTTCAGGGTCATGTGGCCAGCATGACTAAGCCACTTCTGGGGAACCAGAGCAGCGCACAGAAACGCCATTTACCTTCCTGCCAGAGCAGTACCTATTTATCTACTTGTACTGGTGTGCTTTCGAACTGCTAGGTTGGCAGGAGCTGGGACCGAGCAACGGGAGCTCACCCCGTTGCGGGGATTCGAACTGCCGACCTTCTGATTGGCAAGTCCTAGGCTCTGTGGTTTAACCCGCGTCCCCAGTAACATGATACCCAGTGCTAATGCACTGTTAATATAGCCCAAAACTCCAGAGTTTTAACTTTTTCTTTTCTTTTACCTGTTTTTGTTATTTATGCCTTTTGTACTGTTGTATAACTTTTCCATATAAATAACAGGCTATTTTTTTAAGTTTGCCTTTTATCCCATGCTATACCATGCAGGTAAGGAGCATAAAGGGATTCATGTGTCTGCCTGGAGGGATGCCTGGGGAGTGACAGTAGCAGAGTGGCTGCTGGCTGTAGTACTGGGGTTGATGCCTGGAGTGTGTGCTTTGGCACAGTTGCATGTGCTGAAGGAGAGGGTGTACTGGGGCCATGTGTTCAATGAACAATGAGCTCATTGGCTGCCTCTGTGTGCACAGCAACACCAGCATAGTGTGGGCAGCGGTAGCATGTTCCAAGGATGCTGTGGGCATGTCTCTTATTTGTACACCTTTTTTGTATTTTTTGGCTGTTCCACTCCCTTGTGGGCTGAGCACATAGACTGAATACGGTGGCTTATCTGTGTTGTATCCCCCACCTACCCTCTCCACTGTAATGCAAGTACAGGATTGCTCTTTAAATGCCTTGCACTTTGATTTAATTTTAACATATACATGATGGAGCACCAGGAATAGAGGGGGTGTGCAGTAAGAAAGACTCAGACAGAATCTCCCAGCAACTTTGATGTCGTATTCTTTTTAAAGAAACACTTTTTAAAAAACCTATGGAATGTTTGAAACACACTTTTCACTGAATTAGTACCAGGCAGAATCAGGTTGGTTATTGATTAACAAAGAAGTGCAGAGCAGCTTGTGTATATAATAGTATATTTTTCAAATGTGGGTCTTTTTCACTAACACATTCAGTGCATTTGAAAGCATAGCCCATCAATAATCACACCATGAGTAACTGCTATTATAACATACAAACAGGAAGCAGATTGTTGAAGATTTCAAGTATGCTCAGACTCCCTCTTCCAGAATTCAACAAACCTGCTTTGAGCAAATTATTGCAAAGCCCCAAAGGAACGACCATTTAACCCTCCCCACCCTGAAGTCCCATTTTAAAAAGAAGTGTTCTGTTTATTACAATGGAATATGTTAAATCACTTGCAAGCTATTACCATTGAAAAGCACCACTGTTCCTCCTAAATGCATTCAGCCTCCTTTTTCTTTAAACAAGAACAGAAATGGGTAAAAGAAACTTAGACATGTTCTGCTGACCCATCACACTTGAATTAGAGTAATTTTTGCTACAGCTCATTTAAATCACATGGAGGTGTTTGCTGCAAGGCCCTTCTTTCCTCACCCTCTAGGTCCTTGTCCAACTCCAAGATATTTCTGCAGATTTAAAAGATGTGTCTGGGAATTAAAGTTCTTAATTGTGATGAATTAAAAGTATAATGGGTTAACTAAAAATCTTTGTTCCCTGAGTCTTCCATAGCAAAGGAGAAAAAAGTATGGCTAACTAGCTGTACTGGGGACATGGGGGAAATTATCACTATAGATAGAGAAATGTGTTGCAATTTGCATTAATATTGTATTTTCCTCTTCAAAAACTCTCCCATTAAGCATAACAGTATTTACAGAGTGATTTTCCAAGGAGTTAAGAGTAGCTGTACTTCAGGTACACTCTCTCATTAATAATTGCAGAAACACACATGCCCACACAACCAACCCCCAAAGTAAGATAGGGAGCATTATTATAAGTAATAATACTACTGTATTTGTATAATACCTGTATTATTATACCTGTGTCACAGGTGGAGTCATATTTATGGCTGAAGTGAAAAATGCACTGGGGATTTTGCAGCTAATAACTCATTCTCTTAACATAGGTTTGAGAGACCTGTAGCCCTCCATATGTTGTTGTACTACAAGTTCCATCATCCCTGATTGTCGAATATGCTGACTGGGGCTGATTGGAGTTGGGATTCAACAACCTCTGCAGGGCCAAGTTTCTTTATGCAGAGTACACTTGGGAATCCTGCAGCCCTACAGTAGGTTCTCAGCCACTTCATTTATAGATTTATCTGGGGGGGTTTAGTATTCACATAAAACATCACAAGGCAGTATACAGACTAGAAACACAGTATTACAGTTATAAAAAACAAACAAACAAATCAGTAAGAGCTTGCTGCCAAAGTATCTCAAATTTGAAAGGCTTGTCTAAATAATACCATTTTCAGGACATACCTAAAAACTAGCAAGTACGGCTCCTGCCAAACCTCTATTGGCAAGCCTACCACAGTAAGGGCTTGGTCCTTGGTACCCTGTAAAGGCTGGCCTAAACTCGGGGAATGTGGGAATACTGAAAGGGGGAGAGGGAGAGAGAGAAGGAGCATGGAAGAGGGGAAGAACAAAAGCAGATGGAGATGGTAGTGTGAGGAGAGCTCTGATGAGTGATCTGTTCTTCCCTCTGTAGTCTGTGGGATAAGGGTGGGAGGGAGAGATAAAAGGGGATGGCAGAGAGAAAGAAGAGTAGCTCTGCCTGCTTTTAACTCTGGCCTCCCACACTATTGGCCCCTGAAAAATTACTCTCAAGATTTTCAACAGGAAATAAAAGTTTCCCCATTTTTAAGCTAACGGAAGCAGACAAAAGCTCTAATTAACAAAACTGCAAGCTTGGTAACCATGCAGGGCTTTCAGGATAGTATTTTTGTATTCCACTTATAATTATGTGTCGTCCCCCCCAATTAATTTCTCATCTTCTGGTTCTTTCAGTACTGATTTAGGGAGTTCTCAGGCAGTGGTGCCATGAGTGCAAGACTTTGGGGGAGAGGTCCAAGGCCTCACACCACAAAGTGAGCAGAAAGCTGCCCAAACACAGCAGGGGTAGATTAGCGTGAGCCCCCTCCCCTTAAGACCACTTAGCACAGGGTCTAAAACTACCCAGCTGCACTGCAGCCTCAGAACAATCTGCTGAATGGCAGGAGAGAACTTAATGTGAGTGAGCAATCCCATTTTTTGAAAGGGACTTCTGAGTTCAGTGGAAAGCAAAATAGTCCCTTTTTCAGGTGCTGCGTTGGAACCATCTACCTAATAGCTATTTTCAAATATTTGGAGCAGCCAATTAGTTATCTTTCTCAATGTTGATAGAATATGCAAAGAACAGAGCATGAGTGAAGGAAAATGTTGCAGTTGTCACCCTAGATCCAAGGAGCTTGTGTATTTGATTGACAAGCATTAAATCCATATTCCTCCAGGCAATTATTAAAGGAATTGAAATGAAACCACCAAACGATGTATTTCATTGCTATGCTTCCATCCAGCTTTTCAGCTTACTATCCTTGCACTTGTAAGCATGGTGCTAGCAACATTAATGATGGAGATTGAGGCTTTGACCAACTTAGCAGAAAAACAGCTCTAACCACAGAGACCAGCTTTTTTTAAACAAAAAACAAAAAACTTGGAACATTATACTACATGCATGAGAAAGCATGAACAATGCTGCAAGTGTTAGCTACTTCATATGCTGCTGACATTATATTAATATTCATGCTTATTATTATGGGAACTAACAGCTTAGAGGACTGAAAGGTTTTTTATCTTTGTTCAGGCATGTGTCATCTGCCTTTTGCTATTTTGGAAAACTTGCCTGATGCTTGACATTAAATCATACCCATGCTAGAGGAAGTAGCTCATTTCTGAACCTGGGTATTCACTTATATAAAATATGAGGGAATATTTAGCAATCCATTATCATAGTGGCATTATTATATACATGGTGTGCCATAAGATATGTGCTGTTAATATCTGCATATTTTTCAAGCTCATGAAGAGTAAAACTCCTTTTTAAAAAGAGCTACATGCATTTTTTTAAGGCAAATAAAACATACTACTGTATCCACTTTTCCTGTTTATTCTATATTTATTATTCCTGTTTATTTGTCCTATTTCATTTCATTAGGGGAGGAAACCAAATGGGAATCTTGCTGTCAGGACACAGAATTTTCTGTAACCCTGTTCCTATCCCCAGTTGAGCTTTATACCATAACCAGGGATGGAGGAGTAATCTGAGTCAGTTCACATTTAAAGACAAACCTACTAAACCTACACTTTCTAAAACAGTTGATAAACCACAACACAGTTATCCTTCAAAACACACATTTCCCTGAATTTTGCAATGCAGTTTTCTATACAAGGAATGTCTACAAAAATGAATTTAGTAAAGTGTACCTATAAATGCACATCTCTCACACACAAACCATTGCAGTAGTACCGGTGCTTTTTTCTGGGAGTACTCAAGGGTACAGAGTGCCAACACCTTTTTTTTTTTTCAAACGTTAAAAGTGTGGCACTTACTGTAACAACTTCATGGTGAATACCAGCACCCTTTTTTCTTCAAAAAAGCACTGCATTGCAGTCTATATTATCAGATGCTCCTCATGGGTTGAATAGCAGCAGCAGCAGTTCACTCAGGCTGGCTTTTGTTGTTTTTCTGACCAAGTTGCTTTGACCTTGCCGGCCAGCTTAGAGATCAGATGCCCTGGAGCTCCAGGCAAGTGGAGACAGCTCAGTCAGACTGGCCTTTGCAGTGGTGATGGGATCTTTAACCTTACCAGACCCAATTATTCTGAACAAAGCCAGCAGTGTGTTGCCTGCTAAACGCCACCCCAGATATTAATTAGTAAAGACACAACTTTGCACTTCTATCCTCTGTCAGCACTGGATTTCCATTCACCTGACCAAACAAGAGAAATTCCAAACTGCATTTTAATATAACTTGTAAAATAATTGCAACATTGACAGGTTCTGAAGCATGATAAAGAGATGGTAAAACATGAACAAACAGAAATGAGATTAAATCAGAAGCGTGTCTAACTGACAGATAATAAGGGGGAAGTAGGTTACAAGATTATAAATAAGAATTATAAATAATAACATATGAAACCAGTAAATAATAGTTGGCAATTCAATATATCCTCTATCGAGGACTGCAGCTTTAGTTTGTTAAATTGTAATGAAGTATTATTTAAGGGTTGTTGTTTTACAGTCAAGCGGTACCTACATTTTATGACAGAAACTAGTCCCACAATCATGAGAGGACATGATGGCCATCACACAGGATGCAAAAAACAGATGAGGGAGTTGGCAATTATAAGTACGTACCCATTGACAGAGTGACAGGAACTCAAGAGACAATGAAATGAAATGTTTTTTCAATATTATTACATATGTACGCACATGGGTATATGCGGATTGAATACAAAATACAAACATGTATTCTCCAAGCTATAGCCATTATTGTCTCACAGGTTCCTGTGACTTTGTCTTTTGGTACTCATGGTCATGGTAAGAGTCTTGCCCATGTTTGCTCCCAATCACTTTTAGCAGCTGGTAAACCAATTATGTTTGTGATCTTTCGGTAGTGCACACTGTGGTTGGCTTTTGTCGTGCTAGTTGCAACCACCCCCCAAAAAAAGCAGCACCAGAAACTGAATCCTGTGGATGGAGGCATATATGCAGTATGACCAGTTTTTCCACAGGCTGAAATAGCTCAGTGCTACCTACAGCTGCCACATGCTGAAGTGGCCACAGTGACGGTACAGTTTAAGTCTTACACGGATGGCAAATTTCCTCTTTTCCATCAGGATTTGCAAAAAGAGACTCCCAGAAAATTAGACAAGAAATACATGTGTTGATTCATTGTCCTTTAATGAACTAGTCACAGTAGCAGCCAGAGGAGCAGAGTGGGGCAACATGGCTCCCCCGGCTTCCCAGTGTTGACGTTGCTGCCAGTAACTGAAAGGGGAAGAGGCAAGGTGGCAGGAAGAGTGGCACAGCGTGGGCATGTGGCAAAAGCACTGGACTGGCTCTGCCACTGTGCCTGCACTGACCTCACTACCACCTTGCCCCTCCCCTGGTCCATGTTTACTCCTTGTCCAGTTTAACAGATGGCAGGGCTGGTTATGTGTGCAATCTTCTGACAGCAGTACATTAAGTTTGGCAACCAGCAGTGCCCTCGGCCAAGGGAGCTGGAGTCCAATAACACCTGCAGCCGGCCACAGGTTCCCCGTTTCTGTGACACCAGATTATCAGGTTGCATCCTCTGCATAGGCAAGGGACCTCCAGATATCTGCACGTGCCGACTTGAAAGTTCCCATTTCGCAGCTGCTGAAAGGCAAAGCATCTCCTAAGGAGCAGAGTGACACAGGAAGTGCTCCTTTGTGCTGCTGCTGCAGGAGCAGCAGCAGGGCTGTGGATGCTGCTGTTACTGGAGGTGACCTGAGCTCACCGAGGCGATGTCTGAGCAAGCAGGAAGATAAGGAAGGCGCGCGGCGTTGGTCGCCGGCGTGACAGAGAGCGCTCTCCCGCCTCCGCCGGCAGCCCCACACAGGCGCGTGACGCACTCCGCCTCTGGGCTGGGCTCTCGCCGTTGGCTCCAGTCCCTCTTCCCTTTTTCGCCCGCCGCTCCCTCGCGGCGCGCCAGGACCGCCCCTCCCCGGAGTAGCCCGCCTCGCCCGCCCGGCTTGATTCACGTGGCTCTCGGGGTGGAGCGGCAGCCGAAGCGGAGACCGAGGAGGGTGGGGAAAACAAAAGGCAGCTGTCAAAGGAGGAGAGCGGCGCGTTTGGCGGCAGCGGCGGCCCAGCCCGGCAGTAGCAGGTGAGTGACGTGCCGCGTGAGGAGAAGAAGGTGGCGGCGGCGCTTCTCTCCCCTCACCTCAGCGCGCGCCTCAGACTTAGTTGCCCGCAGAGCAGCCCGCTGGTAGGTAGCTGGCCGGCTGGCTCCAGGCTGGGTTCGACGTCTGCCTGGTGCGAGGGAACGGGACTCGCTCTTGCCCAGGCTGCCAGAGCTAGAGGAGAAACTCGGGGCTGCCACGCTGGCAGGAGCGACGAGCGGCGCTCTGAGGGGCTTTCCACAGAGCCGGCGAAAGCAGCCGAGGCGCGCGCTTTCCGCGGTGGGCAGGGGCGTCATTGCGCGGCTGAAGTGAAGCTCGGGAGGAAGGGGAGAGAGGAGTTGTTTTTGGTCTGCGTGGGAAGGAGAGGAAGCGGAGAGGGAGGCTCTCGCCACGAAGCGCCAGGAGATTGGCAAGAGGCAGCCGAGGTACAAAGAAGCCCTGTTTGCCGAGGAGGGAAGTCGCTGCCAGCCCCAGGAGGAGCCTCTCAAAACAAAGCTGCCAGGGCTGGGGATGAAACCCGCGGCACTCCACCCCCCCCCCCGCGCGCCTTGGGTTGCCAACTTGGGGTTTAAAAAAACACCAGGCCAATGGGCAGAGGCAGGATGGGCTAGTGGGCGGAGCTCCGTGAAGTTTTGACAGGTCTGGGGCTTTGCTTGGCAGGTTTCAGTGGAGGAGCACAAGGTGGACTAGTGAGCTGGGAGGTGGCCTCAATAGCAGGAGAAATGGCACCACCGCTTGAATCATCTAAGGCTGCATTCCTAACACTGCATCCCTGAAGGAAGGGAGAAAAGCTGCCAGGAGACAGACTGTGAGCTGTGAGTAAGCTGCCTAAAAACGAAATTGAGGCTTCAGAGTAGACATAGTAAACACCTGCTTCCCAAACATTGGCAAGCACACTGGATAGGCAAGTGTGCAAATACTTTCTAGATGGCAGCAACCCTACCTGTTCCCTTGGAAAAAGGTGTTTCCTTGTTGGGAGGGGCTGGATTGCTTGGTGTAGGAATTGAAGTAGTTGAAGCACTGGTCTTAAACTTGCCAGACGGTCAACTGAAATGTTAGCTATTGAGGGCATTCTACGTTTTAACACATAGTTACTTTCAAACTTTTTAAACTCAAGCTCCATCAAAATTTAGCTGACTTTCCTACCCCAGTCCTAGCCAATCTTTTGGCAATACACAGGGCCCTCCTACATACACACAGCTGTATGTAAGCATTGCTGTGTGCCCAGAGATCTATGGGCAGGGGCCCTAAGCCAATGCTGTATTGGAACTGTGTGTGACATTGGTTGTGTGTTTAAACGAGCAAGCTTACTTAATCTTGCCACTTCTATAGTGGGGGGGGGGACAGCTGCAGATGCCCCATAGAATCATAGAACTGGGAGGGACCACAATGTGCTCTTGATTTGGATCATGGCCCAACACCAATTTTCTGCTCAATTTTCAGAGTGTACTCTCTGAAATGAGTACACTTGGGGCCAAATAGCAGGCAGGCAGGCAGGTAGGCAGGTGGCCCTTTTCAGCAGAAAACTGGTCTTGGACTCTGACCCTGATCAGGTGCATGTTCTGGATCTGGGGGCCATCGCTGCTTTTTCTACAAAGTAAAAACTTCCAGGCGGAGGATGTTTGTTTAAACTTTGGCCCTCAGACTCCCTCCTAAAGCTGGGGAAGGAGGCTGGAATGAAAAGTTCTCTGAGGCACTCATGCTTGGCATTTTGATGTCTGTAATGCTAGATCATTGTAGCTGGGGGGAATGTGTTCCTGTCCCTGCTTTGGTGCAGGTTTCTATCCTCCCCTCAAGCTTCAATATGCACGCATGCCACGCACACAGGTGTATTGCACACACACCCTATGGGGGACCACTTCAAAGTTTGCAAATCAATGCCATAGAGAGAGTGGTGCAGCTTAAACCATTTGGCCTCTTTCTGTGGGTTGGCAAAGGGATTCATTCACACACAAATAACTCTGGCAAGCTGTGAACCCTGTGTGTATGTAGGGAAGAGGGTATTTAATTTCATTGGGCATAGGGATTTGCTCATTAGTTATCTATTTTTAGACATGCTCATCTTGAAGAACAGCTACATTGATCAAGGATGTCTAAAAGGTTAGATACGATCTGGAGGCAGGAAAGATTCAGTTTCTCACTTCACTTTAAAAAAAAAAGCAAACTTGGCCTGATCTGTTCAGGGATCTCCTTAACAAACCAAGTCCTGTACAAATTATGGATGTTGTACAAATGAGCAGAATAGCTACAAAAATAATATTTCAGTGCTAGCTATTCACTCCCCCCACCCCAGCTTTGCATAGTTCATCTAGCATTGTGTATGGACAGTACTACTGCTAGATATGGAAATAATAAATCTTTGGTTGCTTTGAGTTACAGTCACTCTCAGGATTATTCTGTCTTAAAATCAGTAAGGGCTGCTGATTTATTTATGCTAAATGCTTTAGTTAGGTCTTGCTGTTGAGCTAGAGAGCAAGTGTGTGAGAGAGAGGGGAGAGAGAGAGAGTTTAATAAAAAATTCAGTAGATAAAATGCACAGCTGTTTGAATTGAACATTAACTGGTGTGACCTCAGCAGCTAGTTAACATCCAAGATTCCCCTGTGCCCTGAAATATTCCAATATATGTGTTATCTCCAGCTGGTCTCAGGGGCAGTAGGTATATAGACTAGGTTTTTCCAGGAAACCTTGTTCTCCATGCTCAGTTGTGTGATAGGAATGGTAGTAGAGTCTAACAAAAACACAGTGGTGTTTTTATCCGAAAGTCTATTTGACATTATTCTTGTTTCGCAGTGGAGAAAAGTAAGATAGTTTGTTTCCATGCTGAATTGAAGGTGCTGGTGTTAACCTTTAAAGCCCAAAATGGCATGAGATCTGAGTATTTTAAGGACTGGATTCTTCTGTGCATTCTTCCCTGCATTGCTCTGCTCATCAACAGAGGCTCTACTTCAGAGCCTTCAACCCTGTGAAGCCCAGTGGGCAGCTACCAGGGAAAGAGTATTTTCTGTAGTGGCACCAACCCTATAGAATGCTCTGCCAACTGAAGTCTGCTAGGCTTTGTCTCTAAGGAGACCAATAGAAACTTGGTTATACCAAGGCCCTTACCAGGCTATTTTACTGTTTCATTTCAAAGTTTTGAAAGTTTTAACCACTGCCCCTATATAAATGAAGATGTTAATATGCTGATTTTTAAAAATTCCTTTTAACTTTTATTGATTTGTTAACCACCTTGGATACCTTTTTTGGATTAAAACAAAGTATGTTGTTAAATAAATAAACCTTACAGAAAAGCAGGAAGTATCATAAAGGTGTTGCAGGGCTTTTTGTGTGTGTGTTATGTGATGGTTGTTTTTCTCCTCTGCAGATCCTGCTAGTATGTTTGAAATGGGAATAAATTTTACATCTGGCTTGTAGATGTTTAGCATATCAGTGTGATAGGCACTCTCAAAAGCACTATGATCTCGGGGTGGGGGGTGCGGGGAAGCAGGCATCTGAAAGTGCCATAACAGCCACAGGGGAGGGACAAGGCGTATTGACTAATGTCAGGAATCATTTGGCTACTAAATCTTATTAAAGGCACTTTGTTCCGCTGTTTCTTGCAGGGGAAGGTGGCATTAATTGAGAGTGCACAGCTGATGCTGCCATGTAGAAAGTAAATGCAACAACTGTAGGTGGTAGAAATCCTTCCTGTAATTAAGCTGTGTAAAAAAAAGAACGGGGACCATTTAATACTGAAATATAAACTTACTTTTAGCTGGGTTTCCCCCACTTTGATGAATAGGCTGCAATGAGGTCCTGTCCTAATTCATCTAAAGTTAGCTGTAACCAAATTCCATTGAAGCCAATGGGACAAGTTACCGTATTTTTTGCTCTATAAGACTCACTTTTTCCCTCCTGAAAAATAAGGGGAAATTTGTGTGCATCTTATGGAGCAAATGCAGGCTGCGCAGCTATCCCAGAAGCCAGAACAGAAAGAGGGATTGCTGCTTTCACTGCACAGCAATCCCTCTTGCTGTTCTGGCTTCTGAGATTCAGAATATTTTTTTTTCTTGTTTCCCTCCTCCTAAAACTAGGTGCGTCTTATAGAGAGAAAAATACGGTAACTGAAAACAGTGAGACTTCTGAGTAAATATACATAGGATTGCACTGTTAGTTACACAACTAGCTATAGATGGATTGGGACCATTGTATTTATTTGTCATTGCATACAGTATCAATACCTTTCGATTATGTAAACTAGAAATCTTTTTGCAGTAGTTGAGTAGTAGTTAACTAGAGCCACTTTTTCTATGGACCCTGAGAGACACTAGGAGAATTTGCTACTTGGCCTTTATTGAGAATAGCAGTCATAAAAAGGCTCAAACTACAGCAAAACTTCATGTAAGGTTCTGCAGAAGAACTTAACTTGCATAAATTATTAACTTCACAGTTCTGTTTCCTACACAGGCACATCTACTGATTGTTCCAAACAGTGGTAAGCGTTATTTACATTGCAATGTTGAGAGGGATAATATACCCTTAAATCCCAACAGTATGTGGGAGCAGAGGTGTATCTAGGGCTTGGTTAGGGCAGCTTATGCCAAAGGCCTGTGGCTCAGAATGGCTAGAAGAAGCCTGTTTGCCCATCCACACGCTTCCTGGGTTGCTCCTCTGCTGCTCTAGGAAGCCGGGCGGCAAAGTGCACAGGTTCCTCTGGCAAGGGCGCAAGGGATGGAAAGGTGCCAATACAGCTCATTGCCAGGGGCAGAAGGGAGCCTAGGTACGCCTCTATGTGGCAGATCTGCTTATTTTGGTACAAGCACATTCTGTTTCACTCAGATGCACGCTCACTAGTTTGCAGTCAAACAAAGGTATATTCTAAAAGTTTAAAATGGGATATGGATTCCCTTATTTTAACTGACGTCCAGGGCATCTTTTAACACCACCTGTCCTAAAGAGGAATTAGATGGTGGTCAAATTTCTTATGCTCAAACAAATATCCTGTTTGTTAAAAGCATGGCTCATTCAAAAGTTTGGCAAACATTACTTTCTAATGGCAACAAATACCCATTTTGAGGGGGTAAGATATTATTGAACTACATCCATGCATGTTTGAGACAGTTTCCTTTTGGGTGCAAAGGATGTACAGTGGTACCTCGGGTTACAGACACTTCAGGTTACAGACTCCGCTAACCCAGAAATAGTACCTTGGGTTAAGAACTTTGCTTCAGGATGAGAACAGAAATCACGCTATGGTGGCGCGGTAGCAGCAGGAGGCCCCATTAGCTAAAGGAGATTCTTCAGGTTAAGAACAGTTTCAGGTTAAGAATGGACCTCCGGAATGAATTAAGTTCTTAACCCGAGGTACCACTGTATACCTTTAGAGATAAAAGGCCAAGACATTTCTATTTAACATCTCATACTTTACATATTCTTTACATAAAATATTTATATGTCTATATGTTCTCTTTTAAAAGTCTGTTTATGAATAACTTTGCAAATTAGGCCAAGCCTTATTTCAGAATGAAGAGTATGCAAGTCAGATTGCAGCTGATCAAATGCTACATAGTCTGGACCCATTTCTGTGCAGGTGCCTGTATGTCTTTCATAGCCACCGCTCCTTTTGTTTGCATTGTGCCTCACCATATCAATTAGGACTAGAGAAATATGGAACAACATTGTTAAAGCAATCAGCGCTTAGGTATTCATTGTCAAACACTGTAAACTCTTGAGTGAAACTGACAAGGAGCTGATGTGGTAGGGAGTGCTTGGGGTGTGGTGGAAGTGCATTTGCCACCACATTCACTGCGTTATGAGGCATGTTTCTGAGGCAGATAATTGTGCATTCAAACCACCTCCACCCTATTAGTAGTGCAATCCTATACACACCTACTCATAAGTATGTCCAACTTAGTTCAGTGTGGGGCTTTCTCCCAGGAAAGTGAGCACATGACGGCAATTTTAGAATATATGTCTGTCTGCACCTTGAGAAGAAGCAATTCTTTGGTGAACAAGAATTATGCCAGCCACTCTAATGTGCCTTGTACATGATGTGTCAGAATGCAGTGGGCCTGTCAAAGGAGAAGAGTATCTGCCCTTATGCTTCTTCTGTCAACAGCAAGCCTTGAATCTACATTTTATTGTTCCAAGGGAATACTTTAGGACAGGATTCAGACATGACGATTTGTTAACCCCTTGTTGAAGCCTATGATTTGTGACAGTGTTTAATCCTACTGAGTCATATGGGGGGAGGTCACTGGAGGTCTACTGAAAGAATAATATAAGCAGGGTGGAAAAGCAGTCACTGAAATTTTTATCCTGACCCCTTCCCCCCTCAAAATACCATGTTTTTAGAATCCATCCTCTTCTAGGACCTTCCTCTAAATAGGGTTGAATGACGTTAGGGACTGAACTGTTTGTTATCACAGTGGAAAGTCAAATAGTTTGCAGCAGAAGTAGGCAACAAATTACTCACAGGCTACACCCAACACTGAGTATGATTCAGAATTATGGGGATCCTGCTTTGAACTTGCTCCACTTCATGGGCTTATGTCAGGAGTTAATTTGCTCGTATGGTGGGCAGCTCTTATCTGCTAGCTGCATAAGTACTTTGCTTTTAAATATGAGTAAGACTGAAGTCTGGGTTTAAAAATAGTTTTTTGGGCAATCAGCCACCAGTCTGTTGCTTGTGTTATTCAAGGTTAGATTATTATTAGTAACCCACCAACAATGTGTGCTGGACATTGTACAGCACGCAGAACTGACGGGGTCACTTGAGCTGTGGGTTTTTTACGCTAAATGAGATGAACACAATTTCAGAGAAAAGGATCTGTGTTTTATAGTAAAGTTAAGGGAGTTAGATGGTAGCAGACAGTGAGCACAGAATGAATAAATTTGGGCAAAGTCCAAATAAGCTTTGAGGAAAGACTTAAAAGGGAGGGATGGAAGGCAAATCCACACTATACTTTTAGAACATGTCCAACACACATTTAAAAGACATGCCTTGCCCCTACAATTCCCAGCCACGTTAGCAAACTACAGTACCCAGGATCATTAGTCTATCTTGTGGGGCAGAACAAAAGAAAACACATCTGCAGTGGAAACCAGTGCTAGCCTTGTGTTGTCAAGCAGGTCTGGTGAGCAAGGACTTGGTTACTTCTAAGTTCTGTACAACTCTGGGCACCCTGATGGCACTATGTAGACATAGAATAATAATAGTAGATGCTCTGAACAAGAGAATAGAAATGGGAGAAAGGGGAAATCATGGAAGAGTATTTGGGGACATGGGCAGACAACTTTAGAGGTAAGGACCATGAACTTAAAGTAATGTGCAAAATTAAGGGGAGAAAGGAATGGACAACAGAAATTATGGGAAATCATTTAGTATAGGATTCCTGTGTTATTTACTCCTAAAATACACACCTAAAGTTTGTGAATTACGGTCCTCACTACTGATTTTGCTTCATATGGCATCTAGGACAGAAGCTGACTAACATTTTTGCATCGTTGATTGTTCTTTCAACCCTTAACATTTTTGTAACTTAAGCTAGCTTCCCATGCTCTTTTAATCATCCTGTTCTATGATTAAATATGTCAAGAGATATAAACAACTCAGTTTGTGGTTTCAGAGTAAGGGCAGAGCTGGTGCTCCACCCAATATACCCAAGTGTGGGGAAAATGCTGCAGAATAAATGCTGCATGAATGACTCTGCTTTTGGAGCCCTTAACAAAACCTCAGAAAAACAGGTTAAGAGAGGTGCTGTAATATAGGTGGTGTTTAACTAGGAATGACAGCTAAGTCTTAAAAACTAGGGGACACTATCGGGACTCAGTGCTCTGGTGGGAGTGAGGACTTGCTAGTCAGTAGACATGCACAATACTGCATTGTTCTTGAAAGAGACAGTGGTGAAGGAACTGCCCAGAAGAATTTTGGCAGGGGATTTTATTCTGCTGCTATTGTCTCTCCTTTAGTTGTTCTTCTTCAATTTCCGCATGGATTACAAACTGACTTAAAATTCAAAGGCACAAACAAATTCAAAGGCTCAAACAAATTCTAAGGCTGAAAGCCACCTTTATTCTGAATAGCACTCACAGCAGATTAGCCACAAGGACCTACTGACTGCACAATGCTTGGAAGTTGACCTATTGCAATGGAAAGGCCACATAATATTGGTAAACTACTGTGAAATAGGATTCTGAAGGTTGAAAAGGTAAGGAGAATCAGTTGCACTGTGGGTGATTAGAGTTGGAGTTTAGGAGAGGGGGACTATCCTAGTAAATCCATTTGTGGATATAGCCCTGAAATAAAATATCCTGAGAAATATGCCTCTTTGAGAATTCAGCACCATTAAAAGGTGAACACTGCAGGGGACTTTGAGCTTTGGTGGTTGGTGCAGTTCTCACTTGATAACATGTAAATGTGGCAGCATCTCTTTCAATGTAAGGAGTCAGTTTGGATCCCTGGTTCCTCTTTCAAAAAAAATCTTCCAAAAGCAGCCCAGCTGTAAGAGAAACCTGAGTCTGAGGTGTTTCACACGCTACATCTGAATACATAAACTTGGATCAGGGGAGTTGTTGTCAAAATATACCACAGGACATGTTTCACTTTCAAGTTGCATTTCTCTCTCTTTGAAATACCCTTAGCCACTACAGATATAGGCCACTTTGGAAATGAACTTTCCCTTGCTCAGTTATTTAATTTGAGAAGGAACAGATATGAGTTTGACAAATGGGCCTTGCAGAACGCCTGAAAGTATCCTGCAAGCCTGATTTGCACCTGGCCATTCTCACTCTAAAGACCTTTCTGACCTTCCAACCATTTCCCCCACTCTCTTATCAGCATTTGAAACAACTTGTGCATCCATTTTAACTGCAATGTAAATATTATTTTTAGAATCACTCTTCCACCAGGGGCGCTGTCCTGTGCCAAATAATACATTTGTACAGCATACCCAAAATACCAGAGCAGGACAGTACTACTACCATTTGCATCCCAAGGCGGTGTTTGACTCCAGTAGTACAGGAACTAGAGATCTTGTACAGTGAACCCAAAGCTGTTGCCATAGCAGAATGGAATTGCAGGACTTTGCAATTAACTGTGGATAACAGTAAACAGGATTTCTGCCAATGTGACAGTGTGCTTTTGTAGGAAATTTTGCAGTGTTTGAATTACAGGGGGAAGCCCCCTTAACAGCATGGGGACCATAATGACTAAAATGGATGTGGGGGAGAATCTGGGGCTTCTGGATTTCATTAATGCCTCCCTAATTAAAATACTGAAGTTTTTACCTTTTAGTCTATCTAAGCAAATAAAGCTTGTCTGTAGTGCAACTTACTACAGCCCTAGACTTTTGCCCTAGACTTCAGTAAATGAGATATTAAATGATAATTGCTAAAATATAAACAACTATTTTCAGTTAATTTCATCTTTATCAAAGATGATAGAAATATGACTCAGCTCATATCATATACGTCTTCTATCAAACTGCGAAGTTGCATTTAATTTTAGAATAACCTTTCTTGCAGTTATAATGGCACTTATTCTCTGAGTTGTAACAGCTTTGTAACTTGGAATCATAGAATAGTAGAGTTGGAAGGGACCCCGAGGATTATCTAGTCCAACCCTCTGCAGTGCAGAAATCTTTTGCCCAACATGGGGCTCAAACCCACGACCCTAAGATTAAGAGCCTCATGCTCTACCAACTGAGCTACTCCAACTTGTAGCTGATCTCTTTCTTTTTATTAGATTAACATCAGAAAAAGATTCCTTCTTTTACATCTAAGTTTAATACTTAGTTTCACAATCTGGTAATGACAAAGCAAAGCTAAGGCCACCTAGCAAATGAAATGCTTAAGGGAGGAAGTTAATGACTTGGGAAAAGAGAACAGGACATGCTTGCTATTACTTTCTGTATGCAGCTAGACCTAGGGAAATTTTTAATAATATACATTCCATTACTTTCACATACAACATCTCTAGTTCCCTATGGGATCCTCACTAAAATGGTGAAGACATCTTGAAATTAACAAGTATTGAAGGACAACATTAAACTTCGTTAGATGGATTTTAAGCCACATTTTCCTTATACCGTTTGCTATGGTACATGAGTCATTAAATCTGTTCAAAGAAATTGTGAATCATAGTGCCAAACAAACAAACTTTGAGTTGAAGCTATTTATAATCAATGGTATTTCCCAGGAGTACAATTTTTAAAACTAGCTAAACCAAAGCTTTTTCCTATAAAATTGCAGAGGGGTAAAAAGAAAGCAGGAGACAGCTCTATCCCCTTCTTTCTGAATGCCCCAGGTGGGGCAGATCCACACCATACATTTAAAGCTTATTCAACACATATTCAAAACACATGACTCCAACCCCAAAGAATCCTGGGAAGTGTAGTTTAAGAGTGCTGGTAATTGAAGCTCTGTGGGGGGGGGGGGACTACACTTCCTAGGATTCTGTGAGGGAGTCATGTGTTCTATAGTGCATTGAATAACCTTTAAATGCATGGTGCTGTTAGTTACAGTGTGCTCCTTAGCCATGGCGTAAGTTACATTGAATCCAGTGGGGCTTACTCCCAGGTAAGCAGAACTGCAAGCATAGTTACTTCCTTCCCTGTCTCTCCTAAGCTGTTTTCTTCTTTCTTTTCTCTCTTCTAACCAACTCCTAATATCATCCAGCTTGACTCCCAAGGCTACTAGTTAAAGTCTAGTTAAAAATCGAGGCAAGAAGTAGTTAATTTGTGATGCTGAAAATATGGATATTGATTTATCTAGCAGTAAAGACCTATCAATTTTACTTCTAAATTCATCCCTCTGTGTTTAATAGAACTTACTCCAAAGTAGTTATTAAAAGGTTGCAGTCTAAATAATACTTTCAAACTGTCTCTTACTTTCTTCCAAAGCTAGATAAAGATATCAAAAAGGGAAAGTGTTTGTGTTAGTAAATGAGGGGCTTCAGAATAAAGTCATTGCTTGCTAATTCACTTCAGGAAGGAAAGCCCTGTCATCAGGCTTAAACAAAGGAAGTGGTTAAGGTAGTAGTTGGTGGGCTGTTGCTTGTGCAGTTCTTGTTAGGAAATGCATAGCCTGTGAAAGTATATGAGACAACTGTAAAATGTTAGGGACGTGGCTAGATGCTGGAACACTACCAGATAGCTCATATGTGGATTCCACTCCAGAAGGCCTACAGATAGTATTCTATTCTCAGTGATGACATAACTGATGAAAAGTCAGAATTACTTCCCCATTCTGGATAGGAACTAATGAGATATAAAACAACTTTGGCTATGACAGAGATGTGGGCAAACCAAGAAAGTGTGAAAAATCACTGGGCTTTTTTCTTTTCTTTTTAAAGCAAACTAACATTGCTTTAGAAATTACCTTCTGTCAGACTTCTCATGTTTTTTTAATACAGCATTGAAATAATGAACAGCAATGGATTGCAGTACTCCCAGATACACACCATTTAGCTGGGCTAGGAGTGATGCCTATTGAACTCAATGGGACTTATTTCTGAGTAAATGTGTCGGTGTGCACCAGGTCACATGTAGATCATAAATTATAAAACAACTTCTGTACATTGGTTGTGTAGTGTGGGCTACTCTTTCTCAATACCCTTTAAACTGATACACAAAACCTGTTTGTCACTCCACCAGTGCAGTGGTACCTTGGGTTAAGAACTTAATTCGTTCCGGAGGTCCATTCTTAACCTGAAACTGTTCTTAACCTGAAGCACCACTTTAGCTAATGGGGCCTCCTGCTGCCGCCTTGCCACCGGAGACGATTTCTGTTCTCATCCTGAAGCAAAGTTCTTAACCTGTGGTACTATTTCTGGGTTAGTGGAGTCTGTAACCTGAAGCGTCTGTAACCCAAAGCGTATGTAACCCAAGGTACCACTGTAAACAAAACCTGATTGGGATGATTGTGCTGGCTGGAGCAGATGGGGACCTCTGGAAGGCATGAGGTTGGGGAAGGCTATTCTATGCTAACTCTATGCAAAGTTAGGAAAGGTGAAAATGTGAATCTCTACCCCATGAGCAGGCTTAGAAAAGATGCTTCTCTGGGTGGCTTGCTGTATTTTAAAGAAAGCTTTAAAGCACTGTATTCATCCTTATAATTGTACTGTGGTTTGCCTATTGCCTGATTTTGTGGTTCCCATGCCAAGGCACTTCAAAATCTTCGCTGTAGGGAATAGCTCTTTAAACGCCTCTTATGCTGAATAATGCAAGTTAAGCAACGGAGTTAGTTTTTTATATCCATCTTTGCAGAATGTAATGGACTCTCTAGGATTTAGAAACACTGCAAAACTGAGTATAGAAGTAGATGCCATTATTTTCTTGTGCATCCCATGTAAGAAAGTATTAATACTATCCTTTCCACGTAGAACTCATAGGGGCTGCCCTGCATCTAATTGCATACTTGCTGTAGCTTAGAGTTCTTTGATCCTAACTGGTGTCATAGTGCCTTCTACTGTAATACCTTTTGATTTTCTGATGTCCTACACCAGCACATGCTGGTTGGGGTTGATGGGAGTTGTAGTCCAAAACATTAAGAGGGTACCCTTTGGGCAAAAGCTACCCTACGCTATGCAATGGTTTCAGAGCATCCAAGATACATCTTAACCTGTTTATGTTAAGTGTGCCTGCATTTACCGGTAAATGGAGTTTGTGCATTGTTGCAAAAGGTCATCAACTGTCTTGAAAAATCAGTTCTCTGGACTGATTCTCCCTTTCTGTCTATCAGCAACTTTTCTCACTGCAGCTCCTCCTCTGTTGCTGCTACTTCCTGTATGGGTTCTGCAATGATTGCTGCTCTTTCTGAGGCGGTATTAGAACACATGTCTTTCTTACTCTGGTCTTTAGGGCATTTTCCATATAAAGCATGGACTAGAAGAGAGTTTATACAAAACTGTTTGTTATGGAGGTGTACTACATTTTGTTGGTTGTAGCAGTGATAAAGGAAACTGAAGCTATGGGAACATGAGCAAAAAGAGCAACAGCCATGCAGCTGAATCTTGAATCCTTGCCTTGGCACAGCTCTGATTTGTCCTAGGCGAATAATAAATTGCACTGCTAATTATTATTTTTGTCTTGCTTGCAATTTGCTTCAAATTTAGATTTCAGTTTAGGTTACGAATGTTATACAATACCTATGGGAGCGAGGTAAATGTTCAGAGACCCATCACATCAAGGATTGAGTATACAGTACTAAAATTCAAAAATTAGGCAGAACTTGGCTCTCTAAAACTACAGTATATTTAGCTAGAGAAAGTGTGGCTAACAGAGAGATCAGTTATGTTATCTGGGACTGTAAAGCACTGGAGTCTGGAGGACGGAACAGTGTCACATCTGGTAACTTTGCAGGCCAAACAGAGAAATTGCAAAACTTAAATTTTAAAAGGCCTGGGTGAATAGTAAGGTTGCTGAAAAGAAGACCAGGCAATGCCCTTTATTCAGCGGATCTTTCTCATAGAGATGTGTGCATAGCATTGCAACATTGAGCACATTGCTGTATACACACCATACATTTAAAGCACATCTGCACCCCCTCCAAAAAGGCTCTTGGGAGCTGTAATTTACCTCTCACA
This sequence comes from Podarcis liolepis, assembly GCF_965112155.1. Lineage (NCBI taxonomy): Eukaryota > Metazoa > Chordata > Lepidosauria > Squamata > Lacertidae > Podarcis > Podarcis liolepis. Next base: position 41,237,105 of record NC_139560.1, on the reverse strand, counting down.
GAGCTACAGTTCCCAGCACCCACAATTCCCATGACTCTTGGTGTGGGTGGGTGCTTTGTATGGTGTGTATGCAGCCTCAGAATGGCAAACCCTTATCAAATGAAATCCTTAAATTTCTAATACCCTCCTGCCCTTTCATGTCACATGATCAGTGCTGCCTTGATCTCCATTGAGTTCCTCAGTGCAGAGCCACTAGCTATGCATACGTCAAATAATGCTATCAGTGCTTGTAATCCCAGGTACAGATACGGCTGCTAACCAGGAGACATCTCCTGTTGTTAGATTGTCACCTCGTGGTTCATTGCTCTGCAGTCTAGATGGCAGCTGTTGTCTCCTATAGGATTTGGGTTGAAGAAGAAATGAGTGTGGTCTGACTTTTGTAGCAGAGAGCAGAAACTGCAGAACCTAGATACACATAGCTGAAGTTCAGTTTGCAGTTACAGTATTTGAAAAAAAATTACACTGCTTTTCAATTTTGTAAGCACACTAAAATAAACTTTACCGCTAAGCTGTTTGACAGTCTTCTTTGGTCTGGTCAGTTGACTGTAGGTTGAAACCGTTCTATGTGCTCAGTATTGCATACTGTGTAGATTTACCAAAAAAATTACTCTGCAACATTCTACTGCGATTTAGTAATATTTATAGTCATTTTGTGTCATTTACAGCATTGTGTTTGAGTTTATTTAGATAGCATAGTGACATTTGTCCTCTTCTGATAACCGGATAAGTTGTTTGTGATAACTATTATGTGCTATTTGTGCTTTTATTTCAACATTTCAATAACTAATGTGTATAATATTTAAGTAACTGTATAATGTTTAATTGCAGGTCTGTGTTTAAATTATCTAAGAGAAGTTTTCTGAAACTATTAACTTTTGTTGCATAAGATGTAATTGTCAAAAAGATTACACATTAGAGGTTTCTAATAAGCCTGCATTTTTGCAGAGGTTGTTTTATGCGGAGTTTGTTCTGGGCTTCAGCTGGCAAACAAATGTGATGGAAAAGGAAACAGAATACTTTGATAAGGTTGCAAAGTGATAGGACCAAAAACACTGATGATTTCTTGGCAGCCAGACATATCTTCCTGAATGGGGGCATAGATATTGTTTTCTTCTACTTGAAAAGAGCTACTGGTTACTGGCACTGCTTTTGTTCCTTGAAATGAATCACACTCAGTTGGATGGAGCCATTAATCCATTTCCCTTTCAACTGACCTATTAGAAAGCAACCCTTCTTTGTGCCTGGCATTGCTGATCATCTGTTGAACATCACTACAAAATACAATTCCTTACTGCATTTCTACATAGAACAGATCCCTGGCTTGTTTGGTGTTGTTGTTGTTGCTGTTTTTTAAAAAGTAACAACTCTATCCTTTTTGGAATAGGGATACTTTTTACATACTGGCTTTCTTACTCCAGTGGGCTTCTGTCCCCTGTAACTAAGTCACAAGTTAGAGCTAGTAAAATCAACAAGTAAGATTCCAGACTTACCATCCGCAAAGTGATGGTGTCTGATCTCAGCCATGAATAAATGGTCTAAATCAGGGCAGGTTCAGTGTTGAGGGTAGCGACATATATCACTCTGTCCTCCAATTCTTCCTACTGATCATACTCATAGTCTTGCTGTTAGAGATCTGATCATAGCTACAGTTGCTTTTATAAAATAACATTTTTAATGCTGGCTGTATGTGTAGCTAGGTCCTTTTAAAAGTCTCAGTATGTCTTTGGGTTATCATTTCTACTTCACAGTAAAGAAACTGGAATAGTCCAGATACTTTTAAAGGTTTCATGTAACTTTAGACAGGAAATTTGCCACCATTGTGGTTAAGCATCAGCGGCATATGTGCCCTCTAGGCAACCTTGCCCACAATGCTTCTCTCTGTGGAATGACCCCTTCGTGCAAGACATGGAATGTCTGCACTGCTGCCACTTTGTTGACAGCATGGGGGAGTGGCAGCAGTGCTGGAGGAAGAGAAGGAAGATGGAAGAGGTGGCAGCCAGGAAAATGAGGAGAAGGTGGCGGCAACACCATCCCATCTTGAGATGGTAGAATGTCTTGCACTTGTCCTGCCTGGGCATGATGTTTGTTGGGAGACTTCAAAGTCTGTTGTGTGTAATAGTGTTAAGGTGGATTTCAGGGGATGGTAGGAATACTTAATTACAATAGTCTCTGTCAGATGCAGAATAATTTCAGGATGCACTGATGGTTGCTGAGAAGGAATCGGCAATGGCTGTTTCCCCATGTTTTGAAGAACCTTTCTAAAGATTCTCAGCCTTTTTCCTTTAGCATTTTAAAACGCAGGAAACACACTCTGGAATGGTGCTTGGATTAATATAGTGGTGCATAAATGTCATCTTATACAGATGCTTTATACTTAGCCAGACCATTTGTCCATCTAGTACTGTCTGCTTTGGCAATAGCACTCTAAAGTCTTGGGAATAAATCTTTCTCAGTCCCCCATGATACTTTTAATTGCAGTAGCCACAATTTTAACCTAGGACATTTTGCATGCAGCTATGGGGGACGCGGGTGGCGCTGTGGGTAAAACCTCAGCGCCTAGGACTTGCCGATCGCATGGTCGGCGGTTCGAATCCCCGCGGCAGGGTGCGCTCCCATCGTTCGGTCCCAGCACCTGCCAACCTAGCAGTTTGAAAGCACAATTAAGTGCAAGTAGATAAATAGGGATCGCTTACCAGCGGGAAGGTAAACGGCGTTCCGTGTGCTGTGCTGGCTCGCCAGATGCAGCTTGTCATGCTGGCCATGTGACCCAGAAGTGTCTGCGGACAGCGTTGGCTCCCGGCCTATAGAGTGAGATGAGCGCACAACCGTAGAGTCTGTCAAGACTTGCCCATACGGGCAGGGGTACGTTTACCTTTACCTATGGGTATTCAAAGGTTATCCTGAAGGAAAAAGAAAGAGTGATTTTGGGCAGTGCTTTAAATATACCATAGAGCTGATTCATATAAACAGGCAGTGCTTTATCTTCTCCATGCTAGCATATATTCAGGAACCACAACTTCTAGACCAGTAACAGAAATTGTTGTGGATTCCCCTGTGTATGCAGCTGAGTCCCACTTAACATTTTTCTATGTGACTGTGTGCCTCAGTGCATGATCACTTGCTGCTGGGATCTGGGCCTTGGAGCAATGGTTGGACTGGGAATAGAAATGCAGAGTAAAGGCTAACTTTGAAACAAGTTGCCTCTTTTGATTTACAGAACTGTCTCTGGAGAATAGCAAATGGAGCAGGGCCTTTTCATGTTATTATATCAGGCAGTTAACCTGGTGTTCACTTTAATAACCCCTGACTCCTTGATACTTCAGAAAGTCAAGTTCCTGGGGCTGAAATACCACAAGAATGTTCTGATAAGATATTTGTGAGCAAAACTATATAGCTGGGAGCCAAACTCGACATGGTGTTAGATGTGTGAAGGCATCTGTCTCTTTCTCTCCCTTTGGCTGAAAGTAGCTGTTAAGGGTCTTCCGCCCTCCTGACACAATCTGATCCAACTTTGAATGCCCAGTGGCTACAATTAGCAAAAAGACTGAGAGAGCAAAGAGACATTGGAATTGTATTAATGCATCACTGATGTCCTATTTAATTTGACTGTGAGATAGACAGCTTTTGTTCAGTTAAGTTCACAAGAAACTACATCAACTAGTATTCTAATCTGGAAGCAGTTTGGATAGCTTTGCATAGGCATACTTACAATTACAAAAGGCCACCATGTATGTCAACATACTTGTTCTGCTTGCTCTGTTGTCCATCGTTTAATAGTAACCAATAAAATATTTATGACTGTATTCCTATGGATATGATCACTTGCCTATGAAAATTTTGAAGACGTCTTTAGACAGCATGATGGAGAACTTCGACAGTTCTGCCCGTGGCCTTGAGTGAATTCTATAGATCTTGTTATGGAATGTCAGGTGCTGCAAGCTCTTAACTCACTGTGAAATCAATTGAGCACCAGAGGGCTCAAGTGAGAGTTGTTCAGATGAATGCTTGTCAGGCTCATTGATAATGAAAAGTGGTATCCTTGGCCCTGAAGATTAGGGGACATAATGCTGGTAAGAGCTTTAAAGTGCATTTAATGCAGAGACTAAAACGGCACTAAAAATAATCTCACATATTGTTTTTTACAGTGAAATGTTTCTTGTGTTGCTGCTTCTGTGTGTGTCTACTGGGTATTTAAGTGGATGATTATCGAGTTCTGAAACTAACAAGTTACCGTAGTTAGTTTCTTAAACAAGTTTGGAATGAAGTCCTACTAAGTTCCATGGAACTGATTTCATAATGCATGTTTAGGATTGCTGCCTAAACCAGCCCAGTAGCACCGTCTTTATATTTGCATAAGTCATTATTTGACCTTCAGCACTGGAGTAACAATCTAGCAGTACCAGACTGGATCTAGACACATCAAAAAAATGTTTCGGGAAAACGAGTTGTAAACCTCATACAGTGGACCCTCAGGTTGCTAATGTGATCTGTGTGGGAGGCACATTCGAAACTCGCAGTGTTCACAACCCACAGCGCCACGTCTGCGTGTGCGGGCCGTGATTCGGTGCTTCTGCACAAAGCACGATTTAGCACTTCTGTGCATGCCTGAGCACCAAAACCCGGAAGTAACCCGTTCTGGTACTTTCGGGTTCAGCGCAGTGCACAACCCAAAATCGCGTAACCTGAGGCGCCTGTAACCCAAGGTACCACTGTAATGGGAAAGCACATTGGTGAAAGATGGAACTCCAAAGCACCATCTGGTGTCCCAGTGTTATAATGCATTTAAAACACTATTTCTTTACTAATGTAGCTATGTCCCTGGTGTCTTTGATGTGACATTAGCAGAGTTCTGAGTCCTTTACTTACCTGTACAGACTGGTCTGGAATGTCTCTGCGGTTCTATCATTCCCTCTAATAGGCACCCCAGCCCCTGAGTGTGGAAGTGAATATCCTGTATATGTGGACTGATAACATGAAAGCTTGTTACTCTAAAGAATTTATGGACTTTGGCTATTGTTGGGGTGGGGAAAACATATACATTGCATGCGTCCTGAGCAACAGAAGATCTAGAACATCTTCACATCATCTGGGTGGATCCCCCCCCCATGCTTCAGAGTTTTTGCTCTTACGTTCTGCCCTTTTGTTCTTATATTACAAGAGCTTAGTGGTTACTTCTCTTTGAGGGCCCCATACCACATAGAAACCACATGGAAGGATCTCACTGCAAGAGCCATGGTAATCCTCCACACTCTGATGCCAGCATCATTTTTTCCATACAATCATGTCCTTCCCTCCCATGTTGTTCCCTACGTTCTTATGTTGCTATGGGGAGTGTGGGGTGGAGTAAGAAGGGAGTGGCAGCCATGTGGCTCCTATAATGAAAGAACTGGCTCATAGGCTGGGGCAAATAATAATGATGGGAGAGAATACAGTGGAACATAAGACGATTGTTTGTGATTACTGTGATAGTTCTATGCAATATGTGCAAAAAGCATTTCCCCCCATTTCTCTTCAAAAGTAGATCTGTGTAGCAGAAGACTCACTGTGGCTTTTAAATTTTGTGTGTATGTGAATCAATTTTCTATGGAACTTCCCAGTTCTCTTTGCATTGGTTTTTGGTGGTATCTCCATTTTTTTGTGGTTTTCCACAGAGGTGGATCATGAACAGGACTGTATAGAAAACTGCCATTGATCCAACGTCTTAAGATTATCAACTTTTTATCTAATTCACTCCCCCTTTCTAAATCAAGTTCAGTAGAACAGTTCAGTAACCTCAGACTCTGAACTTGGTAGTTTAATAGGGCCTCCCTTCTTTAGATGGCTGTATTGCTTCATTCACTTCAAATTGTGGTAAGCCAACCCTGATGAGTTTGGGGGAACCCCATTCTGCTGAGTGAGGCTCTGGATACCTGCCCCAAAGTCCTGCCCTGATGGTACCACTGGCAAATTAGCCTTCCAAGTCTATAAGTATGCTATGCCTGGAGAACGGTCAGCAACCAAAGCAAGGCAGTACAGGTGGCAGGGGTGGCAAATGGGTAGAATTTTCAGTGGTCTGGAAGTGATGCTTCAGTGCCTTTCATTGCTTTTTGCACCTCATCATGATTTCTCAAAGCAAAACAACTGACATAATATGTCATACCTTCAACCTTGTAAGATGTCAGATTCCCTGAACACAGAAGAAAAATGTGGCCTGCTTGATGTCCCAAATTGAGTTGAGGCAGAGGAGTTGCTGCTGGGCAGAATTGATTTGACCAGAGATTGGCAGAGGAAACCTCTGATGACAAGAAGAGAGGGAGGCATCCAACTGCCAACTCATTGAGGCAAAAATAGTCAACATGATTCCATGCAGACCTTCTTGAGCTACAACTCCCACCATCCCTGATCTCTGACCATGCTGACTGGAACTGGTGGATATTGGAGTCCAAAACATCTGGAGGGTACCACCCTGCCTGCCCCAACCAAAATGAAAGAACTAAGAGATTTGTGAATAAAAGCATAAGTTAGAAAGCCTTTATCTTCCCTCTTCAATTGGTGCTAGGTATGTGCGCGCGCACACACACACACACACACACACAAGCATACAAAAACAGAGCCCCTAGTGCTATCCTACTTGTGCGCACACACAAACTAGGTTGAAAAGCCAGAAGGTTACCATGTATCAGTCAAGGAACCTGGTATAGTCCAGAAGTTAGTGATCTCCCTTATCTTGCAGAGCTTTTGTGCCTGGCTTATAATACATTTTCATTTGTTGTAATGGAACACATAGTAGTGTGTGCTTCTAAGATTGGAGAACTGAGGTGAGCTAATAGCTTAAGGGAGTTTCTCTTCAGAGAATGATCCTCTACCTAAATCAGGGCTGAGAATCCATTTTCAGCCTGGGGACTCCATTCCTTTCTGAGCAATCTTCTGAGGGGCACACACCAGTGGTGGATGAAGCCAGAGGCAAAAGCAAGCAGAGCAATGGGTGTGAATTTTATCTTTGTACACTAGGCCAGCTTCTGCACAGACTTTCATACCCCTCCCTACCATCCACTACACTATAGCTCAAGGACATGTTCCAGCCACACAAATATATATGTGGTGCAGGGTCAGCAATAGTTGATGGGCTATGGCTTCCATTGTCTCTGACCATTGTTGACTGGCACTGATAGGAGTTGTAGTCCCAACAACACCTGGAGGGCACCACGTTGGCTGCATTGGACAATACTCAGTGAGATGGAGCAATGATCTGACTCAGCTTTTTGTCCTGCTTCCTTAAGTAGCTTCCTATTCCATGCATCATTTAATGAATATTAATCATTGAAATCACTTGGTTTAGCACTCTGGGAACTGGGAAATTTAAATTTGCACCTTTCTGTCATGTGCATGAAAGTGTTGGAAAGGAAATGTGGCAAGGTCTTGGTGCTCGGGGGTAAGAGTTTCAGGGGAACTGACAGCTTGTACTTGGAAGATATCAAGTGATATGCTGAAGCGAATGGAAGCTGTTAAGAACTGGAAAGTAAATGAAGGGTAATATCAGTTCACTTGACGCGTTTTCGAATGTTGCCATTCAAGAGGGGAAAGTATTGCTTCACTATGAATCTGAAGGATCTCGGTGTCCTGAGAGGCAATCTGTTTGGAGGGTGCAAGGAGAACAAATCTTACCTAACCATAGCAACTAGAAGATGGCTGTGAGGTGGTTAAGTATTTAGCTACCCCAGATAGCTCACACACAGTGTTACATGACTGAACGTTGCAAACAAATAGTTCTTTTCCATGTGTACAGATACCAAAAGAAGAACAAGGTGGGATATTACTGCTGCTGCGTGGGGATCGTCCCACCAACCTCAGTCTACCCTCAGCCCACCCTGCACCTGCCTGCTTTCTTACCTACCACACTGCTTGTCTGCCATATCCTTCGTTTTATATTACAGGCCTAAATTTCAGTATTTTCACATTTAGGATATCAACCAGCGTTTTATTCTGGAGAAGACATATAAAACACTTTTTGTTTTTTGCTTAGGTTCAAACATCTCTGAACAGTTTCTCTCTGTGTGTTTTTTTTTATCTTGGAGATAAACACCTTTGTACTGCAGCATGATGTAACATTCATACAGATATCCTGATGTGCCCTATGGGTATTCACACTCTAACTATTTATATAAATAATTGTGTAAGGATTGCACCATGTTGAATTCCCAGGGCTTAGTGGGGCCTGCTCATTAGAATGGAGAAGTGATTACAGCCTATCTTTCCAATTACCTTTTGTGTTTTTTCAGATTTCAGGCATGTGTTATGCCTAGATCAAGGAGACATCACAATATAGGAGATGCATCTTGTTAACAGTAGCTCTGTGTTTGATAGTGTGCACTGTAATGAATAGTTTCTCATCTTTCTATGGCTATATGACTGTGCCTCTGTAAAAACAAATGTCTTAGGTTGCTGCTTCTGATTTTCTTGTTGAGCTAAACAATGCTTTATTTTCTTTTTCAGAACTGAACTGCTGCAAAGAATCATTTCATTCTAGCAATTGGGGAAGGTGCATGAATGCACAAAGTAAGTTTTGTGTTTTTGTTGCATTACTAAGATAGATATTGACTGAATTTCATATTTATGACCTTCTTTTTCTTCCTACAGGAAGCCTAAAGTGGCTGGCAGTACATGTAAAACAATTCAAAAACATTGCAATAAATATTTCTAAACAATAAAGCCATTCAATGGCATACCATATTTATAATGACAAATGACTGAGAATGTTATTGGATTTTTAAAATATTAGTTTAAGTTTCTCACTTAACTAACTGATCCAGTAACTAATCCAATATATACAGCAAGCTGTATAAAACATGAAAAGCAATGTGATGTGAAGACTGGAGAACAATAATACAGTTAGGTGATATATCCACAAGGTGGCAATGTGTAGAAAGTCTTTCTAAAATAGAAGCTTGAAATAAGAAGATGCTGTGGCAGAATGTACTATTCTAAAAATGCTTCTTTCAAAAACTAACGCTTCTTTTATGTGCCCTGGATTTTAAATGCAAGAGAAATCTATACCATGGAATTTGGTTTAAGTATGTAGTATGTATGTATGCAAGTATGCATGCTTTCTGTCTTACTGGGCAGCATGTCGTCTCAAGGTAGACTTGAACGAAGCATCAATTCCAATCTGGTTTCAAGCTTGGTTGTGGGATGGAAACAGTTTTGGTTGCCTTGACAGATGACTTGAGCAAGATAATCTATGTGAGGAACGCTACCCTGCTAGTTTTTCTGGACCTCTCATTGGTTTCTCATACCATCAACCATGGCATCTTTCTGGATCTCTTGGGCTGGGCTTAGGAGGCATTGTTTTGGTTGTCTCCATAAGGTGATACTGCAGGACTTAGCTCCATTCCCTGGCCTTTGGCCAAAGGGGTTCCACAGAATCGATATTGTACCTCCTGATCTTAAACATCTATAATGATAATGCTGGGGAAAGTCATCTGGAAGTTTAAGCTATAGTATTGTTGGTATGTTTCTGAGTTTCCATCTCTCATCTCCACTTTTTTTAAAAAAATCTCAGAGCCTGTGGAAATTCAAACTAGTGCAGTTTGGGGATGGATGAGGGAAACAAGCTGATGTTAAGTTCAAGCAAGACAGAGGTGCTGCCTGTGCAGATGATTCAATAAACATGTAGCCTGCCATGTCACTAATGCCCAATTCATACTTAACATGAAAGCAAACCATGGCTTATCTTGAATGAGCAAACATGTGGGCTCCCATTGAGAACATTGCAGCTGCTGTGCTCCTCCTAGTTTTGCTGCTGCCACACTGCTTTGAGCTTCACTGTGATTTGGCTTAGCATTGCAGCCAAACCTGGGCTCACGGTTTATTTTGCTCCAGACAAACCATAAGATGCAGTCAATACTTGTTCTATGATGCATTGCTTGTGGTCTGTCTGGAAGAGATAAACCATGAGCCCAGGTTAGGATGTAACAGTAAGCCAAATGACAGATTAGCCCACAGTTACAGTACAGAAGCAAAGCAACCACAATCTTCTCACTGGAAGCCTGTACATTTGCTCAGTCACGCTAAGCCATGGTTTGGCTTTGGAAAAGCGCTGGGGAACCTATGGCCCTCTAGATGTTACTGATCTCCAACTTATTTCAGCACCAGCCAGCATGGTCTGCAGTCAGGGATAGTGGGAGTTTGAGTCCAGCTACACAGCTTTCCCAGCATTGGCTTAGAGTTACATGCAAAGCAGGTCCAAGTCTAGCTGCTACTTGTGAGTATCTGCTTCTTGCTAGTGCTCTTAAAACAAATTCTGACAACCTACACTACACTACACTACACTACACTACACTACACTACACTACTGTATCAAAACTGGCAGTGTTATAACTTACAAGTGGAAGGAATGTTAAATACCACTGAGGGACTACAGAAGCCCACTTAGAACAGTGCCATAGATAATAAAAACTGATCTTGGAAGCCATATGTTTCCGGGAGTGTCTCTTCCCTAGATCAACAGTCAGTTTCCTAAATAATTCCCCATTGAATTCTGCCTGCCACGTAATATTTCCCCCCCCCAAAGGGATGCCATCATCTATTGCAATATATTTTATAGCATAATAAGCTGCATTGCAACTTCACAGTACATGGCTTCATCGTGATGTTGTAGAAGTAGCAAGTTTTGTTCAGAAGCTTTTAATTGGTTCTTGTCTGGGGCTTATAAAATCAATTACAATTTTCATATGCAGCTATATTTATCCCGCGGCCTGAAATATTTTACCAGTTTAGTTGAACATGTTGTTTGCTATATATTTATATTTATAGAAGTATTTATATGCTGCTCTCTCATAAAATATAAGTGTGGTGTACAACAATATAAAAAGATAAGCCATTAAAAATAGTACAGTACCATCATTGAAATGCCTGGCTACTCAAGAAAATTCAAAACAACTGTATAGGCCCTGTCAGCATGAAAATGTCTTCAAGAGTCAAAAGGCAAAAGCAAGGATGCCTGCTGAGTCTCTGTTTGGAAGGGTTTTCTGCAGCATGGAACCAGTGGCACTAAATGCACAGCTTCTGGTTGGCCTCTGCAACATGGGGGACAACTAACAACACTCTTTCAGATAACAACCACTGTCAGCATACTGGGTTGAAGTCTATGGAGAGAAACAGAGCCATTAACTTTATGTTTGCATTCTAGCATGGGCTTTTTTTAAGGGAAACAGATTGTTACTCAACCCAAGACCTTGGAAAGGGTAGGTGATAAATCTAAAGACAACAAGAGAGTAAGAGAAGAGGGAGCACAAAGAAACAATAAGACAGCAGGGGGTCAGTGGAATAGCAGGTCCCCTTTAGAAAGAAGATACTATTCTGCAGCACACAGAAGCCAGCAGAGGAAAAATGCAAAGCTTAAAGGATGTATGGTGGGGTTACTAGAATCTATCATCTTGATCATTTGACAAAGGTAAAAGGAAATCGCCATGTGTGCTTGATCTCCAAGATAACCAACATTTGAAGGAGAATAATTTTTTTGCTGCAATATGCTTGCTAAACTCTGGGTTCCAACTGGAACCTATATCTAACAGAAACACATTCCCAAAATCGCACATAAAGGATTCTACAAAATTAGTGAGATTTTGTTAATTCAGAATTAATTGCAAATGTTCATCCTTAATTTTATATTACTTGTTTGAATGAATCCAACTGTGCTGTCTAGGAGGCAGGTTTATTACTAGTCAGTTAGTATAACTCCCAAGGGATAATATCCAGTAATAGAATGGGGGGGAGCTGTATAAAAAAATTCAGATCGTTTTTAAACAGGTCCTTACAAGGGCACTGAGCCTAGCTTACCATTACTAAAATAAACAAGCAATCTTGACGTATAAACAAACATTCCATTTAAGTTAACATTTCCCCATCAAGGGGGAAAGTATCAATGTCTTCCCATGCTTAAGGAAAAACAATAACAAACCCCTAAAAATAGTAGATTTGAAATAAAGGAATATGAGGCTGACTCTGCAACTATTCATGGGGTGTAGAGTTGCCAGAAATTATATGATGCACTCATTATTTATTTTTGTATCTATATGCCATCCTTCTGCTAGAGCAGGTTACAAACTAGGCATGAAAAATAGTTGTTGAAATCACTGAACGCAGTAACAGAATGAGGTATTAAAAGCCTTTTTGAATAAAAATAATTTCAATAACTATATGAAAGATAACAGTTAAGAGCCAGGCAAATCTCCACAATAGCAGTAGGGAATCTTATTTCAGCCTAAATGTGGACAATTTAGGCTTTTGGGAACCAGAAGTAAAAGTGGGTGTGGTCAGTTGTGAAAAGTGGGTGAAAAGAGATGCAACTCTTTCATTTGCACATTAGCCCTGCATTCCAGCCATGCAAAAACCAGAAATTTATACACACGGCCACACCTCTCCACTCTCTACCCTCTATTCAGGCAAGCAAGAAGTACAGTATTCAGTTCACAGAAACAATCCCGCCAGGCAAAAGCACTGGGTGGTTGAGAGACTGTTTGGTTGTAGAGAAGCATCAGTGAAAAACATGGCCTGGAGAGGGTCCCAAGGGCTAGATAGAGAGGGGCTTGGAGCATTGTGTTTGGTCACCAAACCTAAGATTCCCCACCCTTGCGCTACAATGATTCATATTGGTGTGACCACAAAGAAGATTCCATCTTCCAACTTCATCAAAGTTTCTTAGAGCTTTATAGGCTAAGACAGGGGTAGTAAACCTAAGGCCCATGGGCCAGATGTGGCCCAATCACCTTCTGAATCCGGCCCCCAGATGGTCCGGGAACCAGCGTGTTTTTACATGAGTAGAATGTGTCCTTTTATTTAAAATGCATCTGTGGGTTATTTGTGGGGCATAGGAATTTGTTCATCCCCCCCCCCAAAAAAAATAGTCCGGCTCACCACATGGTGTGAGGGATGGTGGACCAGCCCACTGCTGAAAAAGGTTGCTGACCCCTGGGCTAAGACTAGCATTTTAAATTGAGTCCAGAAATAAATAGGAACATACCACCTCCCAGCAAATTACTCTGGTTACTGGGTGCAGGGCTGTTCCTCCAGTGAGCCAAAGCAAGTCTCATGACTCAGGCAGTGGACCAAGGCTAGGTAGAAAGGTGGTGGAGTGGCAGTGCACGGCCACCTGCTCCTTGCCATCCACAGCTGAAGGCAAAGGTTTGTCCACCTTTGGTCCCACGCTGCACTCAGCTCTCACCTGTGGCTCTTAGAAGCTGCTAGCATGCAACAAAAGCCATATCAGAGGAATGGCTTCAACTGGCTGGCTTATCAAGGTGAGGGTAGCCAACGAGTCTCAAACCCTCTGTGCGTTAGGGACTTCCCCTGCATGTGAAGGCAGGATCTAGTAATATTTGCAGCTAATGTTCTATGAAGCCCATCTGTAATATATTTAGGAAAACTTGATAAAAAATACAGAGAACGCACAACACATTTTTTTATGTGATACCTCATTAAAAATTCTAGTGTTCAGATGTATATTTCAAATATACATTTCAAATATATGAAAGCAGACACAAAGTGCACTGAATTTGCACTTGCATGAAATTCAGACATGGAGTTGGGATAGTTTCTCCGCCTTTTAATACCCAGTGAACACAGTCCCCAGTTATACTGTAAACTGCCCTGTTCCTCAGATAGAGGGCAGTATAGAAATGTAATAAATACTGATAACAAATAAGAGAAATGTGAAAATGTAACACCTAAATTTAAGTTTTTTAAATATAAATATGTTGGATTTTATTAGCATAGAGGAATAGTGGCATGTTTCTTTCTTTCTGCTGTAATAAATGTGTGACACAACTCCAGAACACTTTCCTAGTGTTTTTATATTTTCATTCAGCTTTTCATACTGCCCTTCCTTACCACAGTCCTTTACCATGGTCTATACTGTTGCACAATGTAAGGAAGGCCAAACCAGCAATAAACTACTTTGGTTGTGTCTGAATGTGTCACTGCAGAACAGAAGGAAAGTAGTCCTGACTCTGGTAAGGATTAGGCATGCAGTCGCTATCCATGATTATCTATTGAAGGGAAAGGCCTCACCTACATGCATCCCTTTGTAGTGCTTCCCTCACTGTTAAAACATGTCTTTTTGGCGCTCTACAGTTCTCAAAGGATCGGGTTGACGCGATCTGGAAATGGCGGATTCCCTCCGAGCTCCGGAGGGAATCGGCTCTACCGAGGATGGGTCTTTGCCGCGCCGGCGACGCGGGGACCCTTAAAAACCGCAGGCGCGGAAGCCTGCGGACTGAAGACTCGGCGGGTGCCTTAAGCGCCCCCCCTGATTCGCAAAGAGCCTTTTTAAAGGCTGCGGAGGGGATACGGGGGTGGCGTGGCACTGAGAGTCGATCGCTACCTTGGTAGAGCGAAGCCGCGAGCCATGACCAGAGAGCGCTGACTTCCTTCCTTGAAAATTTGGACTGAAAGAATCACCCGTGAGTAAGACGGATTGGGACTTTAAAAAATCCACCTTAAATTGGAGACGACCGGGGGGTGTGCTAAAAGGAAGTCCGCACCCCCCCTCTTGCAGACGATCTAAGCAACGACACAAGAGCTAAGCTGGAGAGCCTACCCTTGGCGGGGTGAGTTAAAAAGGACATTAACTTCCAAGATTTAACTAAAGGAAATTTTGGGCTGGAGAGTGGAGTTTTGGAAACCCTTCTATTGTTTTAAACAACCCCCCCTCCCGAGCTCGGGAACGTCCTGCCTTTGTGCCTGTGTAAGAGCTGCGGAGTTTGACAGCTGTCAAAGCTGCCAAACGGGCGGTTTAAAGTGAGAAATTGTCATTTAAGATCCCTCTGGACTAAGACGAGTTATAATTGAGCTAAAACTGTTGGAAACAAAGTAACAATAATCAGTTAAAGGATTGTTGGTGAAAAAGCAAATAAGTAACCAGATTCCCCCTAGGGGGAATTCTGTGAAACTACAATGGATACAATGGCTGTGGAAGGAAAGTTACTAGTGGAAATCGAAAGGATGTTTCAATTGGTGGGAATCTTACAAGAGCAGAGCCTGGCCATGAATAAACAACTTGAGACTATGACCTTGGGAACAGGCAACTCTGCTCTTTGTATTGAGGACCTCAATGAGAAAGAATCCACAGCGGATTGGGAAACAATAACTACAGAGCTGGAAGAGACTAAACAACAAGAAAAAGAAGAAGTAATCCTGGGAAGTAACAACCAAAAGTTGACATCTGTGGAATACAAGCAAGGAGACGCTGGGAACATATCTACCACAAGTCTGCGAGAGACACAGAAGAAGAAGGAGGAGGTCCCAAGACAAAACGGAATACAGGATTGTAAAATAAAGAAATATGATTGGGGCCTCCGTTTGGACTTAGACTTTGAAGAGATAGACTTTGTGGAAATTCTTCAGCAGTTACGTTTGAATCTTCTTGTGGGAAGAGGATACACTTTGATGGTGAAAGAACTTTTCCCAGACCCAACGACTGACATAAAGGACTACCAACAGGACAGGCGGAGAGGGACTGAAAGGGATTTGAAAGCCTCGGACGTGAGGAACCCAGGCTGAGAATCTCGAATTTGGATTTTTATTGGGAAGGGACAAAAACCGGGGATGGGAGGGAGGGAAGAAGAGACTCTTAAAAACTCTTAAGATTTTTAGGTTTGGTTAAGATGACTCTTAATTAAGATAAAATGAAAATCGATGGAAGAGAGTTTAAGTCCAACTTACGAAAATCAATTTTTATTATAAAAAAGGTAATAAGATGAATAAGATTGTTAAGAGGAGAAACACCAATTTGCTGATATAATCTTGAAACTGGGATGCACGAGGGGAGGTGGGGGGAAGTCAGGGAACAAGGTCATGAAACGGGGATATGCTGATTTTATACATGTTTTTGTCTTTTGTTTTTTCTTTGTGTATGTTTTGTTTTTATAAAAGCAGAAAACCAAATAAAAATTTTATTAAAAAAAAATAAACTACTTTGGTTGTGTCTGAATGTGTCACTGCAGAACAGAAGGAAAGTAGTCCTGACTCTGGTAAGGATTAGGCATGCAGTCGCTATCCATGATTATCTATTGAAGGGAAAGGCCTCACCTACATGCATCCCTTTGTAGTGCTTCCCTCACTGTTAAAACATGTCTTTTTGGCGCTCTACAGTTCTCAAAGGCACAAGAAGTCATTTTTCAGACCCAGTTCCCTACTCCAACTTAGCCTCAGTTCTGGGTGATGATGCTGACCTACAAGCAGGTTCCTGAGCTCTATTGACTGGCTTTCTTTTTCCTTTCTGAAGACTGTGTTAATTATTGGGAACAAATCAGTTCTTTTGCATTTGCAACAAGCCTAGTATGTAGCACAATATGGCCTAGTTTCCTGCTGTGCCATAAACTTCAGCATACTTGTCTATTTTCATCTATATAATTCATTACCGTCATCTCTCTTTCCTGCCAGATCAGTTTGGCTTTTGTGACTGTCCCAAAAAAACTTATGGCTGAGGCTACCAATAATAAAAGACACAGTGATGGAACTCTGCCAACGCTACCTTTCCCTCCTCCTCTTTTTGTGTGGCTCCCCTGACCCACTCACCATGATGCTTTCTTTAATGGTAGTACTAAATTAAGCAACAAGTTGAATGTTTTTTATGGTGGTGGTGGGGCTTCTCTTAGAGGAAGTGACTCCTTTGTTCTACATAGATGTCAATCCCTTTCATGTGGGGGATACATGTTTGTGGACCCTTTCTGTGAGTAACAAAATAGGGTACCAGGAAACGGCAGTATTGTATCATAAAAGAATAGGAAGGCTTGCTCTTTATATACAGGAAGTGTGGAAGGAAGTTTGTAGTGTCTTTACTATTCTGTTCTTAAAGATATGTAGTTTGTAAAGTCACTACTGAAATTACCTGAAATATTTATCAAACTGATAGTAAAGTCCCGAGATAAGATTTATTATAACATTTAGATATTCTCAGTGGGCTAACCAGTGTGGTTACAATAGCCTATGTTAAGCAAATGAAATATGTACTCTTCCTGCAAAACCTTAGTATAAATGCTTTATACTGTGTCTGATCTGATGTGCTCAAGATGGTTGTTAGCTGCTACTTGTTAGTCTAGCATATGCATGTGATAATGCAAAATAGCAATACATTATTGGTTATTATAATGTGCCATGAGTCTATGTACCATAAATAAGTTGCTTAATTACATCTGCCTATTGAGCAATTGCTAGATGACATTTTGTTGCCCAGCTTCCTGGCACAATAAAGTTCTCGTTGAATAAATATAAACCTGACCATAGAAATAATATACGTATTTTAAAGGAAAACACTGTTGGGATGAGATTGAAAAAGCAGATCGTCAAAGCTCTGGGCACACTGTACCATTGAGTGGATTCACAGCTGGTTGTAAATTCATAGAGAGTACCAGTGGTTTCTCATCAAACTTTTGAGGGAGGTTTCAAGTTGGGTGCCTCAGGACTCTGTCCTGGACCAAACAATCTTCAATGACTTGAGGTGGAGAGGATTCTTAGATTTGCAGATAACACACAACTAGGAGGGATTGCAAACACCTCATAAAAGAGGAATAAAATATCGTATCTAGGTTTTAGCTCTAATATGCACCTTCTTGAGTATGCAGTGTGAAAATGAGCTCCTGCCCAAGGAAGGGAATAGTGCTGGGAAGTTTGTATGTATGTCTGTGCTGACACTTAAAATACTAGTTTGCACTAGTATAACCCTATGGTGGCTTTTCTTGAGTAGAAAAAAGAAGGTAGGGTTGCCATATTGATCCAGAAATGGCTTAGGCTCTTTGAGTTTATTTATCTATTTATTACACTTATATCCTGCCTTCCTTCCAAGGAGCTCAAGATGGCATATATGGTAAGGTTACCAGATGTCCCCGTTTCCCAGGGACAATCCCTGGATTTACAAATCAGTCCCCATACAAAATCCATTGAAGTTGAAAAGTGTCCCTGGATTCATTTAAAAAAATCTGGTAACCTTAATATGGCTCTCCGTCACATATTTTATCCATAAGACAACTTAATGTGGCTGGTTAGACTAAGGAGGAGTCACTGAAGGTGATCTTCACTGCTGAGAAGGGAATTTAACTTGGGTATTCAAAGTTATAGTCCAATACTCTTTCCATTACTGGGATGATGAGATAATCCCACAGATTTTTAAAAATTTGTTTTTGGTCACCCCAAGTACTTGGGCAATTTAACTGCTCAACCACCTTTCTATTCTCAGAGAATTAAAGCTTTGCTGTGCTGCATCTGGATAGCTGGACAAGTGCCTTGACAGCTTAGCACTGAAGGCGAAGGAGAGCAGTCATTGTTCACAAAACATTCTTAGGGTGAAATCTCCTTTGAGCCTCTCTTCTGCTAATCATGTAAACATATCAATATGAATGTGCTAGAGAAAGTGGTTGTAGTGTGGAAGAGCATTCTAACCAACACAGATATTGCATTTTTATTACACATGTTGAAAAGTCTCTTTCTGTTTCCTGGATCAGTCTCCAAGTCTGTGTTGACATCACTTGTGTGGAATAGGATGCTCATCTGTACACAATCTGGACAACCTTATAAAAGTTTTTGGCCTGTACACTAGTTTGGTAGAGGACATAATAAAGAAATTGTGAAAATAAAGCACTTCCCTGAAATGCTGCTTGTCGGCTTTCCAAAATGTAGATTACTACAAATGTAAATCACCAGATTATTTTCATATTCTAGTAAGAATTGGTCAAATTGAGTATTTGCATTATTGACTGAAAATATTGTTGGAATTTCCTGAAAGTGCTCCTTTTGAATGAAATCTCGTATGAAAAGGAATTTCAGAGACGGAAGCCATAGAAGAAGCAGACTGTCCATTAAAAAAGAGGTTTCTCCTATTATTCATTGAAGTAACATTTGAAAAAAGTCTTTGGCTTTCATTAGCATTACACCCGCTTCTGCTATAAACCTCCAACCCTCCAAACTGTTGTTCCTTCTATTTACTTAAAGGAACTCTCTAGAGACTGGAATTGCATTCTAACAACTGGCTTGTGGTCTACATTTTATGTCAGTTGGTCTGCTGCTTATTGGAATTGTTCTGCACACAGCTATGAATGTGGGAGGAGGAAACCTACAAGATGATTTACTGTATATGTAGTGGTTTGCAGTAAGGACCAAATTAACTACATCTGTAATATGTGCATTGTTTCAAAATGTTGAAATGTCAGCTAGGCCAAAAGGCATGTCATCCATATGGAACCCATATTATTCCTCCCCTCTCTTCTCAGTATTGCATTGGCAGGGTTGTAGCTGTAAAGGGAAAGAAGACTTTTCAGATAAAGCTTCCCCTCCCCTCTCTGTGCTTGCACCATAATTTTAAGAGACACAGTGAGAAGAAAAGAGCATTTAAGGGGTTCAGATCTGCCAGGAAAAGTAGTAAATGTGCTGCAGCTACATTAACAACAACAACAACAAAATGCTGCCTTTTCATACTCTTAGTTTGATATGTGTATGTGTCTCCCCCCGTCCCACCCAAAGTAGTGAAAATGAGCAGGCATTTCATTTTCTGTATTGTTCTCCCAGACCCTCCAAGTATCCCTATTTTCCAGAGACATCCCAGTTTCTGATTTGATCCCAGAATGTCCCGCTTTTCCTAGGATGTCCCTATTTTCATTGGAGATATGTGGGAGGAAATGGAGTTTTCTGACCCCAGAGCCATCTGAAGGCAATCCTGTATGGGAAAGGGTTTTTTAAAATGTTTTATTATGTTTTTATATATGTTGGAAGCTGCCCAGAGCGCTGGGGCAACCCAGTAAGGTGTGTGGGGTATAAATAGTAAAATTATCATTATGGAATGGGACATCCCTATTTTCATCAGAGAACGGCAAATCTTCATGTTCTAGGACATTTGGGGGCTATCCAGTTCTCATCTCTACACTGAGATGAGTTCTCATCCAACCAGTATCCATTTGCCTACCTGTCAATTACTTTTTGTGGTTGTTGTCATTGATCTTTTAAATGCACAAACATGTGTCAAAGCTCATCCTTCTGGCAAGCCATGGGAAACCTTATGTGCCATTTTATCATTATCATTTATATACTGTCATCATCCTCAATGATGCTTTTAGAAGAACAGAGATCCCTTTCCTGAGGAGCTTACAATTAGAATTGAACAAAGAGGCAATGGAAGGGGACAGAAGTAAGGAAAGGCTAACAGGGAATAAATATTATGTTGGTTACATGTGCTTAAGCTTAGTTACAGGAGAGCACCCTTTTGGCCAGACAGTGGGAACCAGAAGTGGCCAACCTTCTGTAAGCGACATTGGGTGGATTGACAGGCAGGTGGCCATACCCATCAACTGGCATATGATGTCAGGCATGGGGGGGGGGGGAACCTATCAGGCATGCACAGCTTAGAGTGTGCTCCTGATTGTTCCTTTGCAACCATGACTTCCATTTGGTGCCAGATTTAAACAGTGCTGAATGCAAACCACATCTGCAAAGGAACAACTGGTGACAGGTTGATATCATGCAGGTGTTCTAGGAGGCAGTTCCAAGCATATGGGGGAGAAAGGCCAAAGTCTTTTGAGGGAGCAGGACACCTTTGGGTGGTTGAGGGTAATGTAACTGGAGGAGTGAAGATCACAGGAAAGTATTGAGATATAACAGTAGCGAAAATAAGGGAGCAAGAACATGGATAGATGTAAAGATAAGGACAAGGACCTTCTGTAGGATTGGGGAGTATATAGGAAGGATTAAATGTAGGGTGCCATGTGGTCAGATCTCTTATAGAGATAAAGTATTTGACACCACAGTCGTGGATAGATGTAAGGGAACTCTGGTGAGACAAGGGGAGATCAGAGGAGAAGACTGTAGGGTATAGCTGAGAAATGGCCAAACATGACCAGAATTTCTGTTGATGGGGGCAGGGAGAAGTGACCTGACCTGACCATGGGGTGCCTTCAAACTGTCCATATCTTGCAGGAGAGAGCCAAGCACATATCAGAACTTTAGGTTTGTGCTGTTAAAGTGCTTTGTTGCTCTGGCACAACAACCCACTTATAAACAAATGGATATTTTGTGGTTTGGAAAGTCATAGACAAATGCATTGGAAAGCATGAGGTAAATGAATGACTAATGGAAAGATGTGTAGACACCCTGCAAACAAATTGGGATGAATGTTCATTTTCATGTAATTCCTCCATAAATAAATCAGAATGGATTCTCAATAAAGACCAGACATGGTCTAACCTACATGTAAGCTTTGTGCACGCAAAATGAATAGGTCATTTGGAGGACCCCATAGACTAAATATGGGGGGGTGAAGATGAAAAAGTAATTGAGTTAATCTATGTGCCTGTTCAACAGGCTTTGTCCCATTATGTTGACAATTGTTCAGTGAGTTTGTCACCAAAGCAGGCAGAAAGCATGGGAAATGGAAGATTAAAGCATCTCCCCTTTAACTATACGGACCTTTGTCGGCAAGGTGATGTCTCTGCTTTTTAAGATGTTGTCTAGGTTTGTCATTGCTTTTCTCCCAAGAAGCAGACGTCTTTTAATTTCGTGACTGCTGTCACCATCTGCAGTAATCATGGAGCACAAGAAAGTAAAATCTCTCATTGCCTCTATTTCTTCCCCTTCTATTTGCCAGGAGGTGATGGGCCCAGTGGCCATGATCTTCGTTTTTTTGATGTTGGGCTTCAGACCATATTTTGCGCTCTCCTCTTTCACCCTCCTTAAAAGGTTCTTTAATTCCTCCTCACTTTCTGCCATCAAGGTTGTGTCATCTGCATATCTGAGGTTGTTGATATTTCTTCCGGCAATCTTAATTCTGGCTTGGGATTCATCCAGCCCAGCCTTTCGCATGATGAATTCTGCATATAAGTTAAATAAGCAGGGAGATAGCAGCTTACAAAACTCTTAACATAATTAATATACAGCAACTTATTAAGTAACATAATGAAACGGGCAAAAAAAACCCTCACCTGTTATGCCATCAGTATTCTTGGTGTCATTATTCGCAAGTCTACCATTAGTAAATGAGGAAGCATGCTTTTCTTGCTGTGTTCTAGATGGACACAGGATTGCTATATCTGTGGCATCACTGACAGCATGCTCAATTCTTAGGAAGAAACTGTACGGAAAGCAATGCCCGATGCCACACCCTCTTGATGAGCAGGCTGACTGAATCCAACATCTGATGCTACAAAGATATTTACACAGGACACATTTCTTATAAGAGATGGTACATCAATTCTCTGCCTGCAGCTCTGTGGAGAGCTATTGGAAGATGTGCACACTCTGTCTGCTTAAAAAGAAAGTTGTTAGATTACAAGTTTAAATTTGCTTTTCTCTCAAACGTCCTGTTTTCTACACCATAAATGAAGAGCCTATAATTTTCTTCCCACATTGCTTCTGTACCTCTGTCCTGTTACATATTTGAGGTATACTATATATTGGGTGAGGGGGGAAATAAATGCAAAAAATCTGATTAACCCTTCTAATTTATTTTTTTATTCTTTTAATAACACAGTAAAGTAGGTTAGGTTTAGAATTAGAGCATTGCTGCAGGACAGACACTGACTACTGACTTGGAGATAGCACTTGGCACCCAATGAAGCATATTCTGAATCAGCTGACAGGATCTACCCAAGTAAAGGGAATCTGGGCCTTCCATCTCTTGCCCAACTTTTAGATGTGGTGCCTACATTTATACCCCTGAATCTCCCAAGATTTGGACTTTGAGCTTTTATGAACCTCTATGATATTATATCTTTTAATGAAAATTGTAGGGTGTGCTGGCTTCTGTATGCAAAATTGTAAAAGCTGTTACGCTGAGCAAGAACTACTGCCCTCTGGTTGATTTGACAATAAGAGATAGCAGACTACCTATTTCAAGGTTGCAATAGGTGTGGGGTTTTGTTTTTGTTTTTGGTCTCTTGCCCCTTCTCAGACGAGGTCAGAGCATTTTGCCTCTTGATTGCCTATAAGGTAGGAAGGTCAGGCTGAGAGACTTGCCCAAAGCCTTCCAATTAGTTTTGAATAGAGAGCTGAATTTGTTTTTTCATCTTTACTAACCTGGCTGCCTGTGGAAGGCAGCAAATTTTGTCACTGCACTTCTGTTGGCTGGAAGGAAGTGATGTTTTTCATTGCTTTCATGATAGTTCCATTGTGTGTGGTGGAGGCTTGTGAAAAAAGGATCAAAGTAGATGTTTGTGAACGGAAATATTTTTTTATTTTTGCTGGTTTGATATTTGTCATCCTCTTGGCATCATTTTGCAGTATAAGGTGCCAACACATATTTGGAGTGCCTATTATTCGAAAATGAGAATTGTTGAGACTGTGACTGGACCTTCTCTAATCCATGCTAAGTGAGGGGAAAATGTGAGGGAAATGTGTACCCTTCAGTCTCTTTATGTTGTTTTACATGTTTTAGAGCTCAGCCCTTAAAGCACTTTTGGAGTCTGCATGAGTTTATATAGGTTTTGGTGGACTCTGGCTCAGATTATGCCCTGAAAGAATGCCACAATGTGGTAAAGCTGAAATAAAGCTCAGGAAGCATGCTTTGCTTAAGCAATATAGTTTGTTGCCTTAATACAAAGATACAGTACAACAGAACAGGCAAAGCATACTGTGTTTGTGAGGTGAGTGGTGATTTCCTTAGCTACTGAATAGGTGGGTGGGCTGTGTCAGAGAGAGGGGCTATCCTAGGCTGGCGGAAGGAGTTGGGATGGCTTCCTAAAGGCTTTCCTTTCTAGACAAGGAGATAGTTTGATACCCTTTCTGTTGAATGGTAAAGGTGCAAGGCCTAGCTGCAACACAGGCTGGAGGTGTGAATTTTGGTTGGTAAAGTCCTTACCTGGGCAACTAACTCATCTGGATAATTATGGCAGTTTATGAGGTCCCTTCCTCTGAGATTCCTTAGTTTCTATGAGATTCGTTAATTTTGTTAGATATGCACAATGCTTCCCTGTTAAAGTTCTCTCTCCACAAGTTCCATCCCTTACTGCAGCTGATTTCTGCCTCTGCTTCTGTGCTATGCACCTCTCTTATCACGCTCTTCATCCCCCAGAAATCCCTCTGGAGGCAGGTGGGCAGGCATCTTTCAACCCCGTCACAATTCATTTGGAAACATGCATTGACCATACAGCTGAATTAAGTGTGGTGTTGTGATTTTGGAGTGTTTGCTAAGGACCATGAGGGTTTATGTTCAGATCTCCACTCAGCCTGTGAATCTCATTGTGTGACCTAGGACCAGTTGCAGTCTCTCATCTACACCTCATATCATGTAAGTATAACATGCAGAAAGAACCATGTACACTAGCTATCCAGTGCTCCTTTGGAGGAAAGATGACATACATATTTAGTAGAATGATGATTAAACACAGAAAAAGAAAATGAGAGAGTCTTGTAGCACCTTAATTTTTTTGTGGCATGTTAGCTTTTGAAATGCCTCAAGAATGTGCTTTTTTGTGGGAACAGACTAACACAACTAGCATCTCTAGATATATCTTAAGATATTGAAGACTTTTGCTTTCTCATCTGAACTGACATAGCAGAAGTTGTACTGAATATTCCATTGTCTGACAGAAAGAATGGTAATACAGTAGTACAGTTTTTGTTACCCCATAGCCTTTGACTCTGGTGAATATAGTTTCCTGATATTTAAAATAGTTTTCAAGATCAAAGGTTTGTTTACCACCATATGCTAATCCAGCGAGAACTGTTGCCATGCAGAGACACTGGAGACCAAGGAGTCTGTCTGATACTATGATGCTATCAGGAGCAGCAAAACAAAAGGAAGATACTTAACATGTCTATTTTAAAGATCCCTTAACAAAGTGTTAATGCAAGTAGATTCTTGCAAATGTACCTCTATCCCACCCCCTCTTCATGCAAGCTTATTCAAAAGGAAAAAGCCATCAATGGCTTCAGTATATGGCCTGAGGCTGTTAAATGCATTTGAACTTTTCAAGGTGATTTCAGCAGTCTTTGTCTAAGAAAAGAGTTCTTAGACACCCTTTCCTGCCAGTGGTTTGTAACAGAATGTTGAAAAACATTTTATTAGGAATATGAGCAGTTATTAAAATACTTTGTTATTAAAATACATTGTAAAAATCCAGCCGCTGTTTCTCATTCAGGTTTTTTTATTACCAATAAATAAGGGGGGAGGGGAAATCATTATGCATTCGAAGGAAGAAGCAATTTTTGAAATAACAAGGATCAGAATATACTACATGCTCTTTTAATCTGTAAGGAAAACTAGAGACTGTGTGCCCTGTTGCTGATGTTTGGATTATTGCTGCCATCTGGGTTTAGTACATGAGAGACTGGTTTTGATACTAATTCCAGTAGCTTGAGACCAAAAATAACCTGGTATTATCCGGGGAATAGATGATGATGGATTATGAGGCTTTGAGGGGGGGAAAGCTTGGGTTTTTATTTTGTTTTGTTTGTGTCTCTTAAATGTAGGACAAAAAATAAACGACTTGAGTGCTTAAGAGCAAGGGATTGTTGGGGGAGGAGGGATGCTGTGCCTTTTCTGTCTCTCTGCTTATCTTGGCGGAAGAACGTGCATTTTGCTATGCAGCCCTTCCCCTGAAATTCTCTTAAATGCTCCTTAAAATAAGAAGAGGTTAATAGCCTTGTAAATATACTCGTGGAAAGCTGCCATCCCGCCCCCTTGCTTTAGCCATTGAGAACTCGCGTTGTGCCTCATCCAAGCTTCCGAGGGTGATGATTACAAAATGCTCATTTTGAGAGACCCCCATAATTTTAAACCTGAGGCTTTCCACGCGTTTTGTCGCATGTTTTGCCTACGCCCATCAGCCCCCGCTTACATTAGGACTAGTGTGGTTGCAACTGAACCTTATTTTCTGATACGTGCAGCAAGGTTTCCGCATCGCATTGTTGCATGGCTAATTTTAAAGGGGTGGGTGGGTGGATAGTGTTGGCCTTTTTAAGCCCCCGATCCTTTCTTTAAAAAGGAAAGAAAAGAGAGGCTGGCTCCTTGTATATACAGCTGCATTTACCGAGGGTGAGACTGAAGGGGAAGCCGAGGAGGAAGAGAGGGAGGGCGCCTGGCTTGGTGTTTTTACGTGCCAGATGTTAGGCCTGCCCCGTGCGCCTGTTTGGCTGCCTGGCTGTGGTCATGCTCGAGCCCTGTGTGAATTGGGGAGATCTGATGAGTTAGCTGGTTGCTATGGCGAGGAGCCGTGTCACGTGGCCCGGGCGCTGCTCCCGGCGGTTTGACGTCACCGGCCAGGGAGGAAAGGGGAGGGGGCCGGCGGCGCAAAGAGAGAGAGACGGAGCGAGTCAGTAGCGAAGGAGTCGACGCGCGCACGGCGAGCCCGCCCGCCCCAGCTTCTCCGCACACAGGCACCCGGGTGAGGGCTGCTTGCCTTTGGGAGCGCTCCAATGCCTGGACCTACCCAAGCGCTGTCCCCAAATGGAGAGAACAACAACGACATCATCCAAGATAACGGCACCACCATCATCCCTTTCAGGAAGCACACAGTGCGAGGGGAGCGTTCCTACAGGTAAGCCGCTCTCTTTCTCTCTGTGTGTGTTGGGCGTGCGCGTACGTGTGCGTGGACGGACGGACGGACGGACGGACACACACACTCGGGGAACTGCTGCAGCAGAGCCGGGTGGAGGGGAGGAGGAGGAGGAGCGGGGGTTGCAGCGTATTGCATAACAAAAACAGCGGCGCTTTAAACCTAATCTGGCGTGTCTCCTCTCCTAAGCGTGCAGCGTGGTCTAGCTCTGTTTGAACGGGCGCTTTGCATTGTCCAAATGGAAAACATCTTGCGAATACTCCGCCTGTCTTGATCCCCTCCCCTCCCCCCCCCCGCGCTTTTTAGCTTTCTGCTGTGCGTATTGATAACGTTTACAAGGCGTGGGAGGGAGGTGCGCGCAAATAAATAAATAATAGCCGTAATACCAATGTCCTCTTGGTCTGTGTGTCTTGTCAGAGGAGACATTTCGGGGACAGGGAAAGGGAAGGCTGGGGGAGAGAAGAAAGAACACAGGGTCTTGTGATGGTGGTGGTGGTGGTGGTGCACTGCCTTGGTTGTGTGGAAGGGAAAATGGAATCCTCTAGATTAAACTGCAGTCTGTGATGTTAAACCACCAGATTGATGGAGCTTTGTAAGAACTGCACACCCTGATTGGTGGAAAGCTTGACAGCAGAGGTCAGGGTGTCAGGAATACACTAAAAAAAAATCCTGCTGCAAATATTGGGTTTTGAAATGAGGTGTGTTGTACAGAGGCTTCTAAAAGCAAGTGGCACCTCGCCTATGTGCCATATCATCATGCTTTCTTATAGGGGACGCTGACCTTCCTGCTTAGTGTTATTTTGTGTGTGTGTGTGTGTGTGTGTGTGATACATTTTCATTGTGTTCCTTGCTTGAAAAGGAGGATGGTGCCTATTTTCTTTGTCACAGTCCTCAGCATTTTTGATTAATGGCTTGGCATGTTGCACCTTTTGGCAGCAGGGTGGGTTTTTTTCTTTTTTGCATTAACATATCTGGCAATATGTTCCCCTAGATAAGCTCATTAAGATTGCTTCAGCAAGTATAACACTATAGCAAATAATGCAACTAGTTTTGAGGGGCTTTTATCAGTGTGTGCACTCTGAAAGGTTAGAATAGTAGACGAGATACAGCCAGGCATATCTAAGTGAATTTCCTTCCTGCCCTTTCCCCTCCCCCCACCCCAGAATCATGCTTGGGGTTGTGTTGTGATGTGATGTGTTGTTGTTGTTTGCTTGCTTTAAAAAAAAAGAGTTCATGCCATTGAGCAAGCTACAGGAAATGAAACTGTCCCTGAAACCGTTATAAAAATATTTGGCTAAGCTACAGTGCGTAGTGAAATGTAGAATTGGAACAAAAAGTGTGTGTGTGTTTGCTCAGCTGAGTATTGGATAGCCTGTGAATATTGTGTAGAAATGGCTTTGCTCTGTTTGCCACCAGCTCAGTGAAAACTAAAGACCCTTCCTTTTCTACTTGAGTAGGTAAGGTCACAACAATGTTTTTAAGACTTAAGGTGCTGAATTATTTGTGGAATCCAAGTGCTTCTCCACCCCCCTGCCCCCCTTTAACACATACATTCAGCCAGCACTTCATCAAAAACACAGTGGCTTCTTAAGACTGTGCAGATACTTTTAAGTATATTCAGTAAGAGAATAAAAAGGTGCTGAGCCATTTGAAAATTGAAATATAGAATGGGGATTTGGTGCCTACTGTTCTGTCAGTTTTTAAAATTTTAGCTTTTAAAAAGCCTTAACTGATAATAAACTGAAACCCTCATTTCCTCTGTTCACATTTCTTAATTCTCCTGGACAGCTTCCTGTTTAGAGAAATGGACATAATTTGGCCTATTCCCCCCCCCCACGTAAATGTGAAAACTGGTAACTGCTTCATTTTAATTACATCAGTATGTCTTGAACGAAAAGAGTGCTTTGTGTATGTTTATAAACTGCTAAGCGAAAAGAATACCATGTCCCATAGGACTGCTTAAATTATTGCTTAATCATACATGCAGATTCTTTTTAAAAAGAATGCTTCAGCCAGTTACAATGGGAATTTTTCATCAGGATAAAAATAGGGGTTTCGTTCATAAAAGCCTAATCCAAGATGTTCCGAAAACTACATTCTGTGGAATTGGCTTGATGATCGATGTAGGATGGAATGTAGCATATGACTTTGGGGATAACTGCAGATAGTCTTTTTAGGAGTCTGATAATACATGCCCTGACCTTCTATCATTTGCTAGTGTGGGATTACTTTATCACAGCATTACTCAGTTTATAAAGCTTTTGGCTTGTTCTTTCCCTCCTCTTTCCTGGATATTTGTGTAAGGGATTTTGGAGCTGATTTAATGCTGAGCGTTGCCTCCAGTACACTAATTGGAACTGGACGATGGACTCTGTGTTCTTGACTCTGACACCTACTAACTGTATGACTCGTTGTGCAACTCATAGCGCTTGTATTTCCCTATATATATTTAAGACAAAAACTGAACAAAATAAAAGCTCTCAAAACCCAAATCCATGAATAATCTGAAGACTGGGTTCTGAAAGTGGTAGATCAGGCAGTTCGAATTTCAACAGGGTGCATTCTTAGCAGCCACCATGAAATTGTCATTACCTCAGCTGGTCTGGTTCTCTGAAGTATGCCAAGATCAACTTGAGATGGGAGCCTTTATATGAAAGTGAACAAATATAGTAGCAATTTGTGATGCAGCAGGATGCCAACTAGCATTATACTGTATTATTCCTTCTGTACTGACTTCCAGAAGGAAATCTGTGCAACTATGATGCAAGTCTTGCTTATATTTTCAATGAGACCCCGTGCATGCCTACATAGAAATGAATTCCACGGTGTTCAGTAATGAAGACTCTTAGATACATCAGATTAAGCTGGTGAAAACAAGACACTCTCATAGTCACACCTAAAGATGGTTCAAGCAAGGCATCCTCCTGAAAAAAGCCAGTTATTTAAATCTAAATCTTTATTACGTAGCCAAAGTCCAGTTATTTAAACCAAGTTAGATAATGTTTCCAATTGTCTAATTAATATCCAGTCGTTTAAGTCACATAATTCCTGAAAAAACATGCACACTAACTGGCTGCATTAGCAAAGTATATCTGTTTGCAACTAAATAGATACTTCATTGTACCTAGGAGCATAATAATAAAAAAGTCATGCAGCTCACATGCTTTTTGAATTACAGAATTTGGTTATTTGGATAGCCAAGCAGAAACTTGTTAGAACAGGCCTTTTGGATCAAGCCAAAAGCCCATCTAGTCCAGCATTCTGTCCTCGCAGTGGTCAAGCAGATGCCCATGGGAAGCCCACAAGCAGAACCTGACTGCAGCAACATTTTCCCATTCTGCAGTTTCCCCAAAACTGGTATTCAGAGACATATGTCCAACAGTAGACACAGAGCGTAGCCATTGCGGCTAGTAGACATTGATCGTAAGAAGATAACATAAGAAGCTTAATTTTGAAGTTGTTTTCCTTTCAAAGTATTCATGCAAGGACATTAGTAAGGCTCCATCCAGGTGACCTGCGGCCTCAAAGGTTATATCCATGGGTATAGTGGAACCCTTGCAGATTTCCTCAAGTGGCCATGAGTCTTCTGAGCCCTCTCTCCCCGCTTCACTGTCATGTGGTGTCAAGGGTGCTGTCTGCCCCTCCCCTTTTTGGAAAGTACAGAAAGCTGAAGGAGGAAATGGGAGAGAACGACTCTCTTTTCCTTTTCTTTTTTCAGCTCTATGTGTTTCTCAAAACTCATATCAGCAGCCGAACAGGCAATGAAGTGACTGAGGTGACAGGGAGATATCTAGTCAATTGTGGGGGGGGGGGGGAATAGCAATGTAGGGAGGCAGCAAGAAGAAATATGATTGACACAGGAGTTGAGAGGTGAAAGAGAAAATGGAGTGCCAGAGAGAGGGAAAAGATGTATGTGTGTGTGAATTTGCACACACACACACACACACACCTACACTCATGTCTCTATTGACTGAAAGGGGTGCTGTTTTGGCTGAGAATCCAAGGCATGGATTCTTCTATATTTTATCTATTCCTTGTATATTTCTAGAAGGAATCCCTTCTAGAACAGCCATCAAATCATAGATCACCTCTGTGTACACAGATTTGTTCCATGATTTCCTGGTGGTATTGCCATCTTGTGTAAAACTCATGAGGATCCATGCCTTGGATCTAGCAAGCACCAGATCTGTGATTTTTAATGTGCACTCTACCAAAATAAGCTTTTATTTGATGCTGCTATTGCTAGACCCTGTGTCAGGCAAATTCAGGAGGATCTGTCTTATTCTACAGAGCCTAACTTTGACCCAAACCCCTTGGAAAAGCAAATATGTGCATGGGTGCATGCTTTTTCTCTTTCTGTCTGTTGGGGAATGCGGTTGAGCTGGGGAATTGAGGAGAGAAGCAACCAGAGAGGATAGTACCCATGGCACTTTGACAGTTCCAAATGTACTCATGGGCCTAAAAGGGTTGGTTATCCTTCTCCAGGAGTTAACTATTCGTTATGGGCTTGCATGGTCTTTCCCCCACCCCTCTTGAGTGTGGCTTATTTTTCCATGCCCTGTCCATGACACGTTTGCTATGGTTATATGAACTGGCAAGCTATAGCTAAAAATCAGGAACACTCTTGTTTTGGAGTGACATACACCTATTTAGACACTACAGCAAATTATGGTTAACAGGAACACTGCACAAGAAAGGAGAAGAGGGAGCATGTAAACATATGGAGCTTCCCCTAATTTATCACAACTATGGCTTGAGGGTTGTCTGAATTTAGCCTAAGAGCTCTTACCCTGAGAGATAAGTGCCCAGAACTTTCCAGAATTGGTTGCCATTCTTTGTTACTGGCATTGTAGCAAATAACACTGGTGTAAAATTAGGTGAAAATTCATCAGGAAGTGCAGACATAGACAAAAGAAGTCTGCAAAGGCAAAGTATTTCAGTCTTATTCTTCATAGCAATCACCCAGTTAATGTATTTTCTAAAGCTGTGTACTAACAAAGTGGGTTTGTGAGTGCTATTTATATTTGCCAGTAACTGAATGATACATTTTCATCAACACATTTCTGGTGTCTTAATCCTGCATTCAGAAACAGCTCCTTCCTAATAATCAAATGTCTGCTTCCTGTGGGCCCTGCAAAATAGAAGTGCTAACTGAAAAATGGATTGCGTTTAACGAGGCAACTACTCTTCAACCTTGACCAGAGATGGTGGTCTCCACCTTGACCAGAGATGGTGGACAAAGGATGTCTTAATGAGCCCATAAATTTGACTGGCCAGTAAACCAAGCCATTATTTGTTCTTGGCATAAACCCGCTCTCCCTAGTTCTGTTGCAGTTGCAGGGAGCAATGTGAAGAACCCTGCACAAATGAGACAAGACAGCACCTCTCTTTGAGGCCAGTTCTGGGACCACTGTTTTCAAGTCCCCAGTTTGATGGATGTTTTGAAGTGTTAAGATTTGAATACTTCATTAGATGCAAGGAAGTTTTCCTTGAGGATTTGGGACTCATGTAAATTGAATGGAAATTTAGATGTGGCTACTTGGAACATAATCTATCATACAGTGTGATACAGCCTGGGTGCCGCTGTGCCATACAATCACCACACTCACCGTCTGCTATGGGACTTGGGAGTTAGCTTTACATTGCATTCCAGCTTAGGACAGGCCACAGCTGAGAATAGCAAGCCCACACCATATAATGCCTACTATTATGGGAAATATAGCATAATTACAGGCACACATTTCTCCACAAGAGCACATATTACTGCTGCTGTTGCAGAATCCCGCGGGGTCAGGTCATGCCTCTGCTTTTTAATATGCATTAAAATGTAGTACAGGTTCTCAATCCTATGATGTAGGTGAGAAATGTTATTTAACAAGTAAGTTTGGCACAGTCAGATTAAGGCAACTCGGATACATGTTTCCATTCATTTATGAAGATTGCTCTGTTGCTTTTTGAGCAAGTACATTCTCTTGGCTTACCCATACCTAACTGTATTGTTGTGAAAATAAATGCTTCTGCTAGTTCCTTAGAGAGAAGAACAGGATACGAATGTAACAATTTGGCATTGGTTTTCAGCCTGTCTGCATAGCTGTTATGGATACCAAACCTTCTGTGCAGCCGGGGTTAAATCCCAGCTGTGATTCTACAGTTGTTTTTAGACTGAGACAGAGTGTGTGTTAACAATCTGGATCACCTAGATTCCTGCATAAAAAAGTCTTTACTGCACTAGAAGGCTACATATTAGGTCTTATTTTGATTACACTGTCGCAGCTAATCTGCCGCTTTGGTTGACAGATATTTGAATAAGTTTAATTCATTGGCGATGTAACAAGAAAACCTTTTAAAAATAAGAATATGTGGAGGTCAAAGAGTCTGCTGCACTGTTATATTTGGTTGGATTTTGAAAGGGGGATTTGCAGATGAGGATGCTGGAAACCCTGGACAGAGGAACATTTGGTTTCAGTCCCAAGGCAGTTCCGCTGCTTTGTATTTCCTTTGTTTTGCAGTTTACAGAATAGGCTTGTGGGGCCAAATCCAGTTTTTATTTAAAAATACTGAAAAATGACCAGTCTTCATGATTGCAACTATTTTGGGATACACAAGAGCAGTGTACTTTTTAAAGTGCTGTAGCCAGAATACAAATAGGAACCCCATATCTACCTTCCTATCTAATATTATTTCAAGTGTATTAATGAGGATTTCTGTATATCTGGTTTTAGCAATGCCAGATGTACTAGTGATTTCATTGGTTATTCAAATGAGATGAGACTTTCACACAATTACTTTTAATTGTGTCAATAGAAATAAAACATATTTAATTGTGGCTTTTGTGAAATACTTGGAATGCACTTCTTGACACTGTAAAAGTTGACTACTGAATAAGACTTACCATAGTCTCATATTTTCTCCATAGCCCATTTCTGTTATGAGATGGGAAAGTGGGATGTTTCGTAAATGGAAGTTTCTAGACCAAGAACGGAGAACCTGTGGTCCTCCAGATGTTGTTGGACTTCAGATCCCATCAGCCCCAGCCAGTATAGCCAGTGGTCAGGAGTGATGGGGGTTGTAGATATATATGGCCCAAGTCCCTTTCATCAAAGAAAGGGTTTCACTCAGCTCATTGGCTTTTGCTGATTAAAGGTTTTCCGAGCCAGAATCATTGCCAGACCTCCAGGCTGCAAATCTGCTCCTTCTGGCTGAGTATGACCACCATCCAGAACAGAGAAATATACCTTGCTATTTTTTCTCCCAGAGTCGGGTTTTCCAATTCATTGTCAGCTTTCTCATTCTCTTCTAGAGAATATGGAACTGAAGACATCATATGAATAATTAGGAAGGAGATATATCACCCATTCATAGTAATAAGAATATACATACATCAAAGAGGGGCATACAAAACTGACCTCAAAATTAAGAACCACTAAATTTCTGAGAACAGCTTTTTAGTCTGACAGAAGCAAACTACAGACAATGACCGATTTACACACGTCCAATTGGCGGCCAACTGCACACATGCGCATTGCTGCAACCCAGAAGTGGCTGGAAAAGAGGGTGGAACGGGCTTTTCTGTGCTCTGCTGATACAGGTGATGACCTATGGGTTGCCTGTTGTATTCTGTCCACTTCAGTGGCTGGTGTCTAAACTATTTTCACTGCACCTTTGAATGCTACATCCGCCTACACCAGTAACTGCGATGGTTTCAGTTCAATTTGTTTGCTGAAGGTTGCAGTTCTATGTGCACTTACCTGGGAGAAAACAGTATTGAGCTCATTAGGACTTGAGTAGACACATATGGGTCTGTTGATCTATAAGAGTACTTTTGGGCAGTGTTTAATATATTCATCAGAACACAAAGCATGTGGAATCCTAAATAAAATGTGGCTTTCGAGTGATTGCCCTTGACCCATTTAATGTTCTTGCATGTAATGTCTAGCATTCTTAGTGGGAACAGGATGTAGTAGGATTTCTTTTTCCCACTGTACTTTTGAAAATACTTCTCTTCATCACAAGGAAATGTAAACATTAATCAGTGAGAGGAGGATTAAGGACGTAGCATTTATCGGAAATCCTTCAGTAGTGGCAGGCTGCTTAGAAGAATGTCTTATTTAGGTTGCAAGGCCCAATTCTAAGCTTGCTTTTGTCAAAATATTCATAATTGCATATTATGGCAAACGAAACCTACAAAAATAAAATTAGCATAGAAGTAGACTTTACAATTGATGGTGTTTGAAGCAATAAAAGCACTTTAGCTTTTGTCGTTTTCAATTTCAACTTTTAAACATGGCTAATGCCCCAATCCTAAACAGGTTCATATAACCATAGCAAACTTTTTTTTTTTCTGCTCTCCACTCCTGCACTAGACTGAAAGGGTGGAGGAAGTCTGTCTACTGTCCTCATGTGGGTACAGTTAAAGTACTCAAGTTAAGGGTTAACTAATTGCATTATGTGGTCATTAATATGCAGCCTTGGAAAAGATGATTGGGTCCCTCTGAACTTGTTAAAGTTGCTAATAAACTTTTGGAACCAATTTGAGAATACAGCATGGTGTTGAGGTTTCTGTTCTAAAAATGCACCCGCAGACCTTATGTTGTTCAAAGTTGGAAGCAAGGATGGATAGACTAACATAAAGTTCAAAATGCTTAGGTTTATTGATTTTCTTTTGCACTTCCAGGAAATGTCTTCCTTTCTCTACTTCTATCTATGCTTCTTTCTTCTGTCTGCAAGTATTCCCTTGGATGTATTAGTAGTCTGTCTAAAGTTAAGAACTATTAACTTTGGGAATGCATCATGAATAGAGTTGTTCAGAGTGTAAGCACATATTCTAAGCCAGAGAACCTTAAAAGGAAGGGGTACCTGTTCATTAGCAGTGATATCTGAGACTATCCCCTCTCATTTCCCCTTGCTGAGCAACAGCTTTGACCTGCTAATCCAGCTCTCCCTTTCTTTATACCGTGTGACACCTGTCAAAGTGAACAAGCAGCAAAAAATAAAATACTGCCAGTTCTAACTTTCCTTTATTTAAACTGTACGAATACTAGCTCTCTGACTGTGTAGAACTTTATTTTATTATATGTTATTGTTAATTTATTAACCACCGTCTATACAACCATCTTAAGGCACTGTTCAATACAATCAATAAAAAAACAGTTTAAAATACAATACAACCGTAAATTCATTTAAAGCTAAACTGGCACCATACAAAATAGATACTCATGGCAAAGACCTATTTTTTCCAGCTGGGAAAGCCTTTTGAAACAAAAATGTCTTCAGTTGTTTCCGGAAAGTACAGATCGTTGGCACCTGTCATATCTCTACAGGAATGCCATTCCACAGAACTGGTACAGCCACACTAAAAGCCCTGCTCCTAGTTGCTTCTGAGATCTTTGGAACATTCAGGAGAAGCTCTCACAGACTGCATCCATTGACTGTGTATATAAGGAACAAGATGATCATTCAAATAACCTGGTCCTGAAATGTATGGGATCATAAATATTTGTACCAGCACCTGGAACCTGACTTGATAGCACATTGGTAGCATGCAGGTTATACAGCCTGGAAAATTTATAATCATATTTCAGGTGAGTATTCTCCTTTTAGGTGACTTCTTCCTCTGAAATCTTGCTATTACAGTCCATAGATGTTGAAATCTTCAGCTTGCAAAGACAGTAGAAGGAGCTTCAGTTCACCAATTTGTTGAACCAAGAGTGTTTATTTTCCAGCTTAAAGTCCCTAGCTAGAGCTGGTGGCCTCTAAACATGCCATTTTATTAGGAAGAGAGGAAACCACTGGAAAAACATTGAGTAAAGGTTCAGGGACTTTCTCCCTCTTGGCCAATGTTATCTACAGTCATGCTTCATCCTTCATCATGGTTGTCTGAGAATTCCAGTCTTTCTTACCAGACAGCATCCTGACCTGTCTTCCTATTTTGCAGATTCCTTTTCTTGAAAAAGAAAAAAGTGAAGCCCCTCACTAAAAGCAGTGCCATTTCCATCTAGCTTCTTCAAACAATCATTTGTGTATTGAGAGTGACTTCTCCTGTATCAGCCACCCTCGTTTTGGATACATCTTTTTATTTTGAATTTTTTGCCCCCCTTTTCTTCATAAAATACTAAGTGGCTTTCAGATCACGTTTTCAAAATATTTTCATGGGTGAGACACACACACACACACACACGCACACGCACAGAGAGATGCACAAACATATCTTTCACAAAAATCAAATAGTAAAAATTATGTGGCAGCAGTGAACAAAAATCTAGTCAATAATGCAGTGAGTACTGTGTGTGCAGCAATCTATCCAGCATTCGTTTGTGGCTCTCTAAGTTAACTCCACCCTTAAAAGCTGAGCCATTTTGCTTATTGTTCTCTCCCAACCTGTTGAGACAATGTGTCTATTGTTGTCGCTCATCTCTGTCTATCCTGTAAATAATTCCTGCATGAATAAAGCCTTTGAACCCCCCGCCCCCCAAAAAATGCAGTGAGCAAATGAAAGCATCTGTAGACTGTGTCAACTAGCCAGCTAAGCCTTCTGTGAAAAAGCCAGGATTTTACCTGTTGCCTGAAGGTATAGAGTATCAGGTATAGGTGGACTTCCTTTAAGGAGGCATTCCACAAAGTCTGCAGCACCACTTAATTTATATGTAAGAACTTTGAATCTGAAACAGTTGAAGAAACAAAGATATGCAATGCAGAGTGTTTAATGTTGGAGTAATCAATTATCCAGTAACAGTTGGCAATCTGATGGCAGCCTTTTTGCACAAGCTGATATTTCTGGTCATGTTGCAGTAATGAAGCCACCTGTGAGGGAAGCCCTGGTTTGGGAGCTATCCATGCAGGAAATAAGATCTGCTACAACGTGGAACAAGTTGCTTGTACAGTGGTACCTCGGGTTACAGAAACTTCAGGTTACAGGCGCTTCAGGTTACAGTTTCCGCTAACCCAGAAATAGTATCTTGGGTTAAGAACTTTGCTTCAGGATGAGAACAGAAATGGTGCGGCGGTGGTGCAGCGGCAGCAGCAGGAGGCCCCATTAGCTAAAGTGGTACCTCAGGTTAAGAGCAGTTTCAGGTTAAGAACGGACCTCCAAAACGAATTAAGTTCTTAACACGAGGTACCACTGTAACATTATGGGTGTAGAACTCTCCTTGAGGTAGTCTACTAGAGCCCAGTACTGTTACACTTTGATCATAGTTTTAAAAACACTACAATATGTCCCTTATCTATCTTTTGGTATATATTATATCCTGTTTATTTTGTGCACGTATTATTAATAGGCATTGTAAAACTGTTGGTTTGTTATTGGAAAGAAAGGTGTGGTATCTATAAAATTAAAAATCAAATTCTGGAAGAGTTTATCTGTCATATTGGCCTATATATTTTGATAGTCCTAAAGAAGGCTTCCTTAGATATCAAGGATTGTTACAATTATTGCATGGCTGCTAATATCTCCTTATTGGGCAAAGATACTCAAGCAGATGAAGGCTGTGCGATAGTGGTGGGTGAAACTGTTTATATGAGCCCATTAGTGTCTGGTTTCAGGCCTGATTTTGCAATGGATACAGCCTTGGTCACCCTGATGGGGAAGTGTAACTCTGCTAATTCTCCTTGAACCATAGCGTTCTATACTATCAAGCACTGTATCCTTCTGGGTAGATTCCTTGGACTGGGGGGTTGGAGACATCATGGGTCAAATTCTTACCTGAAGGGGCAGTTCCAGAAGGTGTTGCTCAAGGACTGCTGCTTAGCTCCATTCTGCCTAGAACTCTGCAGGACCCCATTGCATATCTTGTCTCGCATGGTTTTTAGCATTTTACATGAAATTGCTGGGAGAAGTAATTCACAGAATTGAGGGGATGTGTCATAAGTGTGCTTAAATTCATCATCTAGGTGTATCCAGGATCAGGTAGCTTCTGTGGCAAGTAGTTCCCTTCAATTGCTTAGACAACACCCAAGTTTGAGTACTATTAATGCATAGTACTTGAGGCTTCCTTTGAGGATTATTTGGAAACTGCAGGTTATGCAAAATATACTATATTTTTCTGTGTATAAAACTAGGTTTTCCCTCCTAAAAAATAATGTCAAAAATTAGGGAGTGTCTTATTCATGGATAGTGTTCCCCCCAATTTTCTTAAATCTGAGTCCCCCAAAATAGAGGGTGTCTTATACATGGGGGCATCTTATAGACAGAAAAATATGATAGCTGCTTTGCTTGTTAACTAGTCAATGGTAACATATCTCAATGGTATTAGCTTCACTGGATTTCACTTTTGTTTTCAAGGAGAGTTCAAATTGTTAGTACTTACTTTCCAAGCCCTGCATGGTTTAGGACAGGGGTAGGCAACCTAGGGCCCATGGGCCAGATGCGGCCCAATCGCCTTCTCAATCCAGCACGCGTGTTTTTACATGAGTAGAATGTGTCCTTTTATTTAAAATGCACCTCCAGGTTATTTGTGGAGCCTGCCTGGTATTTTTACATGAGTAGAATGTGTGCTTTTATCTAAAATGCATCTCTGGGTTATTTGTGGGGCTTAGGAATTCGTTCAGTTTTTTCCCCCAAAATATAGTCCGGCCCACCACATGGTCTGAGGGATGGTGGACCGGCCCACGGCTGAAAAAGGTTGCTGACCCCTGGTTTAGGACCAAAGAACCAGAAGGAATATCTGCCCTTTTACCAGGGCTAGCCAGCAAGGTGCCCTACACATTTTGTTGGGCTACAACTCTCATCATCATTGACCATTGACTATTCTGGTAAGCCTTCCCCCTGTGAGAAAGTGCATGGAAACTAGAGAGGGGGCATTCTCAGTAGTTGTGCCCTTACTGAGCAAATTTCTCCCTAGAAAGGCCTGGTTGGCACCGACATTTTACTCCTTTCATTGCCTGGCAAAGGTATATTTATTCTCTCAGAACTTTAAATGTCTTTTGTCCTCTTTTAATATGTTGGTTGTTATGTTTGTTTTATCTTGCTTTTGAAAAACACCCTGGAAACTGCTGATGGGATGGTATATAAATCTTTTAAATGATTTTTTAAAAAAAACCCTTGAACAACAAATCTAATGTGTCTCAAATTACAACCTTATTTTAGACTTCTCATACAATGGATTAGGCTGAGTTGCAATACAGTATATGTACATACATATACTTTTCATCCACAAAAAAGACTAGGGTATTATAACTTTTAATCATACCATAATATAGATCAATTTGTTTTTGTGTACCTGTCTTGTTTTTATTGCCTGTCTGTGAAAATAGCCTGAGCAATAAGATTTAGATCTGGACTTGTGAAAGGTAACCCATGAACTTCCTGACTAAACTAGCTTTTGAATCTGGGTCTCCTGTTTGAACCTGATTCCCTGTAGCAACCCAGTTCATCTGCTGTTGGTCCAGGACCTAGGAAAGAAATAGGAGACAAAGGACAAATTTGAACTTTCGCCACTACTTTATGTATCTGTAATGTAAATATAACTCAGACAGGAAACGGTCCAGTGCAGAAAAACTACACTCCAACAAAGTCAACCAGACAGGACTGTCAGCAGAGTTATTTGAGGTGACTAATGCCCAGTGGCATGAAAACCTGGAAACCCATAACAGCCTTATGTCTCGTTTTCTTATGGGTTCCCAGATACAGTGAAGATATCAAAGAAGCCCTGACCAATAATATACACTGTCCCAGTGTGGTTCTCAAAGGCAGGGTGGTAAGCCTGTCCTAGCTTGGTTCAAGTCTTACAAGGGAGGCTGAGCTGAAGCTGCGGCACTTACTGGAGGAGCAGGCTGTTGTTGGATAGGCTGCCTTGGCCCTTCCCTATGTAGGATCATGTTAGGCAGTGCAGAGCATGATCTGTCAAGGTCATGGACTATGACAGATGCTGGCTGGAACTCATACAAGGAGAACTGTTGTCTCATTGACATGCTTAGGCCTTATGAAGGTTCGCTGGTCTGGAGCTGCGGTTAACCCTGCCCTTCTGAAGAGTAGTCAGTTTTTTAAAAGACCATTGTTCAATTTTGCTGGTTCCTATGGCATGGTGGTAGTGAGGAGACCATTGAGAGGAAGGTATTCTCAGAACCTGAGGAGCTGGGTAAAGCCATGTCCTCTGGCCTGACAGGTTGTGCAGTGCGGAGGATAGCTCTCTGTCTTGTCTCCTCCCTTATTTCCCTTTGAGACAGTGGGCATTAAGGCCAGAGAACATGGCAGCAATCAGCTGAGCCTTAGGAGGGCATGTTCACATTAGTAGCTTGAAACACAGTGAGCTCGTTCCCCCACCCCTGTTTGTTTCAAGCCACATTGTTCATATCAGAGATGGAGCAGGGATGTCTCCACCTGATGTGCATGATCTTTTTGGTTCCCCCACCTCTGGAGATCTC
The DNA here is from genome assembly GCF_965112155.1 of Podarcis liolepis. Taxonomy (NCBI): domain Eukaryota; kingdom Metazoa; phylum Chordata; class Lepidosauria; order Squamata; family Lacertidae; genus Podarcis; species Podarcis liolepis. The sequence goes on along the minus strand of NC_139560.1, from coordinate 41,196,234 downwards.
AGGGAACTCCTGTTCATTAAGCTTGTCATCTGTGCTCTGCATCCAGTATTCTAATCAAACTGAAGCTGGTTTGAGAAATAAATGCATCAAACAGCAGTATTTGTCAGACTGCAGGATCAGTATGGATTGTGGCTAATGTGTGAAGGCTGCTTCCCAAATTAACATTGGGGAGCACAGAGGAGGCGGTGGCCAAGATGGCATCGGAGGGTGATTTGGGCAGGTAGTGGGACCGGTGCTTGGCTGACTCCACCGTCAAGCTGGGTGCTGGCTTTGGGTTGGGTGTTGTCTTCTCGGTCATCATCTTCAAAAGGACGATGTGGCCCATCACTCTTGGGTCAGGAATGGGTTTAGGAATGGCTTATTCAAACTGCCAGCATAACTTCCGGTCTCCTTACCTTCTCCATGGGCAGTTTGTCAAGGAGCAATGACACAGGCCCGACCCACACCTCTCTTTTGTCAGAGGAACAGTTTCACCTTGGCAATTCCTTGGGAAGGTCGAAGCGTCCCAGCCTTGAGGCAACAGCCTTTGGAAGCGCTTGGCCCGTTGCTCTTTTTTCCTGTGACACCTGGGTCCGAATATCTTTTCTTTCTTTCTTTTTTGTAATCCCTCTTTTGGAAACGAAAATGAGAAAGGTGCTGTTCTGGAAAGTAAAATAAAAACGAGGTCTACCACCTTAAAAACATTGGGGAGCACACTGGATGTGGAGTCAGCATTCATGTGAACATGGCCTTAGTCATGCCAACCTATGGAAATAAAATATATCTTATTACAAGACCCCCACAAGTTGTGACAAACCGGCAGCTACTCAGACTGTATCTTGTCACCCTATGCAGTTGCAGAAATCCCATTAGCTCTTGTCACAAAACAACTTGAAGAGACTGGTATGTACAGAAGGCAATAATCTTGAGGGCAGTCAGGGGATTGAAATGTAAATTCTTTCTCATTCTCTCCTCCACTCTCCAGGATGAATGATGCTTGTAATATGTCAGGCTAAAAGGGTGAGACTCAGCTGAGCTGTGAATGGGGGGGGGGGGAGAGAGACACAGAGTGAGCTGAGATGACCCAGTTTTTCCCCTGGTGTTAACCCAGACCATCCGAAAAGCCCACCCAGATCAAAGCAGCTGAAAAAGGAAATGGCAAGAGTGTTAGAGGAAGAAAGAAGAGTGACAGGCAGGCAATCTGATATTAGCCTTGAGCCAGTTTAGCTCATTAATGGAGCATAGTGGTAGTGTCAGAATATGAATATGTTGCTTAATTGTAAGCAGCGTTTATTTTTTTAAAACCTGACCATTTCTTCCAGTAAACCTTGTCTGTAGGGGTGTGGGTGTGTGCCCGCACACATGTGCACATGCTTTTGCAAAAGGTGCTTTAACAGCTTACCTTATCCATACACATATATTTAATGTTTTCATTCTCTTTATTCAGGCTACTAACTCCGCTTCACGGGGCCTTGCCCCACAGGCAGAATCACTGCATTTTCCTGTGGTAAATAAAATATTAATCAGTTGCCAGTAATGTGTGTGCAAGATTGCGCAGAACACATGTGTGCTAATAAAAATAATATAAACATGATGTAAAATCTTGTTAGTTGTTTCCAGCTCAGTTCAAATGCATTATCTTTTATTTATTTTATTTTTTAAAATCTCCGGTTTGCTAAATCAATCATTTGTTGCTGGGTATGGTCATTTGGCACAGGGTGGTATTCAACTGATTTTTCCTCCTAGTAGACCTATTGAAATTAATGGACCTAACTTAGGCATGTTCATTGATTTAAATGGGTCTGCTTTGAGTAAGTTGAAGGCCAAAGGCTGCTCTGCAAATTTGGGGGCTGAGGAATTGATGACATGAAGAATACCTGAAGAGCCAAATTCCTTTTGTCTCAAGTATGCAAAGCATCAGTTTGACTATGTCCATAGATACTACTTGTCACATGTGATTTCCCCCCATCCTTGCCAAGGACTAGAATGGAGTGGGAAATACTCCACTCCTCTGTGCTCAGCCCTCAGGACTACCCCCAACCCTCAACCCCAAAAATGCTCGTCACTAGTCCTGTGCCACATCTTCCTTCAACTGTTACTCTGTCCTGGAACTATTATAATGGCTCCTGTTTGTCTAGGAGGAGGATGCAGAGATGTGTAAATGGAGGCAAGAGAGAATGAAGACACCTCCGTCTTTTGCATAGCCTATTGTCACATCCATTGTTTTGCCCACAACTGGGACTTCGCTCCCAGAGGTTGCCTACAAAAAAAAAGGGGGCTGAAAAAGTGTCCCCACCCCTGAAGCATCATTTGGGCATTTTGTGTTCTCATAGCCTTGTTTCTGATCCCACTATGTAATCCTGATACAGAGTTCTCCTGGAGCAAAAAGCAAATGCTACCATTCATAGCATCCTTTTTAAAAAAAAATGTGCTACAACAAGAAAGCTCATCTACACATTTATAATGCACTATATTTACATACTTTTCAGTGGTGCTTGTCATCTCACTCCTAATTTTATGAATGCTTTCAGAATTTCAAAATATAAGCACATCCTAGTAAATCTGTAAGTCCAGTTCCCAAGTAAAACAGATAATTTACCAAACCAGCTGATACAGGGGATAAGTCCTAGTATGTATAAGATAAAGATCTGAATGCTGTTAAAAACCCATATGCACAGTAAGAAAATGCATGCTACACCTATTAAATGTTGCTTTTTGGGGAAAGAGTTCAGGATAAGAATGCATTGAAATACTGTCTCTGGTCAAACACCAGTTACAAAAAGATGCAACGCCACATTTTCCTGTGAAAAAATGGCGCTGGGGTTGACACATGTGTTTCAGCTTCCTGATAAAGCCTTCTTAAGAGAGGGCTGGCTCACTTTTGATTAGATGAATCTTGTTGCAATTTTATGTGATGCAGTGACTTAGCATTTCCAAGAGATAAGTGCCTAGAGGTGTAATATATACCCTAAATGCTAATTTTCTTAAAAGTGATTCAGGATGTGCTAGCCAGAATCTTTACAATGTTTTTCAAATATGATTTGATTTTATATTTGTATGCTGTTTCAATAATAACAAAAGTTGAGCTTGGAGCTCTTAAGAGGACCTCTATGACATGAAGATTGTAAGGGGAGAATTACATTGTTGATGGCATGCGCCTCATAAGAATTATAACCAATCTTATATATCTGCTTATTTGATTTTGCAGTTGGGGAATGGCGGTCAACGTGTATTCTACCTCTATAACCCAAGAGACTATGAGCAGACATGACATCATTGCATGGGTGAACGATATAGTAGCGTTAAACTACACAAAAGTTGAACAACTATGTTCAGGTAAGATGCAACTTTTTTAAAAAGACTGGTATTTTATCAATAACATTGTATCAGTGGTCTGCCTGAAAAGTGGTGTAGACATACTGTAAATAATAATGAAGAAGAATAAAAGCTTTCTCGGTATCAAACACATATATTTGTTTTTTACATGATGTTATTCATTTTAAAGGATACACATTATTTTTATTTTTTTAAAAAACCATTCTTTAGCTCTCTAAATATTCAAATCTATAGAATGGACTTGAGTAAATTACAGAGCTATTTTGACATTAGTTGCCAATTGCTGTTTCGATCTGAACTTTACTGGTTAAGAGCTTTATGTGTAGTGCTTTTTTACTGTAATGTGAACATCGCTGTGATCCTAATTAGATGAAGGGCAGTCTGTAAATGAATATATAAATAATATAATAAATACTGTGTGAATCACAAATTCACACCTTTATTTGAAAAGTTGATCTGTGGAAATCAAAGTAGTAATGCACTATACTTTACCTATACTTTATCATTTGTCAAAATGGGGGAGGGGCATAGGGGAGAGAACCCCATCTATGAGAGAATGGACAACTAAAATCTTGGACATCATTTGCATGGTAAAAATAATCACACAAATGGTTAGAACCAGAGGAGGGTAGACAGCAAGATAATGTCTTACAGAGAAATGGAGTCTCTTTATAATGTACTGGAACAATACAGTACAGGATAACGTTAACCCATTTGTGTTACTTGGAACCTTGTAATATTGAAATGTTACATTTTATTTTGGTACAGAAAGTAGGGTGGTTGTCTTGTTATGTAGATTGTAGACCTCTCTTTCCAAGGTTTCAAGCAACAAGTTGAGATGAGGGACTTTTTCCAAGTGAACCTGCATGTAGCTCTGTTTGATGTGCATTCTTTGGCACCTTGGGACACTGATCTGCTGCTGAATCAAAGACTAGCTGTCAGGAATGTCTAGCAGAATTGCTTCAGTCTTTGATATATTGTTTAGCTTTGAGCTTGAGTAGTCCTGCTGCAGCCATGCTTTCAATCCAACAAGGGTCTGCATCTTTGGGTTGTGGCAATGCCATATATCGATCAAGACTTGCTAGGGCAAAAAGGCTTTGAACAATGGAATGGTAAATGTGGCTCTGCCTGTCTTGGTCACATGTGATAAGCAGATAATTCTTTTGTGGCGTCTCCTCCACCATCTTTTTAATAATGATTTTAGTTCATGTTACAAGGAAAGTATAGCCTTACTTTGGTTTCTTGGAATTCTAGTAAGTTGTCCTTATTCACCAATTTCATAGCTTTCATTTATTTATTTTGCTTTTATTTCTGACCTGCACACCTGTAACTGTTACTCTCCATTGTTCTTGTATTTAGATAGTGGGGTGTAAATATGGAGAAAACCCTAACCGGTTTTAAAGTTGTCTGCTTTCTTACCCTGCTTCACATACAATTTCCTGATGGAGTGTTTGCACTTAGCTGTAATGTTGTTCTGTGGTATCTGAAGACTTTACCATGCTTGCTGAAGACCCCATAATGATTGCAATAAAAGTATAAGGTGCTATTTCATAATATATGTTATGCATTTTTGTGTTTTCATATTGTAAACTGCCCTGTGATCATCAGATGAAGTGTGGTATAGAAAGTTAATAAAACAAGCAAACAAGCAAACCATTGATTGCTAAGAGTCGCATGCCCTAAAATGTTGGCTTTTAGAACATGTGAGGGCAACTTGTCCTTAAAGAGCCCATACTCTGTGTCAAACTTTAGAGCTGTGTTAGATATAGATAGTGAACTACTGAATATGGATGTTATTAATGTAGTATCATCATGATTGTTGCCAAGTTTCATATTTTGATTTCCCCCACGTACTCTAAATCTACAATATTATTATTATTATTATTATTATTATTATTATTATGAAAACAACTGAAAGCTGGAATCAATTCTTGAAGGTGAAATTATCTGAATATTATTATTAATGGGAGCCCCCTTTATATGCCTTCACTGCATGCACAAATCATTCCCTATGAATCATGGGGGACCCAGCTCAAGAATGCTCATTCCCAGTCTCTTCCTGGTCTTCTGTGTGTTACCTTCCCCCTGCCTTTTAATCTCATGAAAGGGGAAGCACTGGCACTACTGGTGTTAACCTTAGCCATGATTAACCTTACGGTTACTGTGTTTTGCCAGGTTCTGAAACCATGGTATTGCATCCTGTTTCTTTTTTAAGTCATGAGGGTCAGAAACCTTTCCCAATGAAGGCTAGGATTCTTGGGAGTTCTAATGAAATTCTGCAGTACTGTATTTCAGGTTGTCTCACTGTTTCTACTTAAGCACATTTGTAAGATAGGACAAGACAAAGAAATGATTTCAGACGAATAGCCAGCTGTATGCGGGTCATTCAGTAGTACTCTGCAGATCTTTGAACTGCTATGCTGATCTAATTTGGTCTTTTATCCTTCTTTCCTTCCTTCCTTCCCCTCCCCCCTTTTAAAACGAGTGTTCCTTGAAGCGTTTCCAGTCTTCATGCAGCGTAACATTAGCCCCCATAAAATATCTGCATTTACAGGAGACTTCAAAGGGCAAGAGAGAGTGTGGGAAGCACTGCAATATTCAGGAGCATTTCTTAGCATTAACAGTGAACTTCAGAACAAGCCAGATAATTGGATTGTATAAAAGGCTTGAAGTGTTGTGGCATTCTGGATTTATATTTGGGGAAATACGTTGGCAACTAACCAGAAAACAGCCACCCTGGCAGGTATGAAGGCCCCTTGTTTTGAAAAATATATGAAAAGTCAGTAATCCCATGCCTGTCCAATTTTTGCTTTAAAAAAATATTAGTTTTATTTATTTTGCCTTTGCATTCATGATGAACCAGAGGCCAAGCTGTATGTGTGTGCTGTAGTAATGATGCACAAGCATTCAACTGTTTACAGAAAATAGTGCTTGGAAAACAATGCTTGGAAGAACCTGGTGTTCCCATTGAAATCAATGGAGGTATAATATCCCCATTCATTTCAATACACAGATTTGCCCAAAGCTTCAGGGGTGAGTTGCTTCTGATGCTACCCTGCAACTAGCCCTTTGACGGTATGCAGCAGGTTAAAGTCTCGTATCTTCCCCCACCCATCACTTGAAATCAATGGCGATCCCCCTCTCATTTCTGTAAGCACACTTAAATCCACTGTACACTTCTAAAATAGCTGGTAAGTGTAGTAAAAGTGACCCAGCACTGAAGAGCCTTGGGACAAGGGGGCCTTAAGTGGTGAGTTGCTCTTTGCTCCATGCCAACTCATTCTTTGGAGCAGGGTTACCTACATATTCAAGCACCTCTGCTTTGACTGCTCACCTCACCCCTAGTTGTGCAGATGTGAGAAACGACTATCAGGTACAGTGGTACCTCTACTTACGTTCACCTCTGGTTACATATCCTTTGGAATACGTATGCAGCACACCCGGAAGTATTTTTCTGGGTTTTGCCATGCACACATGCGCAGAAGCGCTTTGCGCACTGTGCACATGCGCAGAAGCAACACCTCCAGATACGCACACCTCAGGATCCAACCAGAGCTCTGGAATGGATCCCGAGCACAAGCGGAGGTACCACTGTACTGCATCACTCCTAGTGGTTGTCTTCTATCCTAAGTCACTTCCTCACAAGTGATAGCAAAAAAGGAGCCAGATTAGCAGCCTTGCTCATTTACTGCTCTGGCCCCCTACAGGAGGCTGAGGTTTGAGCTTGCTGTTATGGCCAGCCCAGCAACCTTTTTGAGGTAGAGTACCCTTCTGAATGAACAAGCAGCAACACAGAAAAGGGGCAAGGAATAAGTAGCAGCAGTTAAATCAGGAAAAAGTTCCTTGAGTGTGGGTGTGTGAGAGATACTGAGACAGAGGGAGGAAGGGAGTTTGTGTTATCAGAGCAATGTGAGAAAACACATCCATGTGTGTGTCCTTATTTTTGAAGAGCAGTGTACAGTGGTAAATACTTGATCTGTATATTACTTCATGGCCACATTACACCTCGTATGTGGTCTTCATCTGTAATCTAGCCTGGTTCATTTTCGTAGGTGAACTCTGCATGTGATTTGGGTTCTTGGCCATGGATTCATCTTTAGATACTCCTTTGCCCTCCTTCAAAGCATTACATTTTTAAAATAGATTTCTGCATAGATGTGTGTTATACATCTGGTATGTGTGTACATGAAATAGCCGTGTAGTTATATAAACACTCTCATGCCTGGTGGCCACACCTGTACCACACACAGGTGCTAGATTTTTGTTTTTCAAGAGCTGGTAAGTCTGCTGGGGTAGGAAGGGAGCTCTAGAAGAAAGAGTGGCACATTCAGACTTTGGTTTGACTGCATAGAGCAGGCATAGACAAACTCAGCCCTCCAGATGTTTGGGGACTACAATTCCCATTATCTCTGACCACTGGTCCTGTTAGCTAGGGATCGTGGGAGTTGTAGTACCAAAACATCTGGGGGGCTGAGTTTGCCTATGCCTGGTATAGAGCAATCTAAAATTAAAAGGCAGGAGGAAATTCAACTTTTGAATGAAGGGTTAGTTTGTCCGAATTATAAATAACTTAATAAAATGCAAGCTATGGGACTAATTTAAAATAGGGGGGGGATCAAAACATTTGAAAAAATCAAAAACAATGGCAATACAAAATAAAATGTTTGTCCAGTAACATATTACTTGAAATAATTGATGGGATAAAAACTAGAAATGGAGCAGAAATTTGTCCAGTTTAATTTTGAATGCAAATCTATCTGACATGCACCTCTGAAACCAATATGCAAACCAAAGCACAGCTATATTCATTTTTTAAAAAATTGTGCTTCTCTGGATTTTGCAGTGCAGTTCTCCAACCAAAAGTGTGTATAAAAATGTATACATTGGGGAGGGGTTGTAAAAAAAAATCATTATAATGAAGAAAATTGCTCACAAAACTGTGTATTAGGTGAAATGCTTATCTAAATGTATATGAACTTTCCTTATATCTGAGCTTGGGATTAGCAAAAGAAGAAACTGACAGATTCATTCATCCCTTATGAGAACAATTATTTGTCTCTTAAGATTTTGCATTCCATTCTGTGCATTTGAACAACCCTGTTCAGCTGTAATTGGAATACTCTAACTCTACTCAGGTTTTCCCAAAAGTGCATGGATATATACAGGACCCAACCCTATTGCCTAGGGACAAAAAAAATCCATTTCTCAATGAGAACATGCACACACCCCGAATTAAGAATGTTAGGCCTTTTTATGCATGGAAAAGACTTTAGCTTTCATTTTCACAAATCAGTGTCAGTAGATCTGCATGCTAAATTTAGAACTGAGGTCATTTGGCACATAACTGTTAAGTGGGCTGTCAGAAAGCACAGGGAACCCTGTTCTGCATTCTGCCTACTTAGCAGAGACAAACACACAACCAAGAAGAATAGATAGCCTGTAAGCAGCTTTTCCTTTGCATGCTTTTACCCTAGGTATTTTCTTTCAGTGGCATCTAGGGGCACTCCTTTAAAAGTATTAAATGGCAAAAAGAAAAGATAAAACAAGATGTGTTTCCAGTTAGCATGAAACTTGTGGGTGTAAGAAAATTGCACCTTCGTTTTCAAAATGGAGTTTTTAAGATTTACTCCTGGATAAGCATGGATTATAGAGGAACCCAGGATACATCTCTGCAGAGGATATGCAACGGCTGGCAGAGAAGACAGAGTGACAAAACTATTGCCATTATTGCAAATGTCAAAATGGTATTCAAGGCTGAGAACAATACAGATGTCATAACACACATATTGCCTAATTCCTGGTGTGGCTATTCTTCCTTGATATGCATCCAGAAGTCCTGATGTTGAAAACAGATTCTGGAGCTGAGTTCTGGCACAAATCTAGATTGCTTCCCATTTAATATTTTAATTTTGGGTTGTAGTTTACAGTAGGGGTGCTAATGACATTCAGATAAGGCTAAATTTGGATTGTAGACTTGAGATACCACTTAGGTGGAACAGCAACTGAAATCGAACCTGGCAAATGCATGGGCTCCTGGAGAGGAGGTTGTGGTCATTTTACTCCCCCATTCTTGCTACTGCCATGCTGTTCTAATCTAAGCCATGGTTTGGTTTAGTGTGTTGTCCAAACCTGGGCTCATGGTATGTCCCTGAAGGAGAAAACCACAAGCCCAGATTTGGAAAACAAACTAAACCAAACCTTATCTTGGTTTAGCTTAGCAGGAGGGCTGCTGAAGGCTGCCATCTCGTCTCCATGAACTCTTAAATTTAGGTGTTCAAACTAAGCTATGCTTTGGCTTAGTGTGATTTGCAGTGCATCTTATTAGATGACTCAGCACATATTTAGCAAGGCCCTGTGATTGTTTCTGCTCTAATCCAGAAGCTTTGGCAGATTCTCACTTCAGAAATCCAGATTGTCCAGACATTTCCTTAGCAGAACCCTGCAGTTCTGTTTATATGTTGCTTGCTGTAATTTTACTTCTATAGTGCCTGTGGTGTCTTTCTAAAGCCTTTCACATATTCTTATTTCTCAATAGTTATAGCAGCAGATCATCAAAGGTTAAACAACCTGACTGCACTGTTAGCTCTTTTTTTTTTTTTAAGGATCCAGTTATGTTCCAGATTAAAATTGTAATGTGAATTCATGGAGTGAAAGCAATATGTACTTTTAATTGAAAGAACATTCTCTCTATAGCTGTGGAATGGAGGCTGTGCGATATGTTTGGTTAATTGGTTACACTTTGCTCTCCTGAGAATTTAGATCAAGGCAGAGTGAGATTAAACAGATCTTGCTTCTTTACATAGGCTGCATCGGTTTACAGATTTTTAATTATTTTACTGTATTGACTTTCTTGTGATTATTGCTGCTTATCTGCAAATCCTCAAGCCATACTTCTATTGCAGTAAATTTACTTCCCGAAATTAATCACAAGATCTATAGGGATGTGGTTATCTTGCTTGTTTTCAGATAGGCCTCTACATTCTGACCACATTAGCAAAATCTAGACCGGTCTGGGGAACCTTTGGCCTTCCAGATGTTCTTGAACTGTGATTCCATCAGCCCCAGAAAGAATGACCAATGCCAGTATGCAGCCTTGCTTAATTCCCTTCTCAGTTTTAATTGCTCTAGTAAGATGACCCCTGGGGAGTATATCTTACTTTAAGAGAAGTCCCTTTGTGTAATGTTCATATTAGATAGGGTAACTGCCTGTTGATCAAAGATGTATCCAGTTTTTCCCACAAGGTGGGTCAGGATATAGAGTCAAAGACTGCTCTAAAGTCCATAAAGGCAGCATATAGAGAGGTTGTATCACTAGAGCAGCCTTTCTCAACCTGTGGGTCGGGTCCCCAGGTGTTGTTGAACTAGAACTCCCATCACCCCAGCTAGCAAGGCCAGAGCTCAGAGATGATGGGAGTTGTAGTCCAACAACATCTGGGGACCCACAGGTTGAGAACCGCTGCACTAGAGGAATATTTTCTAATCAAATGATGTAATATGGAACACTGATCAATAATAGATTGCCTTTCCCTAAAACCAGCTTTTTTGTCTGCTAGAATGTTCTCTTGCTCCAGCTAATCCAAGAGTTTCCTATGTAGGTGTCTTGCATAGAACTTGCTAATGGTATTAAGTAGACGAATCGATCTGTAGTTTGCCAGATCATTCTTTGACCTTTTTTTGAAAATGGGAACTATGACTGCCAACCTTCAGTCAAAGGGAGCTTATCCATATTGATCGATGCAAATAAAGAGAGAGGCCAGAATAGGAGCCCAGGAGCCCAATTTGTTTTTAATAACTTGTGGTGGGATTAAATTCTGCTCTAGGGCCTTCCCTGATTTTAGTTGGGCTACAAGACTATAAATTTCAGACACAGATACAGGCTGCCATATTGGGAGATGGTCCTTAAGATGGCTTTTCCAGAAATAGTATCTGAATATAAGTTTAAAAAATACATTTCCCAATTAGTTGAAGTAATAAGACATTCTAACCGCTTTGAGCTTTTAAATTTTGTAATTGGTATTTTTATATTGATACTGGTCATTGGCCATAATAAAACGACTTGACCTGAACTGACTGGGCATGGTCATTGGCCAGGGATGATGGGAGTTGTACTTTGGCAACATCTGGAGAGCCAAAGATTTCCCATATGTATGTATATTTGATACAGTTTTTTAGCTGTGTGCAGCCTCTGAACTTGGTGAAACTTGTTTTCATATGTGTGAGTCGAGTTGGGGGGTGGGGTGGGAAAACCCATTACACCAACTTGTAAACAACATACAGTGCTCTTTCTCGAAACTCATTGTCCAACTAAGTATCTAGAAAGCAAAACCAAACATTTAACCCAAAGTAGCTTCCATAAGTAAGAATGTTAACAAGTTTCTTTCACAATTTTGGAATGTTGTCACTGTGAAACAAATCTGCTTTTGCTCTGCAGCTATTTCTGTTCTTGCCAAAAAAGTAACATCATGCATACTTTAATTGCAAGATGCTGCTGTGTGGGTCCCATCTGTGAATTTGTAGAGAGCTTGTTCCTCAGCTGCTACCTAGTAGACTCCTAAGATTCTGATGTCCAGACCCTTTACTATTATAGTTCTTTTGGGAAATCTCTTTCTGTATGCAAGTGGTCATACATGTGAAGGAGTGGGATGCATTAAAGTGAAGGCAGTAACTTTTATTTCAACAAGAAAGTATTTGCAAGTTGTGTATTCAGATAAGCACATCTTTTATATGGTGATATGGGCCTCCATCCAAAAGTGTTCACACATAGTTATGTACTCACTTCATCCACAAGGATATTCCTGTCTCCACCCATCAGTCAGCTGGCAAACTATGTCAGTTCTGACTTCACTGATTACAAAGAGAACAGAAGGAAGGAGTGCTTAGATTTCGCCCCTGCCCAGACTGATGATCTGCGTTTTGAGCTCTGAATGCACTTACCTGTTCAGCAGTGCAAGAGGTGTAGGTGTCAGTGCTGGCTGGTTGCTCAGGAAAGATGCTGTCAGTGGCTGCTGGCTGGTTGCTCAGGAAAGTATAAAGACAAGGAAAAGATTCTTACAGTCCTTTTTTATTTCAGACTTTACAGAGAGAGGCTGTAGAACCCAGCCTCTTGGATAATGGTGGTGTCCTGAGTGAACCTCCTCTCCCCTCTCTCCCACTTCCTCATTCATCGTCATCATCATAATCATCTCTACGGGTGCTGCTACATGCCTTCTGTCTTTGAGTTCTCTGCTCTCCTATTTTTAAGGCTTGCCGGGTTCCGGGAGATGGAGGGTCTGGAATGCTTTCTAATGACAACATGTCAGCTGGGTGTATTTTGGCTCTCCCATGATTTCCCAACTTTCCCTTCATCTGCCTCTGAGCTACGACCTCCTTCAAACCCTTGTTGTAAATCTATACTGTCTTCCTCCTCCTACTCCCTGGAAGGGTCAGGATGGGGAGGCGGTCTCCACTGTTACTCCTCCTCTGCCCAGTCCCTGACAGTAGGAGTACTGGGTGTGCTGTCCCCAGCTTACCAAATATGTTCTTCTTTGGAAACTGTGTGTGTGTGTGTGTGTGTGTGTGTGTGCATGTATTCTTGGTAGAAAAATAATTTGTGCTCAAAAGCCAGTTGTCTGGGATCTCTTCTGGCTGTGTGACACACCCACATACCCACAAAGATGAACATGAGAGACACTCAGAGGTCATAGCAGCAGCAGTAGCTGCCAGGTTTTGGCTTTGTTGCAAAGGTGCAACAAACCTGACTCCTAAGCTAACAAGGCCATGATGTCTTACTGGATTGGGCGTAGGGGGAGAACTCCCTCACCATACCTGAGCTGAATCTAACAGGGAGAAGAAGCAATGTGACACTAATAATTTTCTGGGCCATGGGAGTGGTGCTGAAGAGAGATGTAAGGAATGATGTATCAAGGCCCAGGAGAGTTAGACTTCTCGCGCACACCCCTCCCATTGCAACCAGCCACATATATACAGCAGTTTCCATGTACAAATAAGTGAATCAGAATAGCGTCAGGCAGATAGAACTCTTAGCAGCTTAACAGAAAGTTTAGTAGAATCTAGCCAGTGTATATCATGTGTTCAGGTAACACAAATTCTGTGCCAATCAAAGCTGAATTCCTCATCCTGTTTAGATGGTGCATGTTAAACAAATTTGCATACCCTTAACATAATTCAACATGCTGATTCTGTTCTGTTTTATTCTATTTATTCCACTCTTACTGGTCATAGTAAAGTGTTATAAAGGGAACTGGAGCTTTGCTTCCAGCTTAATCGTTCTCAGCAACCCTTCTGCCCTTTCTGATTATCACCAGGTTTGTTCATTTGTCTTTTTAAAGAAAGCTGTGTCTTTTGGGATAAAAACTGAATTCTGTGCCTGACTATAAGATTCAGGGTTCTTATGGCACTTGTGTAGAAGGAGAGATAAATATATCACCCAACTGTATATCCGCCTTCTGTGCCTGATGGTTTCTATAGATTTGTTGGACACCTAGGCCATATTCACACCATACATTTAAAGCAGTATGATAATACTTTAAACAGTCATGTCTTCTCCCAAAGAATCCTGGGAGCTGTAGTTTCATAAAGGTTCAGAGAATTGTTATGAGCCCCCTATTACTCTTCCAGAGCTACAATTCCAAGAATTTCCTGTGAACAGAGATTGATTGTTAAACCAAGCTTGAATTATTCTTTTATCAGCTTCTGAAGGCTGTACGTATTAGTGACAGTATATACTGTGAAGTTGGTCAAACTGCAGTTATGTCCCTTTCTTTCCTTTTTTTAAAAAAGAAAATAACTAAAACTTTAAAAATAGCAATATTTGGCCTGCTATGCCGAATTAGTTAAGGAGTCTTTTTGTGATGGCACGTGATAGGCCGTGACTCTGTTTTTGTACATAAACAAACATGTAATGGAAGTTAACGAAAAGGAAGGGTTAGTTTGCCAGATCTGTGTAATGACTAGCAGTGGTATAATCTGCTGTCTGTTGCCTTCTGTTCAGTTCTAGAAGCAGTATAGAATTTCTGCATTCTAATTGGGTCAAAAAGAAGTTACCACTCATGCATGTAGCCAACACAGCCACGTTTGCAAATACAATCTGTAACCCAGCCTGCAAATATTGAAAACATTGATGACTAAATCAATACCCCAGAGGAAATAAAGCACATTATGTTTTCAAAGGAAATACTGGACCACTTTCAGAAAGATGCCCCCCAAAAGGTATATTTAATGCTGACAGCTCTGGTTAGGGTCCTTTGCAGCAGTGACAACTGATGACTTTTGGAACATTTTTTAAATAGTTGCTTCCTTCTCCACACCAGTAATTGTCCAGTACTAACAAATGAAAGAGTACATTTTAATCATGTGCAGAGTTCTGTGGTTTTCCTACTCTGAAATGTCAGCTGTTCTCTGCACCATGGGTGTGGTACCTCTAGTTTTCCAGATGCTGCTTGCCTCCAGCTCTCATGAACCCTGGCCATTGCCCATCCACCTGGGGCTGATGGGAGTTAGGGTCCAACAGCATCTGGAGGGTCAGACGTTCCCAGTCTCCGCTCTCCACAATAGTGATAAGGGTAATGGCTTCCATTTGTGGAAATGACTTCCAGCATTGAGCCCTGTGCTCTCTCAGCTAGAGATTTAATCCACCCTTATGCCATAAATCCTAAATCAAGTACCTTAAGAACAAATAACATCTACTGCCCAAAACAACAACAACAACAAATCCATTAAAGCTTTTAAAACATTTAATGAACAACTTCTGAAGCATTAAGTTTCAATCTCCCTGAATCATGCTCTGGCCTTATTATGAACCAGAGATCATGGTTTAAAACAAATTCTGGCTGATTTGAAAACAAGTCAACTTCAAACCAAGTCAGCTTCAGCCCATGGGTTATGAAGCTGGTTTGTTCAACCAGAATTTGTTTACAGATCTCTGGTTTGTAAGTGAGGACAAACTAAGATGCATGGAAAGTGAAACTAAATGCAGCAGATGTCCAGGTCCTTCTGGCCATGTGGGAGAGGGAGTGTTGAGTGTGGCATAAAGGTAAAGGGTAAAGGGACCCCTGACCGTTAGGTCCAGTCGTGGCCGACTCTGGGGTTGCGGCGCTCATCTCGCTTTATTGGCCGAGGGAGCCGGCGTATAGCTTCCGGGTCATGTGGCCAGCATCACTAAGTCGCTTCTGGCGAACCAGAGCAGCGAATGGAAACGCCGTTTACCTTCCCGCTGGAGCGGTACCTATTTATCTACTTGCACTTTGACGTGCTTTCGAACTGCTAGGTTGGCAGGAGTCAGTGTGACATACATGAGCCTAAACAAGATATTGTTCAGACAGCACAAAACATGTTAGTATTATATGTGAGAACACAGTCATTGTTAGTTACCTCTCCCAACAAAAATAGCATATTGAGGAGGGTGTGCCTGAAGCAAACATTTGGTTTGTGCAGTTCCTGGTATGGGCTCATTTTTGTGGTTCATAAAAGGTTAGTTTCCTAAGCAGTTATCTTTTAATTATGTTATTCTTCTGCTGATTCTCTTGCTTATGGCTTTTAATACTAGCTGGGGTTATTGCTACATGCCTCTTGAGGGCATATCTTCCAAATCCCATAACGTGGATTAGTATTCTCTTAACATGTTGTTCCTTTTCACTGTTTCATGTGATGACAGGTTCTACTTCCAAATCAGGTTTGAGGAGTGTTCTACATTTTGTGTAAACTAACCAGAAAGGTTCTGTAGGTAGACATCTGCTTTAAAGAAACATTATACTTTGAACTGGGAAGAGAGTGTGTTAATAAGTCAACCGCCTGCAGTTCTCCTTTCTCTCTTCTCCCCATCTTCAGTATTTGTATGGAAGATTATCATGAAATTGGGTTCCTGAATAGAAAGGACAAAATAGATGCCAGGGAGATGGAGAAACACAAGTATCTGTCATTGGCAACAAAGCTTGCCGAATATTAAGGGACAAGGAATGATGGCCTGTAAACACTAATTGAATAGTGCTGATAATGGGCAAGTAGTCTGTGCCACAGTTGTATATAATCAACTTGGCAGGTGCAAACAAATGTACAAGCCATGCACACACATTTTGTGTTGTAAATACCTGTAAGCAGTGAATTAAGACAAAAAGAGATTTGTGTATATACTTAGCAAAAGCTCCACTCATCTCAGTGGAACTTCATGTAATGGTGTATAGGATTTTAATGCTGACTGGTAGGACTTGCACCAGTCTGAGGAAGTCTGAATGAGAACTCTGATCCTCATCTATACGTATGCAAGCTGAAAGCATCTGCCACCATCATTATTGCTTGTTTCTGTTGTTTCTGTTTATTTCTATATCTTATGGCCATAAAAGGCCCCCAAGGCAGCTCACAAAGGTAACGCATAAATACAAAATGAAAGTGGAAAAAACCTCACAGCAACTTACAAAAAAAAATACAGCAAAATGTTATAGTTAAGAAACAACAACTAAAAGCTGAATACATTCATATTCCTGACGAAAGGCAAAGGGCAGCCCCCACCCCAAAGAAAAAGATGTTGAGAGGGAGCAGGAATAAATCCTTAGGGAACAGCTCCTTCTTATAAGGATCTCTAGTCAATGGGTTGAGGTGGGACAGCTGGAAAACTTTGAGCCTTGATGGTCCAGCACATTTCCCCCACTGCAGCTCATCATCTGGAGACCTCAAAAACAGAAACCTAGCAGAACCTTTCTGCCTCTTCAACAGAGATCATTCTCCAATTTTGTGTCTTTGCCTTCCAGCTCCTTTTCATCCTTGCCTTATGCTCAGTAGTCCTTGTCCTGGCTTCCTAACAATGGAAGTGGCTTCTTGGAATTGATGGCCATGGACTAGAATTTGTGAACTGCAATCAAATTTACACTTGTTGCTACTCATGCCATCCTGTAAACCAGGCATGGGGAAAGTGTGGCCTTTGGGCCAAATTAGACCTAGTAGGGAGTCCTGGTTCAGCCCATGATACTGCTTTTTCCCCAAGTCATGTCAGCCTGCCCCACACCTGACATAATAGGATGGGGCAGGTCAAAATGTGACTGCAGAGGAACCACCAGGAAGCTTGAAGTGCACTCCCAATTGTGCCTTGGCAAGCAGTGCTGGCTGCCAAGAACCACTGGGATCAGCTGCCCCCCCCCTCACAGTGGCTCATGGGGGGAGCTCAGAGTCTGCCTGCCTGCTAGATCCTCTTTCCACCCCTGCTGTAAACAAAACACAACCTAAGAGCATTAGTCTGATCCAGCAGTGCTCTTCTAAAGTCTCAAATAGTCCAGCAGTCTATTCTCACAGGGGCTGACCAGATGTTTATGGGAAGCTCACAAGCAGGATAAGTGCAATAGCACCCTCTCCCTCATGAGCCCCAACAACTAGGATTCAGAGGCATACAACCTATTTGCTAATTGCAGATTCCTGTGTCTCTATTTTATGCATGATTTAGAAGAACGTGTCATACAAAATCAATGGAACCTAAATCCAATGGATGTGTCAAAGAACGTAGAATTGTAGAGTTGGAAAGGACCACAGAGGGTCGTCTAGTACAGCCCCCTGCAATGAAGGAATCTCAACATGTGGTTCCCCATCCAGTTTGCCCTTATCTGTTAATGATGCTGATTTAACTAGAAAACCTTCTTAAAAGATTTGCCCAGTGTATGAAAATAACTCTGCATTTTGCATGTATTCAGTACCAAGATAAGATATGGATTTTATGCATGCACAATATTGCAGCAGCAGATTGTAAGCTCGGTTACTTTGTCTTCTGTGAACAAATGTTTACCATTTCAGTGACTTGCATTGTGATTAATATGCTGTGTTTTCTTGTTCTTGTTTCAGGTGCAGCTTACTGCCAGTTCATGGATATGTTGTTCCCAGGCTGTATTAGCTTGAAGAAAGTTAAATTTCAAGCAAAGCTGGAACATGAATATATTCATAACTTCAAACTTCTACAAGCATCATTTAAACGAATGAATGTGGATAAGGTAACTATAGAACATGTTATGACAGAGTTTTGAAAGGATAACTTATAGTCATATATTTCAGAGATGTGTTTTCTGGCTCACTATATTTCTCAATTTTTATTTCATTGATTTATTCGAACAATTTTTATCCAGCCTTTCAAAACATATGCTCTCTCTGTCTAGCAAATCTCAAAAGAAGAAGTAGTAGTAGCAGCAGAAGTAGAAGCAATAAAGTAATATTACTCTGAGGATGTCTTAAGATGAGGCTGCCATCTAACTCAGCAAAACAGAATAAGATATATGGCACTGGATATTGTTTTGTTAGACAATGTATGGTTTTAAAATTCTTAAATAAATTGGCACTGACACGCCTCAGTTATCACTTTAAATCACTGGTGTGCCTTGCTTTGTTTTGTGCAGGTTATTCCAGTGGAGAAATTAGTGAAGGGGCGCTTCCAAGACAACTTGGATTTCATACAGTGGTTTAAGAAATTCTTTGATGCTAACTATGATGGGAAAGAATACGATCCAGTGGAGGCCCGGCAAGGCCAAGATGCTATTCCACCGCCTGATCCTGGTGAACAGATCTTTAATTTGCCAAAAAAATCTCATCATGCAAACTCTCCTACAGCAGGTATTACCATTGTTCTAAACTTCTGGTTTTTCTGTAGGTGGATTTTGTTAACGGTACAATAATACAATTGTTTTAATACAGAGTATAATTAGAGGGGTATCTTGAGTTGTAAAGAGGGGACTCTTTTGCACTTCACGTCATCCACGGGCACTGTGTCATAAATATTTTGAAACTATGATGCCCCATAGTGATATATAGAGTGATATATAGTGATATATGAAATTCCAGTTATGATGGTGTATAAAGGGACTGATAGTATTTTATTTTAGGTAAGCATAGTAAATCCAGCCTCGTAGTGCTGCTCTTTGGGATACTTCATTTTTAGCTTTTCTCTTGCCTAGACATTCCCCTAAACCAGTGTTTCCCAACCGGTGTTCCGCGGCACACTAGTGTGCCGTGGAACGTTGCCTTGTGTTCCGTGGGAGGGAGGCGGGCGAGTCGGGCGGCGAGAGGCGGGGCGGCGGCAGCGAGCACACGCAGGGCGGCGAGCGAGCTCCCTCCCACATCCCATCGCCGCTCGCTTTGGCCGGCCTACTGGAGGAAGGCGTGAAAACCTCGCGCATGCGCAGGCCTTCCGCCTGCGACAGCCCAGTAGGCCGGCCGAAGCGAGCGGCGATGGGATGTGGGAGGGAGCTCGCTCGCCGCCCCGCGTGTGCTCGCCGCCCGACTCGCCCGCCTCCCTCCCACGGCACACCAGCCTACCTCCGTGGGAGGGAGGCGGGCGAGTCGGGCGGCGAGAGGCGGGGCGGCGGCGGCGAGGAGAGGCCGCCCAGCGCGGGGCTCTCGCCGTCTGCCTGCCTGGCTGCCTGCGAGCTCGGCGGGCAGCGCTTCCGTCCACAGCGCCCGCCTCTCATTCATAGGCGCCCCCCCAATAATTAAAAAAATTATCGCGCGCCTTGGCTCCCTCGTCGCGCGCCTTGGCTCCCGCGGCCGGCAAGGGGAGCCCGGGCCGCGCGCGGCTGCTGCTGCCGCCGCCGCCTCTCCGGGCGGGAACGCTGCGGGTGCGCGAGGGAGGAGGGCGGCCCCCGGGGGCTGGGAGAGCCGGGCTGCCGTGGCCGAGAGGGCTGCTCTGCCGGGCGCCGCTGACATAATTTAAGAAAATTATCACGCGCCTTGGCTCCCTCGTCGCGTGCCTTGGCTCCCGCGGCCGGCGAGGGGAGCCCGGGCCGCGCGCGGCTGCTACCGCCGCCGCCATTTGTGGTCATGGCGGAGCTGCCGCCTAGGGAGGAGGGGAGAGGGGGCTGGCAGGGGGGGGGCAGGCGGTGAAGGGGGCTTGGCTGCCCCTTGCAGGCTCAGGTGTGCACAGGTGGGTCCCTGGCCACCTGCATCTCTGTGTGTTGATCAATTGGAGGGGGGAAGGCAGGTAGAATTTGCAGCCTCTCAGGCCAGGAAGGGGGAAAGATTTGGGGTCTGGTGAATGTCTGGTGTGGTTCTTGTGACGCTCTGGCCATCCTGGGGTGTCCCCGGAGAAGAACTCAGAAAGGCCTGTGGGAAAGATCTGAGCCCTAAACTGGCTTTTCTGGTTCCTGGAGGGAGGCGAGAGCTGAGCTGCTGGTTCTTAGGAATGTCCTCCTCCCCTCTCTCTCTCTCTCTCTCTCTCTCTCTCTCTCTGGCTCTTCCCGCCCAGGGCTTGTGGGCATCTGCTCTGAGAGGAAGATGGAGGTGACTTCCCTTAAAGGTCATGGAATCATAGAGGTGGAAGGAACCCAAAGGTCATCCAGTCCAACCCCCAGCAATTCAGGACTCACAGCTAAAGCATCCCTGGCAGATGCCCCCCCCCGACCTCTCCCTAAAAGCCCCTTCCCCTGTCTGACTGCTCTCACCACCAGAAAGGCCTTCCTAATGTTTTGTGGGAATCTCCTTTCTTGTTTCTTTATATTTTATTGAGAGTATTACAAGGAGTTAAATTGGCAGGGGGGAGGGGGAATAAAAAGGTTACATGCATTAAAAATAAATAGAAGCAGAGGAAAAGAGCAATAACAAAATAGCAATGGAATATAATTAAGCCTACAGAGCTATATATGCAAATAGATCTACTTATTCTTTCCCTTGAAGATACATTGATTCGTTTGTTACTGTGGTTTCGATCAATACTTTCCAAAGATCTTTACATTTGTCCATGCATGATCTTTGTCTGAAAGCTCATGGGTTGCAGGAGTTGTCATAGGAGGTTATATTTTTGACCTTCCAACTGTTATGGAAATTACAGGGGGGGGCACATCTTTAAAGTTGTTAAATGTTGCAAATATGCCTGAATGTACCCTTTCAACTTGACAGCTCAGGGAAGTTACCTAGATAAAATCCTGTAACACAATGTATCAGCCTCAATCATTTTGCAGATGTTAAGGGGGGGCAGAGCCTGCAGCCACCATCCCTTTCCGGTGGGGAGGGGGCAGAGGAAAGACAGGAAGCTTTTCCCTGCAGAGTTAGACCCCTTGGCTGCGTGGCCCTGTGGCAAGTGCCTTTACTTAGCAGAGTGCATTCCCCTTTACACAGGAGGGGAAAAAATTGAAACTTACACTTTCGTGCGTCCCTCCCGGCGCGACGCTGCGCGCTGACGTCACGGGGCTGTAATGGTGGTGTGCCTCGAGATTTTTTTCATCAAACAAGTGTGCCTTTGCCCAAAAAAGGTTGGGAAACACTGCCCTAAACCACATGATATTGTTGGCATCAAAATATGAGCCCTTATCTTCCCCCATACACACCTTTAATCTGAAATGTTTTTTAAAAAACAAAACCTATTTCCATTGGTAAAAAGCACTGTGCTGATCAGTTAGCACTATGGTAGTGTGCCTATTTTATTTTCTCATTAATTGCTTGCAATTTATTTTGTAAAAAGGACAGAATATCCGCTATGAAGCTTCCAAGTGAAGGATTTTAAATGCTAATATCCTTTAAATGATATAAATCTTTTGGCCTTTCTTTTTCCGTTCCTTTTAAAAAGCTGTGCTATGATTCACTAGAGTACTAAATCGTAGGTAATAAATCCCTTGGAGTCCTTTTGTACTTAAAGGAGAGCAAATTCCTAGCTAGCGTTCCTGCTGATAGGCATAGGAGGTGTTAAGAAATAGGATGAGTGGCTCCTCTTATTTCTTATTCACGTTTATCCTTACAGGAAACTGCTAGCATAATCTAGTTTTATGGTGATTGGAAAGGTTCCACATCCTAAGTGCTGGCTCAGTAATAGAAAATATATCAATATATGTTTATTTAAAATATGTTTAGATGATATACTGTAGATAGATAGATAGATAGATAGATAGATAGATAGATAGATGATTGCTCATTGGGATGTGGGGACTCCATTTAGTGGTTATTTTTTTGTCTCTTATTTTATTTGTATTGGTGATACAGTGGCAACAATGGGTAAAACAGAAAATTTTGTGAGTCCAAAGCATTACTTTTATACAGGCCAAATGTGTCACTCAGGAACCACAGGCAGAAAGTTGTTTTGGTTTGGTTATGATTTAAGTTACTGAGCCACATATATCAATACCCGCTGAAAGGCTTTTAATTACACAAAGTGGAAAAACGAAAGGGGTTCCCCAGTTCTTCTGAGAGAGGGGCCAGACAAGGGCTGCGTAATAATAATAATAAAGCCTTCTTGGCACTAATAAGGCTTTGTGTTATTACACTCCTGTTAGTAACCACTAGAGGGCATGCAAGGACAAGCAATAGGAAATAAAGCCTCCTTTTTTGACTGGGGAAGGGGAAGAGAGCTACTCCCCCTTGTCCTCTGCTCTTTATCTCCCCAAGAAAGGGACTCTCTTTGAACCTCCACAGCTTCCCAGTCTTTCTCTATCTCTTGGTTCCCCTTCTGCTTTGAGCAGCTGCTAAAGGGTATCTCTGCTACCAAGCAGCCTCAAACTGTTCCTGCTTTTGTGTAGCAAAACAGTGTGTCTAAACTGATCCTTTGGCCTCCAGCAGACCATGGCTGACCCCATTCTTCCTTTCTGTTCTAGCTGCAAGCTAGAGGTAAAGGGTGTGTTGGCTTAAGGAAGGGGGCATCTTGAGGCAAGGGAGACCACTAGTGTGGCACACAAGTTCTTGCAGTACTCCATTGCTTTCCCCTTAGTTAAACTAATTAGAACAGGGGCCAGCAAACTTTTTCAGCAGGGGGCCAGTCCACTGTCCCTCAGACCTTGTGGGGGCCCGGACTATATTTTGAAGGGGAAAAAATGAACAAATTCCTATGCCCCACAAATAACCCAGAGATGCATTTTAAATAAAAGCACACATTCTACTCATGTAAAAACACACTGATTCCTGGACCATCTGTGGGCCGGATTGAGGAGGCGATTGGGCCACATCCGGCCCCCCGGGCCTTAGGTTGCCTACCCCTGAATTAGAAGTTATGACTATTAATATTTTAATGTTTCAATATTTTAATGTTGCATTTTAATCTTGTTTTTAAGTTGTATTCATTCAACTTGTTTTTATTATTGCTTGTTAGCCGCCCTGAGCCCGGCCTTGGCTGGGGAGGGCGAGGTATAAATAAAATATATTATTGTTGTTGTTGTTGTTAATCATTTGGTAACCATGTAATTGAGTGGGTACTAGAACACCACCAGGCAGTTGTTATTGTGCTGCAGTCACTTGAAGAGGCAGAAAAATACCATCCTTGCCATTATTTAGTTGTTAACAGCTTTAGAGCAACCTCTGAGAGAGGTGTGTCTGGCTCAATAGCAGTCCAATTCAGTGGGGTGGAGCCTTCTTCCTGACAGGGGTGTTGCTGCATCTTACCTGGATAGGGCGGGGCAGAACAGTGATGAGGTTGGTGCTGCGCAACTGCACCAACAAAGCTGATCAGGTGCTCTGGTTGGTGTGTCGTCGTCCCGTCCCCCCATATGTTGGGAGAGTGAGCCACCTCCACCACACAGGCCCATCCTGGCCTGGCTCCTTTGATGCTTTCTTTTCAAAGACAGTTTTATCCCGGAGAGCCTTTTTGGAATACTGCTCTTAACTAGGGCTTGGTGGCTGCTGCAACAGGAGCTCCTCCTCCTCAAACGATTTGATCTAAGCTTTTGAGTTTTTTAAAGTTAGCTTGTGTTCTGTGGCTTTCTGGACTGGGAGTTACAATATGTGTTCTGCTTTAATAATTATGAGTTGAAGTGTTGCATGATTATCTTCCAAGCGGTACTGGTTGGGAATATTTACATCCCCGGGGACGTCTGATAATTCTCTTGCATATATTCACAATGCACACACAATATAAGCTGATTTGGCTGTGACCTTTCTCTCAGCATGATAGCGGTGTTAGTAAAGGCAAATCCCACTTGAGTAAGGAATAAAGAGTGCCCATTTTAATCAAGGGTAACATCAGGGTTGCATGTGACAAACTATACATACTTTGAAAAACAAACCTGGGGGTGTTCTTTAATATTGTTATCAGCACAAGTAGTGAGGTGTTAAAACCAATCATGATGTACAAATGTTAATCTCATAGTTGCTTCTGATAGGGAATTTGTAAAGTGGTATGGCTCAGTAATAAAAGATGCATTTCAGAGCATGCTTCCCTGGCTTTTACCCAAATCTCTGTCTTTTTATTCTTACTACGGCCATTTATTTTAAAGAGATAAGGCGTGTTTGAAACACATATGGGCCATTTGTAATCGAGGCAGAAATATGTTATGGCAAAATAAGGGGTTGACCCTCAACATTTACTTTGAAAAGCATTACTGTATGTGTATTTAACAAACTTCACTTTAGCTTCCCAATTTTCCACAGACTGGTTTCAAAAGTAAACCCCTCCCCCCAGCAACACTATAGCAAGATGGAATTCTTATCAATATCTTAATAAGAAACTTTTGGTGCCCCATGGAGTCTAGCATCTGTTTCTTTTCTTTTTTTTCCTGGAAATAGAATGCATTTTAAAAAGCAAGTTATTTCATATATGAAGCATGTTGTGTTTGTTAAAATAGAGCTGTGAGACTAAATATGAGAAATACAAACTTCACCCACTTAAATGAATGAAGAATGGCAGAAAATCTCTTGTGCCTTAAGAGGGCAACTGTACTAGCAAGTCACTGCAGGTCAGGGATAATGCAGCTTGGAAATTGTAGCATAAATAGTTCCTTAGGACTAATCTCTTGACCACCCTGATGTTGTCTTGCCTCTTACTTGGAAAGTATTGACTTATTACAGAGTTGGTGACCTGTGGATGCTACTGAATAATGTTATTGCTCTCAGGATTGCCTGTACTATTGGGAGTTGGGACAAAATGGTAAAGCAAGAAATTATTTAATACACTACAAAACATTCCTAAAGGTTCCCCCCACCCCCACCCCCCACACAAGAAAGGAATTAAAGCTACAAACAGGATCTGGCTGTATGGAGTTGTATAACAAAAAATCATGATGCATATATGTGAACACCCATAATTTAAAATGTAACATGCAACATTACACCACTTAGAAATGAGTGTATGTTGTTGTTGTTGTTGTTATACCCCGTCCATTTGGCTGGGTTTCCCCAGCCACTCTGGGTGGCTCACAGCATATATCAAAACATACAAAAACATAAAACATTAAAAATGTCCTGATACAGGGCTACCTCAGATGTCTTCCAAAAGTCAGATAAAATAAAAAAATTCCTTCCAGTAGCACCTTAAAGACCAACTAAGTTAGTTCTTGGTATGAGCTTTCGTGTGCATGCACACTTCTTCAGATACACTGAAACAGAAGTTGCCAGATCCTTCTATATAGTGAGAAGGTGGGGAGGGGTATTACTCAGAAGGGTGGTGGGAATGGGAGATTGGCAGATAGCTGAGATGAGCCTGTAGACGACTGTAATAGGTCTTACAGGAAAAGGCAAGGGGTGAGAAGGTGAAAAATGGCTTAGTCATGTATAATGAGATAAGAATCCAATGTCTTTGTTCAGACCAGGTCTCTCCATGGTTTTAAGTTTGGTAATGAGTTGCAATTCAGCAGCTTCTCTTTCCAGTCTATTTCTGAAATTCCTTTGTAGTATCTGAAGAAGTGTGCATGCACACGAAAGCTCATACCAAGAACTAACTTAGTTGGTCTTTAAGGTGCTACTGGAAGGAATTTTTTTATTTTGACTATGGCAGACCAACACGGCTACCTATCTGTAAAAAGTCAGATAGTTATTTATTTTCTTGACATCTGAAGGGAGGGTGTTCCACAGGGAGGGCGTCACTACCAAGAAGGCCTTCTGCCTGTAGTTAAGCTGTTTATAAATGGTTCAAACAAATAAATCTGTTTTGGGCCACAAAAATAATAAGGATGCCCTCAGTTTGCTTTGAACTGCATAGGGAATTATATGGCTCAAACTATTTCATTGTAAGAACATAAGTGATGGATCACACCAAAAGCTCCATCGTCCAGCATTCTGTTTCCTACAGTCGCCACCTAGATGCCTCTGGAAAGCGCTCAGGCAGGGCCTGAGGCCAATAGACCCCTCCCACAGTTTCTTGTCACTGGTATGGAGTGGCAGAGTGCCTGTGAATCTTGAGCTTCCGTGTGGCCTTCCTGACTAGACTCCAGTAATGGCTTTGCCTTCCAAGAGTCTAATCCTCTCTGATGGGAGCTAGTGGACATTACTGTATCTTGTGGCAGTGAGTTCCGTCTGTTGCAGAATTATTTCCTTTTGTCTGTCTTCATTCTCCCGCTGATCATTTTCTTTTGATGACCCTGAGGGTATAGTATGATGGCAGAGGGAGAAAGGCACCATTTTAGAAACCTCTGTCACGCATCCTCTTAAATTGCCTTTTCTAAAAATAAAAAGCCCCCTATGCAGAACTCTTTCCTTGTAGGGAAGTTGCTCCAAGCCCCCTGGTCATTTGGTTGTCTCTTCATTTTTAAGATGGAGATGCCAGAGATTGAACCCAGACCTTCCACATGCAGAGCGTGGGCTCTACTGATGAAAATATAAACCTCAAGCTTTTCAAAAGAGCCCATGTCTTGCATCAGCTTAGTGCCCTTGTAAATAAGGTTAAACTGTTTTTGTTTCCCCCCTGATAATTTCAATAAACTTTGCAGAGGTACAAGATGAAAACTATTGGAGATTAAAAACTATGGTTTTATGAAAGTCAGATATAAATTTATACCAATAAATCCTAATTCAGCACCAAAACAGCAGCAAATTCATGGTTTTATAAATACTGAACTATGCAAATTCTATGCTGTTTTCTTGGGAGGGGGTTAAAGTTTTATATAAGGATTGCCCAGAGGTGTTTGATGGCTAAAAAGAGGAAAGTGACTCAATATAATTAAGTAGTCCTGCCAGAGCAACCTATCTAATTGCTGGAGCCTTTAACAGACCCCACTTTGATTTGCAAATGTATCTATCTAACTATGGGAGGCTAGCAGCGATCGTGGGTGTCTAGCATTCCTTTCATAAGAAAAACATTGATTTATGTTCTTATCTGAAGGTGGAAATATATTGAGAGATTGGCATTGACTATCAGCACAAAAACAACCATGTCAGACAGCACAAAAGTGCATGACATCACAAACCAAGCAACAACAAAGCTCCTCCAATGTACCAGCACATAAGACCAGCTAAATATAAAACATAACAAAGGATTATGAGTACAATATGGGTGGTTCCTCTGAGCGCCTATGCATAGACCATTTTGTGTGAATGTCTTGTTCATGTACTCTTTGCTTGTAGGGATGCCCTTTGCTCTGCTAGTCACCCCAGTTTTGTTTATAAGCAATGTACCGTATTTTTCGCCCTATAGGACGCACCGGCCCATAGGATGCACCTAGATTTTGGGGGGGGAATAAAGGGGGGGATTATTTTTTCCCCCCAGGCATGGGGCTGGGGCAGGGGAAGCTCGGGCTTCCCCCTCCCCCAGCCCCCAGAACGGGACCCAGAGCCATGCCGAAGCTGCATGCAGCTTTGGCATCGCTCTGGGAGCTTGCGGGGCCGGAGGAGGGGGAAGCCCTCCGCCAGCCTTCTAACCAAGTCGGGGGACAGCGGGAAAGGCGCGCTGTGCCTCCCGCTGTCCCCCGAGTTTGCGGGGCTGGCGACAGGGAGGAGCAGGCTTCTCCCCCCCCCCCCGCCAGCCTTCTAACCAAGTCAGGGGACAGCGGGAAATTTATTGTTTTATTGTTGTGGGGTGTTTGCACGCGATCAGGATTCCTGGTTGCAACTTTGTTTATTTTTGTGTAGACAGATCTATTAATATTTATTGGAGTGTGATTTTAAAACAATAGTTTTCATCTGAATACTTACGATTCTGCCGTTAGATATGTGTGGACAAGTCTGACTTCCCTCAGCATTTGCACTTATTTAACAAACTTAAGAATCCCATTTCTATCCCATTGTTAGTATTCAAATAAGTTAAGTAAGAGCAAACATTCCTAGATATATTTTATATTTTGCTGCTTGAAACATTGACCCTTAGGCCAGTTGCTTTAATGGCTATTACCTCCTTTGGTTCCTTCATTAGATTTTACTAGAACTTTTCACATTTCTTATTACAGTTCCCTTGCAGTTTGGCATTCATAATGGAGTCAAGAAAGAGAGAGAGAGAGAGAGAGTGTTTTTAGCCTGAAGTGACATTTATACACTCCTTCATTAACATCCAAGGAAAAGTGCTGAATATATGGAGGGGGAGATTTTTTTTAAAAAATGTACCATTTGGGAATACGTTAATTATGTAGTAGTTTTAGGACTCCAACATGGTATTCAATAACACAGAACAAAAGTAGTTTAGCCAAAGAAAGATCATCAAGATTCAGGAGAAAATCTGGTCCTTTCATTTGACATAATATTGCATATGGTATGCAGTTTAAAACTGTGTTAATGGCATGCTTAATCCACATAGCGCTTACAATGGACTGTACAAACCCCGATAACAAGCAAAGTTCAGGCATTCAAGCTCTTGTGACTGTAATTATGTAAGGCAGAAGAGTGGGGTCACCCTAAGCCAAACCATGACTTAGCATGAATGCCTAAGCATGAATGCTCCTTAAGGTGAACTAATGGCTGCTGATCTCCCCTGGTTCTCATTCTGCTTTTGCACTGCCATGAACTAAGCCATGGTTTTTCTTGCTCTACTCAAACCATGAGCTGTCAGCCCAAGAAGAAACCTAGATTACAGCTCATAGTTTGCCCTGGAGCAAGACAAACCATGAGCCCGGGTTTGGATAACATGCTAAGCCCAAACCATGGCTTAGTTCAGAGCAGCACAGCAGCAGGAAGACATGGTGAAGAGGCTCCACAGTAGCAGTGTCTTCTCTGGGAGCTCATACATTCACATTAAGCCTTAGTTTGTCTTACCATTATGTGCAAAATAGCTTTTGCCATTGGTTAAACTAAAGCAATACTAATTTTTAAATTTTGGCAAAAGCCATGATTAAATCAATTTTTGGAAATCTCTCCAAATAAGATACAGTGGTGCCTCGCAAGACGAAATTAATTCGTTCTGCAAGTTTTTTCTTCTTGCGAGTTTTTCGTCTTGCGAAGCACGGTTTCCCATAGGAATGCATTGAAAATCAATCAATGCGTTCCTATGGAGACCGTCCGGGGACAGAGGGGACCTGTTTTAAAGCAAGGGAAGGGGCAGCGGGGAGCGCCTTCCCCCCTGTCCCCTCTTTTGAAGCAAGGGGCGGAGGGGAGAAGATTGCTTCTCCCCGTTGCCGCCCCTTGGTTCAAAAGGGGTCTGGGGACAGAGAGGAAGGCGCGCGCCTTCCCCTCTGTCCCCGGAGATTGCGGGGCTGGCAACGGGGAGAAGCGATCTTCTCCCCGCCGCCCCTTGCTTCAAAAGAGGTCCGGGGTGCGGGGGCAAGCATCGTTTTGCGAAGCAAGCCCATAGGGAAATTCGTCTTGCGAAGCAACTCGAAAACGAAAAAACCTTTTGTCTTGCGAGTTTTTCGTCTCGCGAGGCGTTTGTCTTGCGGGGCACCACTGTATATATATCTGGTCAGTCTGATCTATAAAAGGTATGAAGCCATAGGAATTCAGGCAACCTGAATGAGTTCTATTTGGGATTTTTAGTATTACTCTAATAATTTGTTTTTGCAACAAGAAAAAATAGGTGCTGCAGGGGAAAATCTTTTTAATCCTAATGAAAGTGAAGTAATTATGCTTTTAGGACATGTAGTAATATAATGACAGTGAGTTTTGTAATATGCTTGAAACTTGTTATATCCAGTTTATGTATCACTTTAGGGCAAAAAATAAATTGCTGCTTATGAAAAGAGTGTAGAACTGTTGGGAACATCATTTGTGATGTGAACAAAATTATAAGGAATGACTCGTGCATCTGAATGAGTCAAAGTTGGAAGTGGCTAATGATCTGATATACTGGTCAAAGAATATTTTGAGGAAATAGTTTTATTGATAGGAGGTAGGTGTTTTCCTAAGAACTAACCTTAACCTTAGTAAGAACTAACCTTGGCTACCATTTATTGTAAGTGAGAAAAGAGTTTAACCATGAGACTTCGTTCAGAAAATACAGTAAGCCAAACGCTAACACAGGTTTGGCATTTGTTCAGAAGAGCCAGTATTACTATTATCATTTAAAACCCACATAAATAGTAAATACAGGCTCATATGGGGAAATATTTTTATGAGGAAGACATCTTGTGGATACTGCAGAAAACTTGCATGTGTGAACCGCATTGAGTCCATCACAGAGATGGCCCAAATTCTTTCTTTCTTTCTTTCTTTCTTTCTTTCTTTCTTTCTTTCTTTCTTAGATTAAGGAAAAGGTTTGTGTTTAAGAGGCACCCAATGTAAATGTACCAGGAAGGTTTTTGGGTTTTTTCTCTCAATTGTTTTCAATTGTGCAGCATTGTGTTGGTCTGCTGAATCATATGTACAGATTCAAAACATACATGAAGCAGTTACTTTGTTTTCTCAGTTATGAAGTTAAATAAACTGCAAGTTTGATGGCTGCTAGAAAACAGACCACTTTGAACAATTTGGGCAATTCTGTCAAATACATTAAACATTTTCCAATTAAAATGGTAAACATTGAATGAAAATCAATTCTGCAGTAAAGGTCACAAGTAGCATTTCCAAAACATCTTAATGTGTTTTTATTTCCCCCAGGTGCTGCCAAATCCAGTCCTGCTTCAAAACCGGGCTCTACACCGTCTCGTCCATCATCAGCAAAAAAGACACCACCAAGCAGCTCAGCATCCAAATCTGATAAAGATTTGGAGACACAAGTCATACAGCTCAGCGAACAGGTAACGTGCTTAAGTCACCAAATGGGAAGCTACCATTTGCCTGAGTGTTTTAGTGACATTTCCTAGGTTTCCAAACAAGGTGATGACAGTGTGTCTTTCCTGATAGCTTTGTGCTGCTAAATGAGTTCTAACAGCATCAAACTTGGCAAGTGCAGCAGAGTTGTCCAGCTCTAGCCCAGCTGTCACAGAAAAATGCCTTAATGGGAAAAGGGAAACAATATGTCTTGCTTCTTTCCTTCCTTACTCACATTTATGTCCATGTTGACCCTCTAGAAGTTCATATTTCCTTGCCTGGAATATCAGTTGTGAAAGAAAATACTTACAAGTGCATATAGCACTAGTTTAAACACTGTCTTAAATGGTTCTTGAGGGTACTGGTGATTAATTGGGAGATAGACACTTGTTTTTCAGAGTGTAAGAGTATAAATTCAATTCTACTGTATTTGTGTTTATGGTATGTAAGTATGCAGTGTCCCTAACAATTGTGCAGACTGACAAATGCAGCATATCCAGTGTTAAGAACTGCTGTGTTTTTGCAGGTACATTCATTAAAACTTGCACTTGAAGGTGTGGAGAAGGAAAGGGATTTCTATTTTGGAAAGCTAAGGGAGATCGAGCTTCTCTGTCAAGAACATGGGCAGGAAAATAATGACCTTGTCCAGCGGCTAATGGAAGTTCTGTATGCTTCAGAAGAACACGTAAGTCCAAGGCAATCACTTGCATTTTTCATTACATGAGGAGTGTAGAAGATGTGAGCCACTCATGCGTCCACTGCCACATTTCCCTGTCCACTTTTTATGTGCCTGCCTACCATTGCTGGGTAAGCCTTGTATGGGGCGGGGAAGTACTCACGAGCCACTAGATATACTCTGGACTTATACCTGTCATCAGAGGGGTACCATGTTCATGGAAATCATTAACTGAGTGTGCTCATATCTGTGCAATGCAGCAGTCTATCCATCCTTCAGCAAGCACAAGCATGTTCAAGAATAATTAGGGGTAAAGTGACCAGGAAAATACTGTGCAAACTGACCCTCTGGTATCAAGAGCTTGGAGAGGTGTCAACATCTTGTGCTAGTATTACAGAGATGACTCCTTTCCAGGAACATTCTGGGTGTATTCCAAACACTTTGACTGTAAGCTTCTGCTTTATACCTTAATTCCTTCAATCTGCTGTGGAAGTGGATTCATTGATTCCAATGATCCTTAAAACAGTAGCACATCTAGTTAAAGAAGACAGCTTCGTTTAGCTATGTTAAGCAAGTAAAGCAGCATTTTGCCGTGTCCCTCTTTCTGTGCAGTCTACCTCCTGTTCTTAACTGCGTGTGTGTCTGGAGATGATAAGCAGATTGCATTCACAAGTCATGAAAATGTACAGGTGCAGCCTGAGACAGAGCAGTTCTCGAAGCCTCTTTTGGCTAGCAAATATAATGTAAATGTGATTAACAGATAGATGGTTAGATGTCTAGAACACAAAAGGGCGCAGCACCCATGTCTGAAGACTTTCTATAGATTCAGCAGAGCTCTGTGTTTCTACCTCACCCAGCAAATCTTCCTGCCTGTGTACAGGCCTCCATTTGTCCTGTTGGTCTTCTGTGAGTTCCTTTCATATCCGTAATAGCTTGTGCTAAGTGGAAGCTGGATGGAAGGGAAGATCTGATTGGGATAAGAGAGCTGTGCCCAGACCACCCATTTATTCTAAGAGCCTTCTGCATGTGTATTGGCAGAGGAATGGTGCATCCAGTGCTAGATTTACATATAAGCTAAACAAGCTATAGCTTAGGGCCCCACACTCTTGGGGGCCCAAAAAAATTTTAAAGGGAAAAAAACTGGATATACATTTCCAAAATATAAGATAAAAAACAAATAAAATAAAACCTACATACATCAGTAGTGTGTTGTGTTGTGTAGGCTCCTATGTTGGGCCCCACAAATTGTTATTTGCACATTTGTTGTGTGCAAATGGCTTTAGAGACCTATTAGGTCCATAAATTACCATATAGCATTTATTCAACACAAGAAACAGCGACAATTTGTTGTTGACAAAGGACAGCTGGACATATAAAGGGCCCCATTACCTTTAGTAGCTTAGGGCCTCATCAAACCTAAATCCGGCTCTGTGCATCCTGTAATATTACTACTTGTGTTTTACTTGAGTTCCAGAGCAAGGTTCACCCATGTGCACCACAACCCAGGTTCTTCTTTATTGAAACCTGTGTAAAACTATCTCAGGCATAGGCAAACTCAGCCCTCCAGATGTTTTTGGGACTACAACTCCCATCATCCCTAGCTAACAGGACCAGTGGTCATGGATGATGGGAGTTGTAGTCCCAAAACATCTGGAGGGCCGAGTTTGCCTATGCCTGAAGTATCTTTACCCTAGTGAGGGGCAGTACAAAGGTGTTCTTTAACTTTGCATATTCTTCTCCTAGTTGCAAGCATGCCAGTCTTTGAGCTAAATACCCAAATGTAAATGGTCTGAAATGCCACAAGCAGGAAGTGGATTTTTCGTTGGATAAAGTGCTTTAAATCTTTTACAAGGATATAATTTTGTCTCTGTATACAACCCTCAGTTCTCTTAAGCTTCAAAAACAAGTACTGCCAATTTGGAAAAATGCATTCACTTAAATGAAAATGTTCCATTGTGTGTATGTATTGGTGGTGGTGGTTGTTTAAATAGCATCTCATGCCTATTCATATTCTGCAGATGTACCACATCAATGAAAAAACATTATCAATTATTTTTTTTCTTTTTAAAAACACACTTCTGATTCATCTATCTGGATTGGAGAAAAGGTTATTGCATAATGATTGAGCACAATCTTTGCATGCAGAAGGATCTGGTTTAATCCACAACATCTCCATCTATATGAAGTTGTTTGTTATCCCTCTGGGCTGTTCCTTTAGCGCTATTTTAAAAAAGAAGCTGATAATCTTTTTTGATGGTTATGTGATCTGGCCTTTCTCAGATAGTGCAACCAGTAGGGGGATGCCATATAAGCAATCAGATTTGTTATTTGAGATTTGAGCCCATTCAAGGTGTGGGGCAGGTAGGGTTTGAATGTTGGCAACACATTAACTTGCATTTAATGAAATAAAGGTGTAGATTTCTGGTTCAGCCACTGTGCCTCAGCACTGTAACCTTCTCCACAGCTACATATTTGGATTTTAAAGGCTATTGAAACTTTAGAAATTATCTTCTTTCCCATACATAGTCCTGGGGTTTGCATTAAATCAATAATTGAATGATGCTGATATTTTCTGGTTTTAATAATCCTTTGGTTCATTTAAATATACATTAATAGCCACCATTTTTAGCAGACAAGGCGGGGTATTTTCAGTATATTGTTGACTTGGCTGAGGCTTCACACACACTCATTCAATGGTTGTAATTTTTTCCCCCATGTTAAACACACAGGAGAGCCACACAGATGAACATGAAGCTGAGGACCAGGTTCATGAACAGCCCCAGCAGCAGGAAGAGTACTGAAAAAGCCTGGCACATTTGCTACTTTTTAATTTTGTGTGGGAACTTATCTTCTGAAGAATGGAACGTGTGTGGCCTCAGACTTGAAACCAATCACTCTCAGTCTGCCATTAACATAAATGTACCATAGTGAGTGTCAGCCAGCAGCTGCATTCTGTACCCATCCTTTGTCAACATGTGTTTGCAGAAGTCTCCTTTCAGGATATGCACCTGAGAAGGTCTCCGGGCTCTGTCCCCATTTTCTACCAATGCAACTTCAAATATTTGGCTGCTTGAGATTTGTTCAGCTTTTAAAAATATATATATATATAAAATATATATTTATTTTTTTTCCTTTTGTCTTAAGTATGATACATTTGTAATTTGTTCAAAACTATTTATATGGGCATCTCTTATGACAAAAAGTACTGTTCTGTTCGATTTCTCCAATTTCGTGGTAATTTTGGCCTTTAACAGGGCATAAATTTGGTCAGACTGTGCAAAGGAGAGGAAACTATTGAAACCACACTCAAATTATACTGGTCCCTGTCTTTTATCACAACACACAAGTGAGCAACTTTTTCCCTTTTTTAATTTTTAAAAAGCAGAACTGTAACCCTCCTGATGTTGTACACCAAAGCATGTTAGAAATCTACACAGTATATGTTTTATTTTGGAATATGCATACATGCCTGCCTAATTCTTACACTGAGAGCTCTGTGACACTTTCCTTGCTACTGTAAATGTTCTTTCCCCCCAATTCCATATTCAGTGTCTTGTTGGTTCAAGCATTCGTGAAACTTTCACCACTGTAGCTGCACCTGCAGATTTCACTTGGCTACAAACTTCCACTGTTGGAAATGGCAATTATGTGAATCAACCACTTTCCTCTTACTCGTGTGTACATGAAATTGGGGGGAATTTTTTTTTTTTAATTGTAGGATTGGACATGCCAAAACATTTACCAGCACAATTGTACATGGTTTTTCCTCTGAAGTCTTTATAGTCTTCTTTGAAATGTATTGTTCATTGAGCACCTGTTTTCCATACAGATGCTAGTGCCATTTTTCAGGCTTAGCCTACCCCGAGATGCAAAACAGGAATGGTTCTGTGGTCTGCAACTCCTGAAAGCATTGGCAGAATGCAGGAACAAAGTGTTAGTTTACAGAATTGTTTCATTGCCACAGGTTTTAATATTACCTTTATTTATCTTGCAGTTAGATGGTGACATTTTGTAGTAGAAAAATAGCAAACCATGTATTAAAACATTCCTTATTTCCTAAACTTAAATTGCACATTTTCTTAGTCCAGTTGTAGGTTTATTTGTTTTATTTATTTGTGGGGGTTTTTCCCTTGCTGCTTCATTCCTCATCCTCAGTTTGATATTTGACTGGTTATTTGGCTAGGCAAGTACAGCAACAGAAATCTAATGGAATATCAACCTGCAGGCTACAAATACTGAAGGTGTCCATGTAGCCTTATGAACTCCAGAAGATGAGCGCCGCACCCCATAGTCGCCTTTGACTGGACTTAACCATCCAGGGTTCATTTACCTTTATCTTTACCTTTTCATTGATTCAAGCAAGAAGCTCTCACATCTTTAAATTGCTCCTTTTTTGCAGTAAAGTGGCTCATATGTAGTCATTCAACTCAGGCAGCATGTATAATACAGTTAAACCTTCGAAGAAATGTTTGCATCTCCTTAGCTTAACCCCTTTAGCTCAACAGAGCTGTAATCAATCTCTTCATATTGGAAATATTTACACAGCTTGGCCCCCCATCCCTTTCAACTTTATCACCATGAAAATCGACGTGCCCCCCCCCCTTTAACCCTACCCATTCTTAATTGTTCAAAGTGATTTGGTTTCACTTAAAGGCTTTATACATAAAACAATAAAAGAACAGTTACTTTCAGAAGGATGTAGTATGCTATCATGATGCAGAATAGGGGGGGGGGATGCATATTCTGTTTTACAGTGCCCACAATTGTATTATTACTTCTAGTCTTGCTGTCTCCCAAGATTCTAGTTTTGCTGTTTCCAAAATGCCCATTGTGGTCAAAGGGAAGATTGGGCAGTTCCAAGTTTCCTGAACCAGCCTTTAAGCACCCAGTCATTGTCACAAATGCAGTTGTATCCGTTTCATTTTTCCTCTTGAGCAAATTTTCAGATCACTTCCTTTTGAAGTGCTTTCTGGGCTTTTCTGGGTTTCTTTGTTCCCTGAGAGTTCCCATCAAAGCCTCTTTGCCCCCTAGTCCTGTCACTTAGCTTCTATGTGTGTATGTGTGTGTGAAAGGGAGGGGGGTGGACTGTGTCTGATTTTCTTCTGTTGTTTTTGTATAATCGACCTGTGGGGCAGTTTCACTCTGCCACTTTTTTGTTAGGAGACAGAAAGTGGCTGGCCTAGGAGGCAGGAGGATAGTCATTTATAATGTACACAAATATATATAGGAGCCTGATCTGCTCAGTTGTGCTGAGGGGAGTGAGAGACTCTGGAAAGGGAAAGAGGACAACCCCCACCGTGGTGAGTAACCCTGTTATTCCGTTATGGTTTTAATATGCATTTGTAATTACTTTTACTAAATAGCACACCATAAAGCTTTGGTTATATATTAAATGTAAACTGAAAGGAATGTAAACATATGTATTGTTAATTATAAATAGATAAGTAATGACTTAATAGATGCAAAAAGTCTTATTCAGATGTATCAATCATTTTACGTTACCCACCAATTGTCGCATGATAGAGTAGACTTTTTTTGGTCTCTGAATATGTGAATAACTTGACTTGCGTTATCTTTTTACATATTTAATAAAAAAAAGTATATGTTACAAGGTGCCTAGCTCAATAGACTTTCATGAGGCTATATGTGTTCGATTTTCTAACAGATAAACCAGTTTCATTCAGGTACTTTGAGTTGGGTTAAAGCCAAGTACTTTTAAAGTAAAAGGCTATTTAATCCATGTACATGTCTTTCTTTGCATCACATTTTGAAACAAAGCAAATGGCAATAAAAATAAATTTCTCCTGAATCTACTGTGAACATATTAAGAAACACAGACTGAGAGATGGAATGCAGTCCAAAGCTCCACAGAAGAAGGCCCAATGCATTTCCAGAACTGCAGGTGGACATAAATGCACACAGCAAGAAAGTGTGTTGGGACAGTCCTTAAGAGGGTAGCAGCTGGGCCAAGTCTTGAACGTATGGAAGCCTTGCATGTGTACTGGCCCTTCTGAGTATACAAGGTGCCTCTGTAGCAGAAGAAAATCTTGAGCGCATGCTCACACTAGAGTGTTATATTTTAAACACTCATTTATTAATTAAAGCCAATACAATATATCACTGTTTTAATGACCTCCTCCAAGATGGCCTTGATTTTGGAGTTTAGCCATTCACATCCACATCTGGTGAAGCTTCCAGAAAAATTTACACAAAGCAGGTCATGTGTTCTATGAAGGGCCTAATCAAGTTCAGAAGGAACTTCCTGGTTACTATCTGAAGGAGGCTTTGGGGCTTTCCTTTCTCTGTCCATTAATGCTGAATTAAATAAGGTGCAACAATAATTGTTCCATGTGGGAAAGTCAACCCTACGGCTCCAGTTCAATGCTGACATTTTATTAGAACTTTTACAGGTAATTAAGAACTGGGAGGAAAGCTCAGTGCTGTTTCACTCCAAGAGGAAATACCTACTTGAAATTGTTCTCCCCATTTTAACCCCCTCCGTGGCTCCTTCCCATGATCTCTCGGTTACCAAAGGTACTTCTTGTTTCCTTACAGGTGACAGAGGAAATGAGTTTAATATTACAGTATTAATATTATTCAAAGTAAGTGTGCTCATAGTAGATTTCACTAAGTTGGGTCCAGGCTTCCTACCAGCAGAAACATGTCCTGCTCAGGGCCTGATTCACTGGCTGATTGAGAGGATGTATGATTCTATTGCATGCATTAAACAATATGCTCTTTATAATGAAACTTTACACATGCAATCAAGCAAGAATCATTGGAAAATAACATGAAGTTGATTTCACAATAATATCTAGTGATCACTATTCATGAATATGTTTTGAAGCACAGCTTAAACACTAGCTGCTCCTTGCTGAGAATCTGATACACTTCTTACAACCTCAAAAGGAATGGAGGAAAGTGTGAATGATTTATTTGAGACCCAGCAAGATCAGCCTGAACAGATGTAAGACTAGGGAGTTGTATTGGTGTGTTGTTACTTATTTGAAACAAAGTCCCACAAAACAGATTAAGAAAACCCATTTCAGGACTGAGCTGCATTTGAAGAGTGGAAGGTGTAACATTTGAATATATTTTGTCTAATGTCAGTTCTGCCAGCTCCTTCAGATGACCTGTTTCTTGATCATTCAGCACGAATTGCTTGCAGAAGATTTAAAAACCTAGATTATGTCCAGTTTTCATTGAGTATTTGTTAGATTTGCTTATAGGCAGTTGCATGACGAGACCTTGCATTCATGCTGATTTGCTTGTGGATTTTTTTACACATCTTCCCATTATTTGTTTATCCCACACTTTTCAATACATTTTCCTGTCACTTTCCAAACACCAAAAAAACCCACACCCTTTTTTTAAAAAGTGCATTTGTTGTGCCAAGGCAACAGAGTGTTTTAATCCACTTTGTGCAAACCTAAAATTCAAAATAATGACAGTCTGAAGGCACCCTCTGTTTTTGTCCAAATTCTTGAATATAATACTCTTTCTGAGGATCAAATAAAATAAATACAGTGGTGCCTCGCAAGACGAAATTAATCTGTTCCGCGAGTCTCTTCGTCTAGCGGTTTTTTTGTCTTGCGAAGCAACCCTATTAGCGGCTTAGCAGATTAGCGCTATTAGCGGTTTAGCGGCTATTAGCGGTTTAGCGGCTATTAAAGGCTTAGCGGATTAGCGGCTAAAAGGCTATTAGCGGCTTAGAAAAAGGGGGGGAAAGCGGGGGGAAATCGGAACACTCGCAAGACGTTTTCGTCTTGCAAAGCAAGCCCATAGGGAAAATTGTCTTGCGAAGCAGCTCAAAAACGGAAAACCCTTTCGTCTAGCGGCTTTTCCATCTTGTGAGGCATTCGTCTTGCGGGGCACCACTGTATAGCATGTAGTATTATGAAAACATAAAACAATTTGAGATAATTTGATAATTTATTGCATCGTTTCCGTATAGTCTTTCTTAATTTAAGACGTACAGTATATAGCAAATGGATATACTTAAGCACCAATAATTTGTGATGATAAAACCGTTTGACATGAGTTTTTTATTTGCAGAAGAA
Source organism: Podarcis liolepis (assembly GCF_965112155.1). Classification (NCBI taxonomy): domain Eukaryota; kingdom Metazoa; phylum Chordata; class Lepidosauria; order Squamata; family Lacertidae; genus Podarcis; species Podarcis liolepis. The sequence continues at coordinate 41,156,424 of NC_139560.1, read as the reverse complement.
AGGGATAGCAGTTCCAGAAGAAAAACTAGGGATAGGGCAGAAACAGTCAAAATATCTAGCTAGCAGGACCAGTGGTCCGGGATGATGGGATTCGGAAACTTCAGCTGGTGCAGAATTCACTGGCTGGGTTGCTCACTGGAGCAAGATGGTTTCAGCATATTACACAGATCCTGGTCCGCCTGCACTGGCTACCAATTAGTTTCCGGGCCCAATTCAAAGTGCTGGTTTCGACCTATAAAGCCTTAAATGCCTCAGGACCACAATGCCTCAAGGACCACCTCTTTCCATATGAACCTACCCGGACCCTGAGATCATCTTCTGAGGCCCTTTTTCGTGTGCCTCCTCCACGAGAGGTCCAGAGGATGGCAGCACAAGGACAGGCCTTCTCTGCAGTGGCTCCCCGTCTGTGGAATGCTCTCCCCAGGGAAATCCGCCTGGCGCATTCACTATACACCTTTAGGCGCCAGGCAAAAATGTTCCTTTTCAACCATGCCTTTGCCTGACTTGATCTGCATCCTATACCCTTTTTAAAAATGCTGGCTCTTTGGGGTTTTTTTTTATTGGGTTGTTGCATTTTGTTTTGATTTTATGTATTTGATATTTTATGAGAACTGCCCTGAGACCTTCGAGTATAGGGCGGCATAGAAATTAAATATAAATAAATAAATAAATGATGGGAATTATAGCCCCAAAACAGCTGGAGCCCCAAGTTTGGGAAATCCTTAATTAGTGAGAGCAAAAAGGAACAGTCCTCAGGATGATCTGCAATATCAACTATAGAATCACATCTTAAACCCTTTTAGTTAGAACTTCTGATAATTTGTTGCTTCACTTTGAATACACCTACTTTTGTTTTTGTTTTTTAAAAAAGGTGTTTTATTCCATATTTCTACAAAAAATGTTATATTTGGTAGTGTTGATACTGTGTGTGTGGCATTGTTTCTTGTTCACTTCTTGTAGATTGTGAAATGTTGGCTCAATTGTTTCACTTAGAAACATAAAAATAATGGACATCTTTATTAGAAAATGGAATGTATACATCAGCCAATAGCCAAACTGTTCTCCTAATCACGTAGCATTTAAAGGAACTTTAGATAAATGCTACTGTCCTCATTGAAATTCTTCTTTACAGAAAATATGTTAATGAGGTAGAATGGTTAGACAAGACTGAAGGAAATTAGCTTCTGTTATCTATGCAAGCATAAAATTTGACCCAAATAAATCTCTGTTAATAATTGTGATACTAATGTGTGTTGCTTTGGCTTCTTCCGCTATCACTTGACTTGTACAGCAGTGATAATTTGCTTTTCCAAGGAAGCTTTTCCACGTATTCCACGCAAAATATCTATCTGTTAAGATCAGTCCCAAAGAAATCATTAGTGTAAACAAGCTGGTGAGTGTCATTATCACAAAGGAGCATTAATTTAGTTTGCCAAATTGATTGCCATTAATTTCCTCTAGGAAACGCAATGCACATGGGTAACCAGGCAGTCTCAAATCCTGATGTGTTTGAGAATGCCAATGACTGTTACTGCATGGGTACAGAAATTGGGCCAAGGGAAGCACTGGTAAAATGTATCCCTCTTCCCAGGTATTTGGGGAGAGGAGAACTTGTTGCCTTAAAATTGTTTCCAAGTAATGTAAAACTCTGTCATTCCACCCTTAATGCCTGTCCTCCTGTACCGAGCAATTAATTAATTACTTGCATTTTTGCACTGAGGTGCCTCTAAGCAACAATAAAAACAGAAATAAAAGAAACAACAAGCCATGTTTGAAGGTCAGCTAGCAATAATTACTTTTTAGGATGCAACAAACCACTATCCATAGTTCAGATGTAATGAAAAGCCAAGGCCTCCTGATAGCTAATTCCACTTTTGCGAGAGTAGGAGCAAAGAAGGAGTGATTGGTTTGCATGCACAAGCGTGGGGCTTTTCATGGAGTTTGGTCTATTATGTGTGGACATGACACATGACCCAGAAGCTACATTTCTTTCTATATATTCCAAGACTTTATCCACCAAGGAGAAACATTGACCTTAATACTTGGCTAGCTGCTCTATCATGCCTGCAATATTGCTTCTAATAAAGCTTCCGATTTTACTGCAATTGTTGCCTTTTGGGAAAGAATTTGGGGCATTCATGACACAGATAAATAGTTACATAAAAAACCAATCAGCAGAGATTATGACTGATTGGGTTAGAGATGAAAGCAGTCTCTCTCAGTTGTATTTTTATCCTCTGGAGAACCACATTTCTCTGAAGTGCTTTGATGACCCTGGTCAATAAAGCAGCAAAAGCAAATGATATATGGCAAATCTCAATCTTGGTGCTGTCCTACTTTTCCTTGCCTTTTCGAGAACTGCAAGTGAAACTGGTGTTTCCTTTACCACTTAACCTGACTTTTATTTCAACAGTGCATATTAATAATGTGCCAGATAGCCAACACAAGATCTGAATTGCTTCATTGGCTTATTGCTCCATTGGCTCTTGTGATCTACACAGCAACAACTGGATTTCAAGGCAGATTGGAGGAAATAATACTTGCTGCATTTACCATTTTTGTTGTTGCTGCTCATATCCCCAATGGAGTCTGTGTGGTAAAATATGAGCTTTTATCATAATTACTAATAAATACAGATTGCATTTTAAAAGTATGGAAATACGTTTTTGACTGCCTTCAGAAAGAATTTGGGGACTAGACAAAATGAAAAGGAATAATGCCTTCCATTTGGGGGGATGTGTGGCTACTTGTTATTTTTCCTTTTAGTAACTAAGCTTCCTTGTGCTGCCTTCAGCTTGGGGGGAGGGGCGCAATTTTTAAGAGGCCTGGAAGAGAAGTAGTAAGAATGTGACTCTTTGGGTTTATGAAATAAACTCAGGTTTTCAGTCATGTAATTTTTTCTAACACAACAGTAGTCATTTCTGTAAATCATTGCCTTGAAACACACATTTTACTGTAAAATCCACAGTAAATTGCTGCCTAACAAGGAACATCTGCCAGTATTTATTCTCTTGCAAACATCTCAACATTATTGGCTCAGATATGTCTGGATAGTATCAGGAGCAGGAAATGCCAAAGCAAGTTTTTCTTATTGAGGAACATCGCCTGAACTCTAGCAAAAAGCATCCACTCAGTATGAAAATCATTCTGTAATAAATCTTGTCTTGCTTTAAGCAAGGCTGGATGCAAGTTCTAAAGTGTGCTTATGTCTGGAGGCATAATAGGTATACAAATAAAAGTAATGTTTAAAATTTGCGGTGTAATGCAATCTAGAAAAGATATATCCACAGCAGCTTTTGTGTCTTTAGTTTTAAATATTTGAAAATAATATAACTATATATAACATGATACTTTGGCTAGATATTCAAACTATGGTGACTCTTCTCTAAGACAGGGATAGAGAAATTTGTGGCCCTCCAGAGTCTCCCAAATTTTGTCAGCTTCAGCCGAGAGAGCCAGTTGTCAGGGATTATGGGAGGTATAGTCCAACAGCATTTGGAAGAACACACATTTTCCCAACCCTGGTCCAGGACTAGATTACTAGTATTTTGTGATTTTATCTTGTGAGACCTGCAGGTATAGGGTGGTATACAAATGTTGTTAATAATAATAATAATTTGCCTATGTGGTGATGAACATTAGTGTTTTTGTTTCTTTCATTTTGTTTATTTTAAACAACACTTTCCCCGTAGTGATTTGCAACAAAATGCATCCAAAATAATAAATAATAGTAAAAAAGATTCAGCACACTCTGCAGAAACAGTTGGGTCTAATAAATAGGTCATTCACACAGTTCTAAAAAGGAGATCCTCTATTGAAGTTGTGAAGAGCAAATGCCCTAATGAAAAAAGGCAACACACAATACCTCTGAAGACAGATCTTAAAGCAGAAGAGTATTTGGAGGAGCTGCTCTACAAGTAAGAAACCCTGCCATGTCTTATATTTATACCTTGGCTCTGATTAAATGCATATTAATGAGTGAACCTGCAGACACACTAGCTTTAACCAGCCATTGGTGGTAGTAAAAATATGATAAAGGAGTTATTACAGCTTAGTGTAATAATCACTTACTGAACTGCATACTGAACTACGTACCTCCTATATACAACAGTTTAGCTGCTGTGCCTATTATTTCAATTGGGTAAGCATCCACATAAATATTTTAAAGAATAGATTACCCCAGATCTATAAACAATTCAGTGAAGTAGGTACATCCTGATGAATTACAGAACGGAGACAGCACAGGAATCACCTCTTTTATGTCAAATGAGGAAACCTAGTGAAATGTCAGTTGCAATAAAAACAAAGTACTGGGTTGTATTCAACATTAGTCATACTCAGGGTAGAACCATAGAAATTAATGAACATGACTAACTTGTTACTTTAAATGGATCTATTCTGAGTAGTCCTGGGTGATATATTGATAAGTGCCTCAGCTGCTGCGTTGAGAGGTAAGGCAGTTTCATCCTGCGCCTTGTCAGCTGCGACCAATGCAGCTTCTTTCATCACCACTGTTTATCACCAAACCACAATGTCTGGCTGGTGATATATGGCGATGTTGAAAACCTAACATCACCCAGCTCTAATTCTGAGTAAAACCCCAACCATTGTCTCCAGCAGTGAATTAATGCAGAACACTAGCCCTGAACCTTATAGCATTATGGTTCTGAAACAGAACCAGGGTTGATCATAGACAGGAAATTGGAAAGAAGGAAAAGGGAAAAGGAGTGAATCCTAGCATCCCACATAGTGCAAACTCGTTGGGTCACAGCAGGCCAGCAGCTGGCCGAAACAGAACACACATGTTGAAACATTAAATGCATTTCACTAAAAGGGAAAGCCAGAGGTATAATGACTGAAGTGGAAGAATAGAACATTACTTAAGCTGGCATATCTGTGTGAATGTTGTAGAACATCTGTGGAAGGGAAAGAAATATGCAGCAGACTCAAAAGAGAAAACATATAAATGGCAATTCTTGATAATCTGGAATTCAGACTGGAGACCACAGATAGAAGGCTGAAATGGGCTTGGAGTCTTACGTTGTGCAGACCGCATAGTGATTGCAAATGTGATAATCAAAAGTTTATGGTAAGCCTCAGTAATATTAATATTTTTTCTTTATGTCAGTCTACACATTGTTTATTATCTTAAGAATGTAATTACTCCTCATTCCCCCCTCCACTTCCCTAAAAATAGAAATAACAGCTGCACTATGTATAACATCTGGATGGTGTCCTGCAAAAACAAGAATCTCAGGTATTTTGAATACCTTCCTGTATGATTTTGAGCTTCCTGCTCTCAGAGTTGCCTATAGTCAATCCTGCATATGGTTTCCATTAAGGAGAACCTTTGCAATAAAGCCTTGACTTACATACAGCAGTTAAACATCTGCACTGCATTAGGATAGAGATGAGACAAAACCATGGTGCTTGAGGTTAAATCTAAATTTCCTACTGCAATCCTAAAGTATGATTTGTTAAAAGAAAAGCAACCAAGAAGAGTAGAAATAGAACCTTAGACTAAAATTAGCAGTCAGAAAGTATTAGCTGCTCACTATTCTTTATATGAAGTGCAGTTTTTGACTAAGAAGAACACAATGACCACAACCATTCTGAAACAGAGTTCCCTCAATTCTCATTTGTTTTCTAAAGATGGCAGGTGGAGTTCCTTGGGCTATTTTAACATTTATTCCTGTGAACTATTCCTGTTGCTAGCACCTTTCTGAATGAGCGTATCTTTAGCTATTGCTAACTCCCATATCTATCAACCAATTATCCATTTTCACCTTACACTAATGTGAAAAAATAAGAAAACTACTAATATCAGAAACATGCTGCTATGTGATTAGTATCATAATGCACAGGATGAGGAAAATGATGTTACTAACATGAGCAGAAACACATGAAGGTGGTAGAGTCAAAGGTGCCTCCCTTTACAGTGATCTACTTTACTTTAACAATCCATGAAACAGAGACAGAGTCTTAATAGACTAAGCAAATTATACCACCTCAGATTGCAGGCTAACATGTGAGACACTTAGACAGTTCTAGTCCAGCCTTATCTCTAAAATGGCATGATGAAAATATACTTGCACTGTCTTTCAGATGGTACAGAATACGTACAGTACTACTACTACAACAACTATTACTTCACAGGGTGAATAACTGAAGGAAAGAACATCTGAAGCAATCTTGATTCATATATTAATTCTAGATTACAATGTTGAACTTCTGAATTCTTTGCTGGTAGGTAAAGCAAGAGTGAAAATTCAACTCCTGGGGGTAACCTAGTGCATTTTTACATATGCAAAAATCCACAAAACTTTGCACTCAGATGCTTTTGACAAGTAGTGATCGCAGTAATAGAGGATCACTATCAAGTGTTCAGTAGTGACTAATAAATGTCACCCAATGGCTACATGATGCCAATTAGTACTTAATGGCCCCCCCCCATGGGGAGCCTGGGAAACAATCAAGAAAAGTATGAGAGCCTTTTAATATTGCTTTGTTTTTCTTTCCTTTAAGATGCTAAGATAATAGAAAATGCCAATTTAACCTACTAAAGAAATAAATGTTTTGGGGATCATCATGGTAAATACAGTTTTGTATCCCTCGGCTTATATCCACAACTCAGAATGATCTATGCAAGCATCACTTCATTTCATGGCTATTGCACAACTTTCAGTGGAGTGGTGTGGGATAAGAGCTCCATTAACTAAAGCATTTGGCTGCAGAATCAACCCAGCATTAACACAGTTAATTTATAAGTGAATGGGTAGTTTCAGTATGACAACCTTCCTTCTGGCAATTAATTGGCCTGTGTGTTACCTTCCTTCAAAAGACTCCTCAAGATTCAGTGCTTCATCTTGGCTTTCATCTATTTTCTCTTCTCCTTTTACTTAGACTTGCTTTTTACACTCCAAGCCTGCAGGGTCTATCTTTTATTTTTATCTGTGCACAGCACTCCGGCTATTCCTAGATGCTTTATAAATAATAAAACCAATAATTTACTGCTGCTGTCAGCAAAATTGCAATGATCAGTTTGTCTCTTTTTTCTACAAAATGAATAACTACAAGGCATCGGTTTAATACTTCAGGGTGTTTTTACATGTGAGGTTTGGATAGCTTTTCTTTAAATACAAACAAAAGCCTATACATTACTAGCACAATGTACACGTAATTGCCCTCCTGTGTTCTGTACTGCAACAACAACACTCACATGTACCACAACAGAGAGTGGGAGGCTCAAAAGCACTTTAGTCTTTTTTTGTGAAAAGGGGTCATGCAGTGCATGTTTATTCACAAATAAGTCCCACTGTACTCAGTGTGGCAGAATCACATGAAAATGTGCACAAAGTGCAATCTTGTTTTTTCCTTTCTGCTTTCAATTTTCAAACAATATGGTACATGATCCCAATGGCCAAAGGGCCACTAATTTACCATGATGCAAATTGACTGAATCTGTTTTGCTGCTGACTGTTTGATAAAATGGTTACATGGTGCTTTCACCATGTGTCCTAACCACCTGTCCTTACATGAGGAAATTAATACAAGCCAAAAATTCAGCTCATTGTGGACTGGCCTACGAACCATGCAAATCAGCTCTAAGAAAGGTGTTAAAGTTTTTGTTGTTGATTCAATTCATTTTAAATTTGTATCAGGTTTTATCTTCATCTAAAGGTCACAGGGTGGTTCGCAACAGAAAAATACAAAATGAGAATACAAAATATATAATAAAACAAAAACTAACCAACAAACCCCTCCTCCCCACAAATACATTCAAAAAGCCATAGAATGTTAATCAGCTAACCACCTGGTTGAAGAGAAATATTTTTGCCTGGCACCTAAAGATAGTAGATATGAAGGTAGACTATAGGGCCAATCTTGAATTTTGCAAAAATGAAAAGGGAGGATATTACATTGGGTTACACCAGAACAGGAGAAATGGTGCAAAACACATTTCTTTTTCTACTGATAGCCTTAGAAATATTATATATGTATGTATTTTCTCAGATAAATTACATCCCAGGAATAAGATTTTCCTCTTGAATGGCAATAACCATTGTGTCAAAAGGTAGACCGGAACAGCCTCCCTTAGAAACACATCTAATCTCCCTAGAGTACTGAAGGAAGAAAAGTTACATTTTCCTGCTTTGAAAAATTATTCACAGCTCTCTTGCATGTGAACCACTGAATCCATGTTGCAACCCTTACATGATAGCAGAGTGTGCCTAAAGGTTGTTTTTGGTTGAATGCAAATGAAAAGAAGAAGATTCGCTTCTGGGGATTTTAAAGCTTTAACCAATCTTCCACAAATCTTCTTAGCATGAGGAGTGTGAAATAAAGCCTCCTCCATGGCTTATCAAGTACAAGAAGGGTTGTTACTTTTCTTGTTAAATTAGCTGCCACATCTTTTAATGACAAGCAATAAAGGAAAGGTGCATTTCATGCTCAGGCAGCATAGTGGCAGCACCTCTCATGCACTGCGCCATTTCTTGGCCAAGCAGCATGAATCTTTCTCAAGCACCTGTACTCGCCTTATCAGTATAGTTCAGCTATGTTCTTTCCCAATCACCAAATCGCATCCAAGTAGCTGTGCCATATATTAAACCATTGGATGGGTGCAGCACAAAAAACACACAAACAGCACAGTTTCTGCCAAGACAATTTATAACAATGTTTTAAAATAATCTCATAATGGCATAGTACATAGTTTACTGTGAATGTGCAAATGGCTCTCACTTCACTTCTTCGCTAGTGGAAGTGACATGCCATTATCCCTGGCTTAGCATTACATTTGAGCCAGGGATAAGTTAGCAACCATGACTTGTTTGGAGTGGAACAATAAAACCAATCGCCAAACCAGGAAAACACTACTGGCAGAATGTTGGGGGTGGGGAGCTCGAGGAGCTTATTCCATGTGATTCCTATATAATGGAGTCACTATCATGTGACATCCCATGTATTAGATAGAAATTGCTGCTAAAACATGTCCTCGAGTAACAATTTGTTTCAAAGTGCATTGGGCTTGGAATAAATTATGTTTCAACCTCCTGGATTCTCCATCAACATTATTTTCCCAATGGAGGAAAACGAACCATGATATTGGGTCCAGCTGCAACACTAAGTCAGGGTTACTGGTTTGTTGCTTCTGTTTTTGCTAAGCAGGTCATTGCAGTAGACCATTAAATATGGTTTACACTGACATGCAAACTTGGTCAATAAAAGAAAGGGAGGCATTGGGCTTAAAAGAAGTAGCAAGGAGTTGGTAGGAGGAACTTTTTAGACTGCAGATAATGTTGCAAATGTAGAACAAGGCCTCCCCACCAGAAAAATGGGTATTGAAGTATTTGTAGGGTTCTCTCAATGAATTAATAAAAGAATTATTTATTTAGCAAAGGTCCAACCCACAAGCAATACAAAAAAGCATGTTTAACTCCTATCAACACTTGAGGGGGGAGGATTTTTAATTTTTTAGAAATGGGGAGGGAGAAAATACCACCAATACCACTTGAAAAGCAGATCCTAAAAGTGGTACAGGAAATTTGAGGAAGGGATTAAGGGGACTCATCTCCTTATCACTCATATTCCATCCTCTGCAAACTACAATTCTTCAATATATTTATAAAACTGTTTTAGTTGATAATACTACAAACGTACTGTTAAGGTGTTTAATTATATCCAAGCAATATAGCTAAAGTATAATCAGACAATTAAAAGTGAGCACAGGAGAGTGATATTATAGTAGGGAAAGCATTCCTATTAAGTTCTTATAAAACATAACAAAGAGGAAAGAGGATATGTCACCCTTTTATTAAAGGCTCTTAGGTAGGATAAGCAATGCTAATGCCATTATCGGATAGAACAGGAATCCAGCATGCAACTTTAATTAACAATAAAGAAGAATTGACACTCAATTTCCCTGGCACTAATCTAAAAGTTTCTTCTGTGTGGGCTAGGTGTCTCAGGTCATACCACGAAACAAAATGCAAAGACTGCATTTATGCCTCTCGCACTTTCATCAACACAATGAGAATTCAAGCAATTATTTTATTAACTACATATTTAAGTGCTATTTTTCTAGAAAGAGGTATTGGAACTCACTATGAACACCTCCCTCATTCTCTTAGAATGGCAATGACACACACCTGACAGGTGCTGGAACTGAGTTCTGGTTCGTTCCAGCTGAAGAAATCCCTGCATATTGTTGCCAATGCATTACTCCCCTGGACATAGTGTGCTCGTGGGGCTGGTAGTGCAAAGGTTGCAGTTTTGATCCCCCATATGGGACATATTCCTGCATTGCAGGGGGTTGGACTAGATGATCCTCAGGGTACCTTCTAACCCTACAATTCTATGACAAGCATAGAATCATAGAGGAAAGGTTGCAACATTTGGGACTTTTTAGCTTAGAAAAAGGTAAGAGGTGATATGAGAAAAGTTTACAAACTTCTGCATGATGTGAAGAAAACAGGTAGAGAAAACCTATTCTCCCTTTCTCATAACAGTAGAACTTCTGGACATTCAATAAAGCTGAATGTTTGAAAATTCAGGACAGACAAAGGGAAGTACTTCACAAAGTGCAGTATTAAACAATGGAATCCACTCCCACATAAGGTAGTGATGGCCTCCAATGTTCATAGCTTTAAAAGAGTCAAATTCATGAAGGATAAGGCTATCAGTGGCCACCTACCAGCCATGATGGCTCTGTTCCATCTTCCCTGTCAGAGGCAGTATGTCTCTAAATGGAAGTTGTTGGGAATTGCAGGTGTACAGAGTGCTCTTGCTCTCAGGTTCTCTGCTTTTTCTCTCTCTGCACCTGAGATAATGAAAAAGCATTTATTTGTCCACTATGTATTTAGCATTTTGGGTCATCTTGCTAAATTTTATAATACAGTTCGTTTTCTTTTATGGGGATATGACATAAGCCAAGAGGCAAGCATCTTAGAATCACAGAATCATACTGTAGAGTTAGAAGAAACACTGAGGATCATCTAGTCACAACTGGTGGGAGACAGATCCCCTGCAATGCAGGAATATGCAGCTGTCCCTTATGAGGACCAAACCTGCAACTTTGGTGTTATCAGCACCACACTCTCACTAAGTCTGTGACTTTTTAAATTAGAATTGTGTCTTATTTATTTTGGAAAAGCTTCAAAAAATAGTTAGGGGAAATGTATTTGGCCGGGAACTAAATAAGAAATTTCATATACTAGTAGTACTGGAGAAATATTTCTGCACTTTTTATTAACAATAAAAAGCCCACTGCCTTATATAAGAGTCAGACGCTATAAAAGAGAATGTAATTTAACTTCATTTGATTTGTAGCACTCTGTAATACCTTTTTGATGTTTGAAACTGTCAGCATTGTAATGAGTCTCCTGATGTTCTGGTAGCTTTTACTCAAATACTATAATAATTACTGAACTATATTACCAGTAGTGCAATTCTTCCTGGCATATCACACTGTGCACAAATGAATGCATATTTTATTTGTGCAGCAATCAGAAATTGTTGTGAAACCCATACATGAATTAAAATTACTTTTTGTAATTTTTGCTTTTAAAAACCTGTGACATAATAGCAGACCCTTTCAGTCACCATCCTTTATGAAACAATTTATTCTCATACCCACCATATATATACTATGTAAAGAAGTATTCTAAAGAGAATTTAGACTGAATCCATTCAGTTATTAATTCACTTGATGCATGCTGTGAAGTCCACATACTTCCCCCTGCGGAGTGATAAATCTTTTTACACAGTGTCACTGAAAATATTACTGAGATCATTCAATTCAAAACATATTTATTTGGAATTAGAGTCCATTGATTTCAGTGGAAACTATATTCACAGCACTCCAGTCTGAAACACATTACTTGGGAGCAAGTCACAGCAAGTGATTTAACTTGAATTTGCCTTTATTCAGTAATGCTTAGGATAAAGCCTATAGATAACGCAAGTCTTAAATGATAATTGAAAAAAGGCAAGGGGAAGGGATCTTCAGAGAACTAGTTCCCAAACCATTTATGCTAGGAGTGGCTAACATTTTTTGGTTGAAAAGCCACATTAATCCCTGACCAACTCTCAAGGGAACGCATTCCTCTTTTGTAAGCCTGAGCTCAACCTGAGCTTTGACCCACCTGACCTCCCTGCAACTGTTGGCTACTCTTGTATACTCCTCCCTTGTGATTTCCCCTTTCTTCCATTTCTTATATGTGCTGTGATTTTCAAGCCACATATGTGTATTTTAAATGGTTGAAAAACTCAAAGAAACAGCATGAAGCATTAAAATGATTATGTTTACTATTTCAAACCCTTCAATTGTCCCTATTTTCCAGGGACATCCCTGATTTAGAGGTTTCTGATTATATATCAGAATGTCCCACTTTTCCTTAGAATGCTGCTGCTTCTGCCTGTGCTGCCCTTGCTATTGCCTCCATCACTGGCAGAATATTGGTGCTGGCATCCGCACCAATTTCAGGTGAGATCTTGCTGGAAATCAGCGCTGGCACTGCTTCTGTGCCACGGGCAAAGGCAGCAGGGCACCCACAGGGCTACTGCCTTAGGGGTTTCTGCCGTCTCACTCCACCAAATGTCTTGGCCAGCCCTGGGCCTGGTTACCTAGCGAGTTTCATGGCTCAGTAGCAAATTCAACTTTCCTCTCACAGTCTTAAGACTATATATACATTAGTGGCTCCATACAAGGTGAGGCTGCTGGAACCTGTGGCATTTCCAGTTGGTTTTTTTAAAAAAATTATGTTGATATAGCCACCATTGAGGAGGGTGGGGATGTCTTCACCTCATGTGTATTACTGGATTTGTTTACTTGCACCAAACGTCATCTGCACATGTGCATCTGTTGCCTCAAATGTACACACCTCACCTCAACAGTGTTTTCAAATGTACACACCTCACCTCAACAGTGTTTTCAAACCAAATGGGAAGGCTGTTTGAGGGGGAAAGCACCAAACAGCATTATTACTCAAGAAATTTCAGAATATGGATGGATTGTGGCCAGCGTCATGTGCACTCTGGGACTGGAGTCAAAAACTGAAGGTGGCTAAGTGCATAAATACTGATTTAGCATCAATAAATAAGCCCTTATAATCTTTCTCACGCAAATATCTCCTAAAGCAGGTACCATACGGTTTCCTGTAAGAAAAAGAGAGAACCCGTATATAACTGCAACCAACTGGGAAAATTTTACTGGGGGCTCTGAGGCGATGTAATTGCGTCCCGTTATCTCAACGGCGAAGCCCGCGCGCACACTGCAGCTGATGCGGAGAACATACAGGGCGCATGCGCAGCGAGGATAAAAGCCGTTGCGAACAGGGTACAGCGCCTTGATGCTCGGGAGCCCCCGTGCGGCGAGAGCGAGAAACGTCAGAAAGAGGCGCCGGCAGTCCTCTATTGCGTCGCGCGTCACGCACCTTTCGCCACGTCCCACCCAATCAGTGGCTCCGCCGATGAAACGGCGCCAAGCTGGAAGGGAGGGGGCGTGGTCTTCCCCCTCTGTTGCTGGAAGAAGTTTTCTTCTTGGCCCGTGAGTGGAATTCGCTCGGGCCTCTCTGCTCTCCTCCTCCTCCACAAGCCACGGTGCTCTCGCTCACGTCACGTGGCACAGGGAAGGCTGGTCCTAAGTGGCGGAGATGCTCGTGAGGAAGGTATCAGGGCAACGGAGGACGGGGCGGGCGGCGGCGGCGGCGGGCAGCATCCGAGGAGTGGGAATTGCGAGGGTCTGTATAGGCTGCGGAATAAGGGAGTGCCTGAAAGCTGGGTCCTGGGCTTTCTTCTCGATAACTCTGAATATTTGGAAGCTGGCCAGCATTGTGTGGAGTGTAAGAGGGAAGGGCGCTCTGCACGCGCCCAGAGGCACATATATTTGCTGTTCTACGTCGAGCGCCTGGTCAAATTATGCTCCCGAGGGAATATCACAGGTTTTGAGCGGGAGTGGAAACTTTATGCGTTTTACGTGTACAATAGTGAGAATGTGTGTCAGGGAGCGTGTACTGGCGCCTTTTTAAGGGAAATAGTTGCTAGGTTTAATTCTAAACAACGGCTACTGGGAAGTTAAGTGTATTTGATGGAGAATGATAAGTGTGATGTATATTTTAAAAAATCAATAAAGATTAAATGCATATGGCCATGGGGAAGAAACCGGTACATAAACACCACACACACACACACACTGATGTGCCTTTGTTCACGGGTTGGGAAATAAAGGTTTAAAGTCTGTGGTAGGAATTATGAATGTGTGTGTTTCAAACCTAATTTATCTGTAGAGAGCAGAGCTGAAAATATTTTGAATTTGAATTTAATTATTTGCAATGCAATGGGATTACTGGAATCTCATGATGGGTTTGATTTGGAAAGATGTCAAATGCTAAAGAACATTGCATGTCAAATGCTGAACTGAAATGTCATAGTATGGCAAATATCTGGCAGACATTCTGTGTAAAAGTTCACAAAGACTTGTGGAGAACTTTAGGGGACAAATATGTTCTAATAGGGGACTGCCTATGGAGAGAAAGCATGCAGAGGCTGCACTGTTCATTTAAATGTCACCTTTCTCTTTCAATAGAAAAACTCAAAGGGGTTAACACAAAACGTAAAAAATACAAATGGGACAAATTACACTGAAAGGATTGACCTTAATAGCTGAAATAAAAGATAGTTCATGGGGCTGAGGAAAACAATTCTCTCCTCCCAGTTTAACTCAAATAAATGATATGTAAAATAAGTGATATGTAATTTTTTCAGAGTCACCATTAATGGAATCTTTTGAGAAGTTGGATGTGATTAAAATAGTAGGATATTTGCCATACCATATTCTCTCTCATTGTTTTGGGAGTTGGCAAGGGCATTAGGTGTCTTCCTTTGATTCACCTGCATTAAAATGTGTATGGAGAGGGGAATAGGAATAGGCAGTGTTCTTATCTCACCCTAATTTACCTCACATGGTTGTTGTGAAAATAAAATGGGGAGGAGAACCATGTATGCTGCTTAGAGTTCCCTGGAGGAAAAGCAGGATTTACACATGGCAAATAAATAAATAAAAAATAAAAGTATATTGCATTTAATAAGCGGGTGGCGCTGTGGTCTAAACCACTGAGCCTAGGGCTTGCCGATTGGAAGGTCGGCGGTTCGAATCCCCGCAACGGGATGAGCTCCCGTTGCTCGGTCCCAGCTCCTGCCCACGTGGCAATTCAAAAGCATGTCAAAGTGCAAGTAGAGAAATAGGTACCGCTCCGGCAGGAAGGTAAATGGTGTTTCCGTGCACTGCTCTGGTTTCGCCAGAAGCGACTTAGTCATGCTGGCCACGTGACCCGGAAAAACTCTGCGAACAAACGCCAGCTCCCTTGGCCAGTAAAGCGAGATGAGCACCGCAACCCCAGCGTCGTTCATGACTGGACTTAACTGTCAAGGGTCATTTACCTTTTACTTCTGAGTAGGATGTTTGACAACATGTTGATGGCAGCTGTGAGTGATAGGAGTCTCTGAACTTTCGTTGTGTCTGACTGTAGAGATATGTAGCAGTTATGAATGTACTGGCTGCCAGTATGCAACCAGGGCAAATTTAAGGTTTTATTGTTAGTGTATGAAGCCCTAAATAATTTAGGGCCCCATATAGCTATACTGCTGTCATCTCCAGGAGCCCTCCTTGTGATTCCCAATGTAGCAGAGGTTTATTTTATGGTGGCTCGGAATTAGGTCCTTCAGTGCAGTGACAGCTGCTTTGTGGAACATGCTGCCCATTGAAGGCTCTGACATTGTACACATTTCGTTAGTTTCTAAAAGTTCTTCTGTTTCTATAAGCTTCCCCAGTAGGATGTGTTAACTTACAGGCAGTATCAGATTTTTAAAAACCTGCCTTATTTATTTATTTATTTTAATTGTTGTACAACACTATGATACTTGTCAGTGCTTGGTGGTCTATATATTTTCCTAAATAAAAATATTTTTCTTTGCAGAGGAAACGAACATGGTGCTCAGAACTTGCCTCTTTTCCAGATGAGAAGCCTATAGATGAAGGGAAGAGAAATTCTGGGGCAGCGGTAGATGCTGCTTCAGTTTCAAATGCATGGCTTCGTTGCGGTGACGGATTTCAGGCAGCTTCTTCACTGGAGGTAAAATGATGCTATTTTACTGAGTTTAGAACTTCATGCTAGTGAAGACATATTAAATTTTATTAGGGCTCATTGTCTATTATATAGTTGTTTAATCATCTGCTTTTCCAACAAATTAATTACAAAAATATCCATATGGTGATGATTGACAATTCATAATTGGCAAATTGGGGATGACTAGAGGGGGATCTAGGGGACAGTTAATGCATCCTTGTCTGAGAAGATTTCCCCACCAACTTGAAGGGAATGGTGGCATGTCAACCCCCAAGGAAACTCTCCCTGGATCCTGAAGTGTTTGATAATTGCTGCCCAGTCTCTAATACCCCTGTTTGGAGTAAGGTGTAAAATGCCCTCCCTGCTGAGTAGAAGTTATGGAATTTTTTATCTGTAGAGGTTTGGCTCTCCTCTTGGTGTGTTTAGGTGGAGAGTGAAGATCATCTGTTTGAATGCACTTTTGTGATATTGTCTGCCGTCTCTGATTCTGCCAACATCAGTTGTGTTTTTTGGGGTTTGATTCATTTTAGTAACATTTCTTCAGTTAAAGCTCTTGATGTGTTTTATTGTATATATATATTTATTTCAATTGTAAGCATCTCTGGGGACCTTTGTGTTGGAAGATTCATAGTATAGGTGATTTAATTAATAAATATGATGCATTCAATGAATATATAAGAACATGCAGGAATGGTGGGGAAATCAAAGAAACAAGGGAAGGGAAAGAAGGGAAGTCATTGCATGTTTTATTATAAAGAAAGATATTAATGGTGGAAATGCATATTTGAATGTGAATGTGATTTTAGAAATGGCAATAATGAAAATTATATATATTTTTAATGATGCATTAATATGTCCAAGAATGGTTTTCATATTAATTAGTATTCATTTTGTTTTCATTCCTTTTCTTTTTAAACAGACTAAAGAATTGTCAGAAAAAACATCTAGAGTTAAAACATGCTTTGCATCATTGCTCAGCTCAATTGAAGGTACAACATCTACTGTATTATTTCACATTAGCAGCATAAGAGGTTTTGTTTGTATTACCTGCAAGCTTTTTTCTCAGGTTACAACTTCTATCTTGATCTACGGTAGATTTGCATGACTGCTTCTTCTGTTTGTAATCCAGTTTGAGCCCAGCCTTGTAAAATGAGTTAATAAACTGATAAAACTAAAAACATAACATTTGTGGCATGCACAGTTAATTTGGGAGGAGTAATTTAGCATTGTGACAGGAGCTATAAGCTAACAAAGGTCAAGGGTTGAGCACATGTAGTGAGTCTCATATCACCAAGGGTTGCCCACCACCATAGATAAATATTCATGATAACTGAACAGGTAAGATCCAACAGTACATCAAATGGATCTATGTAGTTATGGCATCCAGGTCATTGTTTTATCTGCACTGTGTCTTAAATTGTACAATGTACTGTCAAGTATTCCCCATTGCTATCTCGTGTGCCAGGATGCAGCAGACTCTTAACCACACCATAAAGTTCAGTTGGACAACACTGTAAATATGCAGTGTGGGTGGTGAAGTGTGATTCCTTTGCTTCACTCACTGCCTTGCAAAAAGTCTTCATCTGAGTTGTAGCCTGTGTTTGGTCAGTTATGTTCTGTGTTTACTGCCAATATCTCTCTAACCATTGTCCCACCCTGAGCTCCCCAGAAAACCAGGGAGTTTGTTTAGCTTTGTTAAATGGGAGAGGGTGCTCAGCAGTGATTATGTCAGCTGCCAGGTTCATTTCCCTATTCCACAGGCCAAGCAGGCCTTCAACACTTTCTGGAGGTTCTGTGACAGGAAGATCCCCAAGAGCTGTCAGGAAACCATTGACCCCCTTCAACCTCTTGAGTCAGAGCTTTAAAAATTAGTCCTTCATCCTTGTCTTAAATCACTATAAGCCTAATCCATTGTTCCAGTTAGTTTATTTCATATCAGTTTTAAAAATATAACCTCATGGGTTAATTATAAATATTGTGATGTGTACATTGTAGTGTTACAGTAGAGGACAGGATGAATATGAAATGTGCTAAATAGTTGCTTATTCTGCTCTGCAGAAATCTCTCAGAGTGAGAGACTAAGTGAGTTAACTGATATAGTATGGAGCTCCAGTGGAAGCGACTTCTCAGATGATGACGATAAGACTTTGACTTCAAGGTTTCCTAGTCTGAAAGTGGAGAAGTACAGAAAACATGGCTTGATCTCCAGGGATGGATGTAATGAAGGTGAGGCTCTTTGTATCTGTTTTGTATACATTAAATGAAGGTCCAGAAACCTTTATCTGTGGAATTGTGAAAATTGGTTTACCAGTAATACACAGTACCTTTATCATTTCCTAGAATCCAAGTTTTCACTGCTATACTATGTATTACTGTATTCTGTGTTTGCGTGAGAAAGAAATGGGGGCAGGAGTGGTGAGTGGAATTGAGAGGTAGGAACCATGGTGGAAGTCTGGCAGGCGGGAAGCAGGCATCAAATGATGTGGGCCAGTGTAGGCAGGGGCTGTGGGGGAAGGGGCAGGAAAACAACCTGAATTGTGGGGAGCGGGAGCAAGGAGGCATACAGGCAGATTTCCAGTCAAATGGCGATTGAAGGCAGGGAATGTGGGCAGGAGCTAGGAGCAAGAATCAAGAAGTGTGACTTTGGTAAGGGCCACTGTGAAAGGTAGTAAGACAGGCTGGCCTCTTGTGGGCCAGAGTGGGTAGTGAGAAGTGAGACTGGGGAGAGTTGTAGAAGGGTGGAGGCAGATAGTTGGCCTTGAATCATGTGGGCTAGAGTGGGGAGTGAAAGGTGATGCCTTGGTGCAGGGTATGGGGGCAGCAGGCCGGAGAAGGAGGCAGGCAGATCTTGAATCATATGAGTCAGAGTGGGGCATGCTGAAAAGGACCTACCTATGTAGCCACTACCTTCATTCTCTAACATGATCAGATCTGGCTTGTGCATGGCCTCCATTGTGAGCATTGATAAAGGAAGTAAGCAGTAAAGGACCAAGAGCTTTGTATATGTGATGATCAAGTCCCCCACCCCTGGATAAAGCTAATGTTACTGAGGGGGGGAAAGGTCTGAAACCATGGTTTGATTCTGGCTTATTCTTGCTAACTGTAGTTAAACAAACCACAGTTCCGTGATTTGGGGATGCCACAAGAAATAGTAGTTATTTTAAGACTGGAAGCTTTTGTTTTCCTCTTCCTTGCATGGGGAACAGGTGGAGGGGTGAGCATTCTAGTATATGCATGCTTTTCAAAGAGTGGTAAACTCTGGTTCCCTATTGTGTCTGAACTGAGTCTCCCCCCCCCCCACGCCACGTACTGTAAAGAAATAAGCAACCTTAAACAAGATCTCTCCCCCCACTCCCACCATGATTTCTGGGGAAACAGTTGCCACAGACCAGCAAAACACAAAAAGGAAGGCTTGCTTAAAGCTGCTTATTTGTTTACTGTACTGCACGCAAGTCCAGCTGTTTCGATACCAAAACCTGTTGGGTGTATGGCGAGGTTTGGGTACTAATTCCTTGTGATTGGATAAGTGGGACCTGTGTATATATATAAACAAACAGCAGGAAGTTGTATCGTATCCCTGGTCTCTCATGAGGTCACCTTTCTGATACATAAGTTTTCAAATATATCTTTTTCACATTCATAGTTTACATCAGGCGTTGCCAGTGCAGCTCCTGCAGATTCACCTTTGCCTGCAGAGACCTTCCCTGGTACCCACAGGATCTCTTCCCCTCACACTGCTGAAATTAGGCTTGAAAGAAGCGTTCTTGATTGTGGCTTCTGTCTGATGCCCATCATAGTTTGTAAATGAGCCCACAGGCCCCAAAAGGTGGCAGCCCCTGTTTTTAAGTGTTTAGGTACGCAATATACATTTTTTCTTTTACTGTATTCTTTTGAAATAATGTGTGAAGAGGCCTTTATTTTCTGTATAGTAACTTCTCCATTCTATTTATTTTGTTGCTGCTATTGTGAGAAACACTAGATGGCCATCTTTCCTTAGTAAGCAATCCCAGCATTTGTTTATTAGTTCAGTAAATGTTGCACTAATGTAAGTAGGTCAGGCACAGCTGATAATAATAACATTTTGTACTTTCCTACTGTTCTTAGTGAAATAGAAGAAATGATTGTTTTCCTGATTATTGACTGTTGTTTATCTGACAACATGCACTTTCAATGTCAAACATGTTGCCTGCTGCTTCTGTAAACACTGAACAAATCTGGAGGAGATGGTTAAAAACATACTAGATCTGTGTTCTATGGTCTTATCACTTGCATGTTATTCTCTAATGCATTACAGAATGACATTGTTACTTTCCACTGTTCATTTTCATCTCTGAGGACATGTCTACTCTTTCTTATACTACTGCTTAAAAAACCCTTCATTTTATGTTGTTAAGTTGGAGCTTTTCAGAAGTGCTACTGATTTTCTCAAGGGTTTTTTGAATGTTCTTTTCCGTCGAAGATGGTGACTCTTTGGTCATTTAAAGCAACTGTTTCAGCAGGCTTGACTAGAAATACATTCTGCAGAAATATAAAAAGGCTTTCATTATGTATTATCACTTAAGATGTATCAGTTACTTTTTTAGATTAATCCAGTTACTTTGGTTTAGTACTGGGGAAGAGTTATAACTAATAAACATACTTTTATATACCGTAGTTCTTCAGATAAGTAAGTGTTCTACACGTGATTGCAACCTCAATGCTCTCTTCCCACCACAGCTTTCCCTAGTCTTATTTCTGATACAGACATTTACTAGGTGAGGCTTTGCTGGTGTGGAAATAAGAGGTTGCAAAAAGAATTCCACGTCATTCTGTTAAGAGCGAAGCTAGTAAGAAAGAAGCTAGCTCTGTATGCATTATGTTCCCACTCTGGAATGACCTACTTTTCTGGGATATAAGGGCTAGTCTTGCCTGCCACCAGTTTTCACAATAAACAGTTAAATTTGTAAGTGTATGTATTGCATATAGAGTCAGGCATATGTGAAAGATATTTGTGAGGATGTTAGCATTTTTAAAAGTCCGTTCTAGTATTTCTGTTTTTTATTTCCCCTTAAGGTGAATCACACACCATTGATTGGGACAATGATAGTGATTGTGAAGATAATGTTGACCAGCGCAGTGAATCAAAACCTGATGGTACTTCTTTGGACATATCAGACACTGATTCTTGTACAGACAGCAATATTATGTCTGATGAAGAAAAGGAACACGAACCTTCAAAGGTAAGACTTTTCTTGATTGCAAATATTTCAGGAATCGGAGGACTGGTCTACTTTAAAATTTTGTTTCCTCAAATGTCAGATGCCAAAATGGTTTGGAGATTGCCAAAGTAATCTTGATAAAGTTACAGATAGGTAGCCGTGTTGGTCTGCCATAGTCAAAATAAAAAAATTCCTTCCAGTAGCACTTTCCAGTCTATTTCAGAAATAGACTGGAAAGAGAAGCTGCTGAATTGCAACTCATTACCAAACTTAAAACCATGGAGAGACCTGGTCTGAACAAAGACATTGGATTCTTATCTCATTATACATGACTAAGCCATTTTTCACCTTCTCACCCCTTGCCTTTTCCTGTAAGACCTATTGCAGTCGTTAAGAGTCGTCAACAGGCTCATCTCAGCTATCTGCCAATCACCCATTCCCACCACCCTTCTGAGTAATACCCCTCCCCACCTTCTCACTATATAGAAGGATCTGGCAACTTCTGTTTCAGTGTATCTGAAGAAGTGTGCATGCACACGAAAGCTCATACCAAGAACTAACTTGGTCTTTAAGGTGCTACTGGAAGGAATTTTTTAATTTTAATCTTGATAAGAAGTGTTTCAGGTAGATAGTAGCACACTTTACCTAAACCTTTCTTGAAAAGGGTTTACTTTGGAATACTTGGTGAGTTTGGGATAAAAGAGTTCGGTGCAATATCCAACCTCTGTCTTACTCAGAGCAGACCCATTGAAATCAATGACAGCAAAACTTTCTTTTTAAAAAACTTTTGGTACACATACCTGATGCCTGTGGAAAAGATTTGCTTCATTTCAGCAGAGCCACTGCTTATTTGTTTACTGTACTGTACCTTTGGAGGGTGTGAGGGTTTTGTTATCTATAGCGCAATCCTAAACTTATTTATTTAGAAGTCCTATTGAATTTTAGTGAGGTTACTCGCAGGTATGTGTGGTTAAGATTCCGAACTAAGTACTTATTTGAATAATTTGTTTCTGCTTTTTAAACCCAACCTCAGTGTTTTGTGGTTCCATTTTTGCTCTTCACATTTGAAAAAGTTTTGTTTTACCTTCACAGAACCCAGTAGAATTTTTCTTTTAAATGTTGGTTGTAATGTTGACTGTAATGCATAGATGCACTCCAGGTGAACAGACCTATAGATGCTTAAGAATTAAGGGTCTAGATGGGCTGAAGCCATTTTGCTGACATTCTGGCACCTAACAGCTTTTGGTTCTATTCCAAAGTACTACTGAACCTCCAGTAGGGGGAGACAAGAACCATCTTTTTGTTTCTTGCTTGCTTTTATTTGGGAATTAGTTAGAGAAGAGTACTTACATGTTTGATGCACCATGTGCCCTGTTTTTGCATTTAAGCAGCATAAGCAGGTTTAACTGACCTAGAGATCTGAGAGTGTTAGGGTGTTTGCCTCTTGATCCACTGAGATATAATAAAACAGGACATTGGATTCATAGGGTCTGACCTTTTTCAGTTTTTTATTAAGCTGTGAGAACATTTTAGAATTAATAAGCAGGTGGGGGATCAAGGTTTCAAGAACAAGAAAAGTATTTACAGTGCACCTAAAAAGTTAATACTGTAAGCAAGCATAGTTTCAATATAATTTAGTGAGGTATTTACTTATACTGTATATATCCATCCTGTATTTCACCCAGTTGTTCTGCAAGATATAAGAGTTGAAGAAAACTGTTTGGTCTGTCCACTTCTTGGTACTAGTATTCTTACAATCACAATTCTGAATTCTCAGCATTTCTTATGAAATGAGATTCACCTGTCTCCTTGGAAGTTCCTCATTAACCGTCTGTCCTGTATGCATTCATGGGTTGTGCATATCCTTCCATAATTTTATAGTTTCCCCCCTCAGAAGCTACTAATCATATTATGCAAGCTTTGTTGAATTCACTTTGCTGGCTCGTTGAGTTATTCTTAGTGGAGGTGCTGAGAGCTTTGAGAGACCATATTTTCTGTTACAACCTTTTTGCCATATGTGAAAACTATTCCCTGGTAGGATGAGAACTGATCATATTCATTTATTTTTGTAATAGAAATGTTGTTTCTCTGATATCAGTGGTTCAGGTTTCTTTGCTTAGTTATCTTATTGACGAGTTTGGCCTGTTAAATGCAGGGACTGGGCAATTTTATTCAGCCCTGCCAACTAACCAACATTTTGTAGAATAGAACAATACCGTTTGAAAGAGAACCAGCTTTGAGGGTTTTTTTACCTGATCTTTGATGGAGAGTGAATGTGTTGGGGAGTTGTACAGAAATTGTACAATAAATATACAGTGGTACCTCGGTTTTCGAACAGCTTAGTTTCCAAACAACTTGGAACTCGAACACTGCAAACCCGGAGTTTGCGAACTTTACTTCAGAAGATGAACATGCTCCTGAGCTTCGGTTTTCACTGTTGCACTGCTAATTTGCACCCCCCCATTGTAATCAAAGCCTTCCATTTCCGATTGCAGTGTTCTGAGGTGATATTTGGAGCTTATATTTGGTGCTTTTGTTTTTGATATTTTTTGTGTTTTTGTTTGTGTGGCTTTTTTGTTTTTGTGACTGTGGCTTGTTCTTCATTTTATGATTGATTGATTGATTGATTGATTGTATGACTGCAGAAATGGATAAAAGTCCTCCATCCAAACAATGACTATCATCAGTGCAGGTAAGAAAAATACTGTCATCTACAATACAGTGGTACCTTGGTTTACAACCATAATCCTTTCCGGAGGTCTGTTTGTAAACCAAAACAGGTTGGAACCCAAGGCGTGATTTGGCCGGGGGGGGGGGCTCCCCCCCAAATTGTTTGTAATCCAAAAAAATGCATTGTACTCCAAAAAAAGGTTGCAAACCTGGAAACGCACTTCCAGGTTTGATGTGTTTGTAATCCAGAATGTATGCAAACCAAGGTACTACTGTACTGTCTTATTTATTTTATAGTACAGTACATTGATTATTGCTTTCATTTTATAGATCAATGGTCTCATTAGATAGTAAAATTCGTGTTAAATTGCTGTTTTAGGGTTGTTTTTAAAAGTCTGGAATGGATTAATCCATTTTGCATTACTTTCTATGGGAAAGCGCGCCTTGATTTTGGAACACTTTGGTTTTGGAACAGATGTCTGGAATGGATTAAATTTGAGAACCAAGGTACCACTGTATAGTTTCTACCAGGAGACTTTGCTTTGCTTAGTTTTCTTGACTTCATGTCTTGTTACAAGATAACTGACAGGAGTCCCTGCATGTGTGCTTAGTTTGTATGTGTTATCTTTTTTCCTTTTTTAATTGCATGCAATTACAGTGGTACATTGGTTTACGAACTTAATCCGTTCCGGAAGTCCGTTCTTAAACCAAAGCGTTCTTAAACCAAGGTGTGCTTTCCCATAGCAGTGGGGGACTCAATTTACAAATGGAACACACTCAACAGGAAGCAAAACATATTCTTATTCCAAGGCAAAGTTCACAAACCAAAACACCTACCGGGTTTGCCAAATTCTTAATACAAGTTGTTCATAAACTAAGCTGTTCTTAAACCAAGGTTAACACTGTACTCTGTGTAATGCATGGTGAGCCCAAGGATTCAGTCCCATTGTCGGCAAAGTACAGTAAGTTCATATATAATGGCCAGCCATGTTTTGGTACTATGGGAGCAAGCCTTGTGTTTCTATACTCCTACCTCCCTTTCCATTCTCTCCTTAAAGAGTAGCTTCCTGATCTATTGCAGACTAATTCTGTGCTGTTGAATCTGAATTGGCAAACTGGTTTGTATTTGCTGTTCAAACAAGGATGGTTCATCATGATTTGAAGCTGGTTTGCAATCCTGTTTTGGAGGGCAAGTGCAAACTATGTTGTGCTTCAAACCAGAAAGTTAACAAACCAGATGGAATGCAAGAGGGGGAGAAGGGAGTGTGTAAGCCTGAGGCTTAGTAACTTAATGCCAGACAATAATATAATATTGCACATTAACTGATCCACAAACTGTCCACTTTGAGGTGCATAGATTTCTTTTCGTAAGGAGAAGGGAGTGGCAGGCCTTTATGAACCTAAAAGAAACTATCAACTATGTGTCCGTTGAGATATGCAACCTAGCACTAAATAGGTGGAATGATTTCCTCACATGGTCTGGAAAGGGAAAGAGATCTTTGCCAATATTCATGATGTTGTGCCATTGTTTACATTTCAGATTTTTGGAGAAGGGGGGAAATGAAAAGAGGTTGTCTGTTTACGCCAGGCATGATGTCACTGATGTTTCAAAGTTCTCTTTCCATGGTGGATGCCCCAGTTCTTAAGTGCAATTTCTATGTGTTTCCTGCTCTTGTATCCAAATTGTAGTAGCGTAATCCAAAATACAGTCTGCTTCCCAGATATCATCTTAGTGGTGTGTCCTTTTGTGGGAATTTCCAGGGCAGTGGCCTGTCTGGGTCATCAAACATGGCTTTGGGAGTTGACTCACGTTGCATGAGAGATCACTGCCATCATAATTACAGACTCCCTACATACTTTACATACTTTATTTCACTGTTTAGTACATGAGGTACGTCATAGTCCTAGGAATATTTTTTAGCTTGAGGAGAAGGACAGGATTGACTACTAGAAAGAATTATTGTTTAAGATGAGTATGGAAAAAATAGTTTTAGTGATGGGTTTTGCTTATTTTTTTTATTTTGCTGGTGAAAGTTTAACTGTGTCATACACCAACATTTGAAACTCATATTAGATTTTACATAAAATATGCAAGTAATGCCTCTATGCAGAGCTGAAATCTTATATATCTACTTTCAGTTGGCATGTACTTTATGGAAACTTTTTTTGTAAGTGATCTGTTTTAGATGTGAGAAGGGTGAGAGAATGTGCAGAATTTGTTCTTGTTACTCTCAAAATTTCAACAGAGTTAATTTGGTATTAGAAGGTTAGTGATCAGAGGAACATTTTCTTAAATGCAATTTAAAAAATTGACAGGGTATTCCAGTAACCAACATCTTTATTTGTTTGCCAGCTTATTTTGTTGAAAATACTGTGGTACCCATTGTGCAAAATAAAGAATCTTGAAATAGTAATGTAAGGCACATGCTGAAATGCCTAGGTGTGATTCAGCCACCACAGTACAGGTGCTCAGTTTTTGTCAAATGTGTAAGAACAAATTTAGAAAAATGTGTACATTTTTTTAAAGCCCTTTTCATAGTTTCTTAACATTCCTGGTAAAAGATTTTTTTAAAGGTATGGCAGAGGGGAAACAACCTTGACCACCATAATTTTCTTTTTTATTATTATTATGGGGCGATTTTTGCACAGCTTTCAAGATGCAGGACTCTTTATTGCATTGTGTGTAATAATGACAGATCATTGCTATAATTAATTATTATCACCATGCCTTAAACTTTGAAGGATGCTTGGTTGATTTCTGGTCTTCCCTAAGATGATATTATCTGAGGGTCAGGAAAGGGAGAGAATAAGAGGGGCAGGGAAGCAGGTATAGGATTTACTTTGCAGGTTGTATGGCAGAGTGGCAGTTAGTGGGTTGCCAGAGTAGCCTCATAGTGTTATGGCTAAACCAGCTCGCTGTAGCTAGATACAGATTTTAATTGGTAGCTGCTATTTTTTTTTTTTTTATTGCACTTATATTCCACCTTTTCCTCTAAGGACCTCAAGGTGGTGTACATGGTTTCTCCCTCCTCATTTAATATCCACAACAAGCCTGTGAGGGAGGTTAGACCAAGAGGTAGTGACTGGTCCAAGGTCACCCAGTGACAGGAAGGAATTTCATCCAAAGTTAAATGGTTGGTGACTTCTGTTGTTGCATACAGTGTGGCTCAGGGCCTGAGTCATCTCAATTCGTGTGTGTCAGACACTATCCTTGTCCTACAGGCATCTTTGTTGTGTTACAAAGTTGCTGATATCTGCAAGTAGTTTGCAGCCTATTAATAACTTGGATGTTGGTTGCTCTGTTATGGATGTTCATGGAGAAAAACTTCCATTTTTTAAAAAAAACTTTGTATGGTGGATTTTGAGGGAGGTGGGAACAGAAAAATAAAAATAAATAAAATAAAAATAACAGTAATAGTATTAAGTAACCCCTTAAAGCTGTTCACAGGCTTAGGGATAGGTGGTAAACTGTTTATTTTTCTACTGTGTGTGCATGCGTATCTATCTATCTGTCTATCTATCTAATCTATCCCAAACACTTGGGTGTATTAAAATATAATAGTAGCATCAAGTTAACTAAGTTAAAGACTGTCCCTTTTCATATTTAATGTACAAATAGCGGGGAAAGCTTTCATGGTCTTTTGAAAGTGTTCAAGATAGGTAAAGGACGCCTGGACGTCCGGTCAAAGCCGACTATGGGGTGTGGCGTTCATCTCGTTTTTCAGGCCGAGGGAGCCAGCGTTTGTTCACAGACAGCTTTCTGGGTCATGTGGCCAGCATGACAAACTGCTACTGGCGCATGGAGGACTGTGATGAGTGTCAGAGCTCATGGAAATGTTGCTTACCATTCCGCTGCAGCAGTGCCTATTTATCTACTTGCCCTGGTATGCTTTCGAACTGCTAGGTTGGCAAAAGCTGGGACAGAACAACCAGAGCTCACCCTGTTGTGCGAATTCGAACTGCCAACATTCTGATCAGAAAGTTCAATAGTCTCAGTGGTTTAGACCACAGCACCGCCCGCGTCCCATAATTCTGAGTCTGAGAGCTGAGAACAGGTAATATATTTGAAAAGACATTGGCCAGGAACCAAAAAACTGAAACATCTGTGAGCTCTGGGATTTGGACTTATTTAAGGAGCTCAAGGTGGTGTCCATGGTTCTTCTCTCCATTTCATCTTCACAACAACTCTGTGAGGTAGGCTATCTGAAAGAGAGACTGGCTCAAGTTCACCCACTGAGCTTCATGGCTGACTTGGGGTGAAGCGTTTTTGTTTTGTTTTTTGAGCAGCAGGCTCAGCCCCATCCCTTTTGGTAAGCTGCTTTTGAAAGAAGGGAGCTTCAAAAGTAGATTGTGAGGTATTAAGAACAATAACTGGGTTACTTGCATAAGCCTAAGTAGCACTTTCAGTACAATCTGTGTGCAACTGAAGTCAGTGGCAATGTTTAGTGGAGCTGCTTGCATGCTGCTAGCTGAATTGCCCACTGTCTTAGATAACTTTAAAAATAAAATAATATAAAAAATGAGATATATGTGTAATTCACACACATTTAGGTTTGTTTTGTTTGATACTTTCTGATAGTTTGGCTATGACTGTTCCCTTTGTTGTGTAATATGATGAGTTATTTTTGAAGACTATGAGTTTAGAACATTATAATGAGTTATCACTGTTACATGAAACGGAATCTGTGCCAGACTGATGACTTAATGCCTGATGAGAGGTTATATGTCTGTTTCTGTTGCAAGTGTTTTCTTCCGGTACCCATTGATGATGATGACATACCAAATGCCATGTTCCCTATATCCAGTTAGGAAGCTCTGTATGAATCTGTATGAAAAATGTACTTGTGTAGTGCTGTGCATTACACATTTAGGATTGGGATGCCAATTTTTCAGCTCAGTTTATCTTTCTGATGGTGGTCTTATTTGCAGTAGAAACAAATTGCAACAACTGTAGCACTGTTATCAACCACCAAACAGGCCTTGCAAATATTTAAATGTGTTTAAAATAATCAAACCATACCTGTAATTCCCACTGCTTCTCAGTTTTCAAGTCTTATTTTTGGATTAATGAAAGTGCTAGTTTTTAATGCGTTTTAATTGAACTTCATTTGGCAGTGGTAAATTCTGATTTATTTTGAAAGTACTTCAAAAATTGCCCTTTTTAAAACCACCAAACCAGGTTTTATTTCAAATGCTTTGCCCTAATGTCCAGTGTTGATTTAATGGAGCAGGGCTGATTTAAATTGCATGGCTACCATATGTAGACTGCTTAAAAAATGCTTCCTCATGGATTCCATGTGGTAGGTATAATGCTGAAAAGCTGCATATTAGTGCTATATATCCCTCACAAGTGGTCACCTTTGGACTGAAGACGTTGGTTATATTTGACCCCAAGACTTCCTTGAGGGAGGAACACAACTAGTTCATTTATGGAAAGTGTGCTGTGCATAAGAGGCCTGTTCTGTTTCTTGCTTTCATTAGGATCTTCTTAATCTAGTGGAAGACTTCTACAGTGTTTGCTAGCTCTTGGCATTTTAGGAAGATTGGGATTCCAGAAACATGGTCACTTGAGGCCTGTGCATCTGTTTTCCTTCCATTTTTTAGATAGACGGAGTTCTTAGATGCGTATCTGTATAATTTTACGCCTGTTTTATTTCACAAGGGAGAGGCTGGCTACATATTTGAGTTTTCTTTCATGCTGCTGCTGGCCATTGCTTAGAGGGGGAATAGCCAAACAGCATATGATAAAAAGTGGGCAGGGTGGTAAAAACTTCTGATATTACTGGTTACTGTGGGTGGAACAAGCTGGAGCAGGAGGAAGGAGACAAACAATTGTTTGCATTCCATCGATGGTATCTATGTCACTTGCATTGGGGGAGCTCACAGGTTGTCATAATAAATCTCTCCAATGTGAAGAATGTTTGAAACCCTTTCAGCCATAACAGCAACTACAAACCTTTTCCAGTTAGGATATCTAGAAAGCCAATCACAACAGTAGTGTCTGTGTACAAGCCACTACCCTCCAGAGTGACATGTGCGGCATAGCATCTCCCCTATTTCATGAGACCACAGTAGGATTGTAACTTGCACGCATTTAATCTGTGTGATCGCAGCTTTATGTGATTGGTGGCTGGCCAGCTGATATAGCAGAAATTAAATGCATGCAAGGCAGAAAGCACCAGGTTTTCCCGCCATGGAAAGAACTTTTAATCTCTCTGCTTTGCTTATTTGGCTCTGGGAAACTCTCTTGTGGGCTCTGGAGATCTCATATGGTCCCCCGAGATCTCATGCTGGCTGCAGAGGGTAAGATTAGTCATGTACAGATAGCTCCAGGGGGATGCTTAGACTATAGCCGATTTTGGCTTTAGGCACGAACACTGACCTTCTCCCCCCCCCCCATATAACTCCCATTGCAAGACACGGTCCTGTTGCACTTTGATTTGTTGCTTCACTGTCTTTCCCCAGCTTTTCATGTACCCTTTCACGTTGCATTGTTGAGGACATAATCTAATTTCTAGTGCACCCTAAAAGGGATTCATATGGATAACTGAGGTGATAAAGGCACCATGTAGTTATTTTCGGTGGGCGTGGAGGAGTGGGAAGCAGGATAACCATTCACATGTACAGTGGTGCCCCGCAAGACGAATGCTTTGCAAGACGGAAAACTCGCTAGACGAAAGAGTTTTCCGTTTTGGAGGTGCTTCGCAAAACGAATCTCCTATGGGCTTGCTTCGCAAGACGAAAATGTCTTGTGAGTTCCTGCGGTTTTTCCCCCTCCCCCCTTTTTCTAAGCCGCTAAGCCGCTTATCAGCTGATCCGATCAGCCGATAAGCCGCTAAAAGCCGCTAATAGCACTAATCCGCTAATCCGTCAATGGGCTTGCTTCGCAAGACGAAAAACGCTAGATGAAGAGAATCACAGAACGGATTCTTTTCGTCTTGCGAGGCACCACTGTATGCTGTGACATGCTGCAAGATTGTGGCTCTGTATCTCCTACTTATGTGCTGAAAATCTGGGTTGAGTCAAAAAGCAAGTGGACAGATTTCAAAGTGTTTTGTTGTTTTGAGTATTTTAACAAATGGGGTGGTATTCAACCAAGTCATACTTTGGGTAGACCCATTTAAATCAATACTTAAGTTAGTCATAACTAACTTAACTCCATTGATTTTTCAGTGGGTCTACTTTGAGTATGACTTGATTGACTACAACATGTGGTATCCCTAAAGGATATTGTCATCGTTTTTCAACAGTCAAGAGCTATAGTCAAGTCCTACTTGGAGCAGACCCACTGAAATTAATGGGCCAATGTTACTTAAGTCCATCAACTGCAGTCTCTCTAAGTAGGACTTTGTAGGACGCCCCTTAGTTACCAACTGTTATTGATATGAACTTACCTTGTTGTTTGAGCTTAGGGCAAATCAAGTGAGAAGTTACCAATGTTTTCTTATGAAGACCATTCAGGCTACAGTCTTGTATTATCTCTACAAAGATATAGGTGGGTCATAAAGCAAACATCTTCTCCATCAATAACCTGCCATTCATATTTACAATTCCTCTCTTATCAGGACATTCCGAGCAAATAGTTTATGTGAATAATGGGAGGTTTCTGAGTAGAGCTTGTGCGGACTTGTGCTTAAGAAGTATCTTGTGCATTGGGTTTACAGACTAGGCACATAAACCAGCTCAAGCTGGAATCTTAGATTATCTTTTTATGAAAGCCAGCACAAGCAAGCCCCATCTCTATTTACTTCA
Organism: Podarcis liolepis; assembly: GCF_965112155.1. Lineage (NCBI taxonomy): Eukaryota > Metazoa > Chordata > Lepidosauria > Squamata > Lacertidae > Podarcis > Podarcis liolepis. The sequence goes on along the minus strand of NC_139560.1, from coordinate 41,124,680 downwards.
CTGTGATTCTTTCAGATATTCCTTTCTTTCAGTTCTGTTCTCTACTGCATAAATCAGTTCTCTTTTTGGGCTTCCACCCCTAACAGAATTATATATTCACAAGGTACCATTTTACATTTATCATAAGCTGGCAAAAGGTGTATGTTTAACTATCTCTTATTAGGATTTAAATAATTTTAACTTTTTTGCTTTAAGTATAGGCTAGTCCTTCCCCCCACATCTGAATTGAATCCAATAGCTTGCGTTCTTGCATTGAACGACCCTCTTCTAGTTCATTAATTTACTCACTTAGTCACTCAGTCTCCTAACTTTTAAATTCTCCCCCCAGCAGCTAATTTATCATTCATCTCTTCTGACTAAGGGCTTAAAGTACTGTTTTGCTCCTATCAAGTTCACGATCTTTCTCTGCCCAAACACAGCAACGGCATAATTTTTTTGAAAGTCACTGTAGTCTCTTCTGTCTAAGTCATAGTTTTGTTATGGTGCCTCAGTTTTGATGATAGGAACATTTGATCTTCTACAGAAACTGAAATGGCATAGAGATGTGAAGCCTTTTTCAGTCCAGGCGCTTCCTTTCCTTATAGGTAATCCATGTTCCATTCACACACATCCATCTGCAGGTGCCCTCCACATTACATTCTCTTCTCACCTTCATCATCCATTTATCAATTCATTTTCTTTTTCAAACATTCATTCTCACATATCCCCTGTTTATCCTTCACCACTTCATTTTTTCACACCACACTCATTCACACTAAAAACAACAACCATAGCCTTATGAAACTTAGCTAGGTTAGGGGCTCATGGGAAGTGGGCTGTTTAACAAGGGACACATAGATTCTTTGCACCGAATTCAGACTGTGTAATTCTAGATATATATACTCGCATACTGTGAGACAAGCACGTTATTCCCAAACCTATGCTTGGCTTCTAACACTGATGTGGGAGAGAAAGACAGCAGCAAGGCAGAACAGGGGAGAAGAACTGAATGTGCAATGCTTCCACTTCTCCCCTACTCTTTTTAATCTGTCATTCCCACCCTGCTCTAAAGGGGTAAATAAGATGAACTAGGAGAAAAACAAGCAAATTATCAGGGATGGGGCTTTTGCAAAAGAGAAGTGACAGGTGTGGGAAGGTTTGCTTGCCAGTTCTTTCCTACAAATATCGTCTCCTCCCCCTACATTATTGTAAGGCCCACAATATCTGAGTGAGTTCAGTGAACAAATGTTAACAGAGGTAATGCATGATTTTGCCCTTCACATTTATTTTCAGTATTTGCATGATGATACTACACTTGACCTGTGTCATGCATCAACAATTGTTAGGATTGTTTTGATATTAGAAAGATTGTGTTCACAGTATTATAGTGCCAGAAAGCACATGCAGCCAATATAAGAAACCAAATACTATTTCCTTGTTGCAGAAAAAGCTTTATCTATGACAGATAAACACTGTTTAAGATTTTTTAGTTTAGTATACAAATTAAATCGCCACAGAACTAGGGAAATATAATTGAATAATTTGAATTAGCAGTGGTAGTTTCGTATTTTAAATATCCTTACCACCTTCAGCCAGTTTTTTAGTGTTTTTAATGTCACATTGCATAGCTTTCACAAAATGACCAAATATATATTTCATTTCCTTTGGGATTTGTGATATGTTAATATTCTTGTGTGACCTTTTCTTAAATAGCTTTAGTCTATTAAGATTTTAGCACTTGTTAGATAATACAGTGGACTCGTGGGTTGCGAACGTGATCTGTGCAGGAGGCACGTTCACAACCCGCACGCGTGGGTTGCGATTTGGCGCTTCTACGCATGCACAAAGCGTGATTTAGCACTTATGCGCAAGTGCCAAAACCTGGAAGTAACCCATTCTGGTACTTCCGGGTTCGGCGCGGTGCGCAACCCAAAATCGTGCAACCCGAAGCGTCTGTAACCCGAGGTATGTCTGTACTTACAAAGTTATATTTACTTTGCCCATCAGCTCTCATTCTAATACAAAAGGTAAAGTAATAAGTTTAACTTAATGCTAAAGCAGTACATTGAGAACAAGCTCAAGTTAATGACCATTTTGCACACAGTGTTCAATTTAAGCTCCATGTCTATGGTTTGGGAACAGAGGAAGAGCCTGCTGAATCAGAACAATGACCCATCTAGACCAGTATCCTGTTCTCACAGTGGCCTATGGGAAGCCCACAAGCAAGAGCTCAACACAACAGTGTTATCTCATCCTGCAGTTTCCAGCAACTTGTGTTCATTCAGAAACGGTTTGGATGTAATACTAAACTATAGTTTAGTGTATGAGAGCTAGCCTAGATTCCAGGCTTGCACCTTCCCTCTTTTCTAGTAATGCAGCCATGAGGAGGGTAGCAGAAACTTGCACTTCCATTAAAAAATAAATAAATTGCAGTTTGTTGTGCTGTTTGGACCCTATACTGTGATTAATATTAACTATGCTAGAAATAATCCAACTTCAGGCTGTCATTTATGAAGCTGGCCTTTTTTCATTAATCATAGTTAAATTTAACCAGATTTGGGTAGGGCTCACTAGTTGTTTTGGGACTGTGGGCATATTTAGAATTTTGAGGGTGTGCAGTGAGTACCACCCATTTTCTTCATTTTTCCAAGGAGAATGGGTAAAAGTTGGAGCCAATAGAACTAAAACAGATCTGCTTGAATTTGCATGGTTTTACATGCTCCCCCTCCAAAGCAACCCACCATAAAATGGTAGGTTATATGGCAAATGGCACAGTAAAAATCACAGATTTGGTGTTTGCCAGGCCCACAAAAACTGTAGTCTTTTTGACTACATGATGACACCAACACTACCTCTCCCCAAAAAGTCACCGAATAAATTTATGGCCAGAAGTGACCTGTGATTTAATGGAAGTTTGGAGGGAATCCTTCATAAAAAAAATTATGAGGATCCATAAGTAGCTGTACCTCGCTGTCCGTACTGGAAAATGTTGTTTTCATGATTTTTGTAGTTCAGGCAGTGGAGACAGATGTGCTCTGTGATTTGATGCTGGTTTGCAGGAGGAAACTGAAGAAAATAATGCAATTCCCAGAACTCCCACTTTGCTGGTTATTTTGTATGTGTGTTCATGAACACACGCCTGTATTTTCTCTCTCAGGGACTTTCCTCCATCCCCTCTGTCTCCCTGATTACCCTGTGTTTCTACTGTCTTCTCGTGCATTTCATTTCTGCTGAGCTGCTGATGGGACATTGAAAAACTGAAAGAGGAAATGGGAAAGAACATCACTCCTCCAACTTCCTTCCACTGCATGTACTTTTCAAGAGGAGGCAAGGGTAGACACCCTCACTGCAGGGTGTAGCAAGCATGAGACCTTAGGGAAATCATCAAGGGCAACATGCGTGTGTGAGCACCATGTTCTACCTCCATTGTCAGAGGCAATGTGCCTCTGAATACCAGTTGCTGGGAATCACAAATCATAAGAAAGCTGTTGTGCTCATGTCCTGCTTGTAGTCTTCCCATCAGCAACTGGCCTTTTACTGGAACAACATAATGTGCCTTTGGTCTGGTCCAGCAAGGCACATTTTGTGTTAAAGTTTAGGATGTGGTTGAACTGTGATTAATGAGAATCAGTCTCACAGCCATGCCGAAGGGGGAAATGTGCAAGCTTGTGGGGGTGAGCAGGTAGGCACCTTCAAACTCTTGGCTGTGTATGGGTGTAGATCATCATCATGCAGAATAAACATTTTTAGGGAATTAGGTTTCAGAAAACAATTTCCCTATAATGTAATTAAGGAGTAGCTGCAATTTTTTCTCAACAAATCCTAGCTATAAGCTCCACAGAGTTCAGAGCAACTTGCTTCTGAGTAAACATGCAAGTAAATCAAGCTGTAGCTGTCATAGTAATTGTATACAAAACTAGGTATCTGAGCCTATAATATGCAAATTTTGATAGCAGAACCTATAATTTATATCTATCTCAATCCTTCAAATACTAGCTGCTCAGAAATAACTAACATAACTCAAATTTATTGCTTTAATCAGAATCTGAGTCAGGAAGATCCATATCTTCTGATTTTGAGCTTTCACTTTGAGCTTCATAACTTGGAAGTAGAGAACTGAATCAGGCTTCACCTCTTTCACAACGTAGCTTATTCCTTGACTTGCATGTCTATAGCAGCCTTCCCAATGTGGTGCACTCCAGATGTTGTGGACAACTACTTCCATCAGCCCCAGCCAGCACTGCTGGTTTATTTCATGAAAGTGAGAAGCAAGGGGAGTTGTGCAAAAAAGTCTTGCTACTGTGTTGTAAGAGTACCAGATTGTACACTTGCACCAGATACCTGAAAGTACTTTTCTTAACAGCAAGTGTTGCTTGTTTAGTAATTCAGCCAGATGTAGTAGCAATGCTATTTGTATTAATGCTACCACTTTTGAAACGATCTGAGAGATCTGCAGCAGCATTCACTGACTGTAGCAATTATTTATTTTTAGAGCTTTGTTTTAAAACAATTCGCTCACCATTATGAAAGAGAAAATATTTTACAGGTATTTGAGCTAAACATCCTTTCCTATTTTTCTACTTTAGTTACTGGGGAATTCCCCTAGTCACAAAAATGTTTGTTTCTCTTTCCATCCCTGGGAGCAATAGCAGTGCTTGAAGCATTAGGATTTTATAATTGTTTTATATGCACCAGAGTAAAACTGAGATAATGACTCAGCAATAGTGGATCAGAATATCTGGAAATCTTGCATATTTTCATCCATGAAAACTGGTTTCAATCACACAGAAGCTGCTCGTTTTGAAAGTCCCAACTGGTGGTGAAAATTTTATCAAACACATGTACCCACTTGGCTGGATTTACAGAAAACTGTCTTTGTGGTTATATAAACATCATAGTAGTGATTTCAATAGTGAGGAATAAACATGAGAACATACCAAAAGCAACTGAGAATAAGCTTAGGTTACTGGGTTGGATTTGAACTCTCAGGGGATGTCCCTGCTGGCAGAAGAGAAGGGATGATTTTTGCAGATTCCTCTCTGCCTTCTCTGGAACAGTGTGGGGATGGTGCTGGGGGAAAGCCTTTCACTGGGAATCTTTCCTGGATCAGTAAACTTTCTACATATATTTTCGATATATTTCTTTCTATATATCGGTAACCTTATACAGTGGTACCTCGAGTTACAAACGCCTCAGGTTACAAACGCTTCAGGTTACAAACTCCGCTAACCTGGAAGAGTTACCTCGAGTTAAGAACTTTGCCCCAGAATGAGAACAGAAATCGTGTGCCGGCAGTGCAGCGGCAGCGAGAGGCCCCATTAGTGAAAGCACACCTCTAGTTAAGAACAGTTTCAGGTTAAGAATGGACTTCTGGAATGAATTAAGTTCATAACTAGAGGTACCACTGTAGAGTGGTTTGGGCAGTTGGAGAGCCCAGTGGTATTTTGGCTAGAAGTTGGATGTCAATTGAAACACCCTCTAAGCTCACCCTAAAGCTCACTCTAGCAAGCCCACTTGGTTTCTTCTCTGGGATCAAAGGAGGGATAAAGTACCGTATTTTTTGCACCATAACACTCACTTTTTTCCTCCTAGAAAGTAAGGGGAAATGTCTGTGCGTGTTATGGAGGAAATGCCTACGGGTGGCATGCCTACGGATTTTCCTCCTCTAAAAACTATGTGCGTGTTATGGTCGGGTGCGTGTTATAGAGCGAAAAATATGGTACATTGTCCCCTCTCTGTCATCTCTCTTACTGCAGGCAATCCCTTCTCCCCTGTGCAAAGCCGTAGCTAGGTGATCTTGCGCTCCTGGCAGAACCCTCCAGATTGTGCCCCCTAGCCATGAACAAATTAGTTCTTCTTTCTGCCTCTCCTCCAACCCTCCCTCCACCCATTCAATTAACCCTCGATTTAAAACATTTTCTTATGAGGCAACAATCAATATTTTTATTTACAGACATATTTATGGATATTTTAAAAGCCGATTTTGCGTCCTTCTCTCTGCGCCCCTGGCGGGGGCCCACTTCACCACCCCTTAGCTACAGCTCTGCCCCTATGACTACCCAGTAGTGTTTAAACAAAAGGCTGTGTTGCATTATAGGGTCAGATGGCTAGGGGTTCAAAGACAGGAAAATTGGGTTGTGCAGAAACTGCCAATTCTACTACTGCTGATTTCACTTCTTTCTTTCCAAAGAAGCTACCAAATTCTGCCTTACTGGCTATATTTTGTGGTTCAGAATTCTTTATATTATCAGCTTTTAGAAAGGTCTATAAGGAACATTTATTGCTAGAATGAATTGTTTGATAAGCTAACAGCATAGATATGTGCATTTCATTGTGATTTCCCCCAAAGCCTAATCACAGATCTAAATTGCATTTTCATTACAGAGGTCATGCAGTGCCTTTTCATGACAAAGATTGCTGCAAGTAAAGGAAGTGTCAGCAGAAGTGGATGCTGTGTGGCCTATTAGCTGATGATTGACTAGTGACTGTGTGATTAAGGCTGGTGTCACTTCAGATTTCATGAGTGTCCCTTTTTTCATCCTCATGGATCAGAAAAAAGTAATAACTATTTTGTGGGTTAGAGAGAGGTGACCATGACCATACAGAAACAATCCCTTCTCTTGTGAGATCTGCAAACTCTGTCACCCTTTTCATTAGAAGGGTAGCCACAGATTTGGTGGCAGCAAAAATCTTTATAGTATTCTCTAGAGATATGTGGTGGTGAGTGTTGTACTGCATATACTTGAACAGATGTGTGGGTTGCACAAAAGTACGGGTTGATGTAGATGAAACATGGCACTAATTTGTTCACTAGAAATTTTATTATAAAGGTAGGATGTTGTATGAAGGTTATGTAGTCATGTTAATAAATCCACTTAATATTATAAAATATTTTTCTTATATTATCAAGAGCAGTAGCAGTGACAATTACTAGACCATCTTCAAAAACATAATATATTTGTGAAACATAATATTTGTGAATTCCTGGGAAGAATGAGGCCAGCTTGGTGTAGTGGTTAAGAGCGGTAGACTCGTAATCTGGTGAACCGGGTTTGATTCCCCGCTCCTCCACATGCAGCTGCTGGGTGACCTTGGGCTAGTCACACTACTCTGAAGTCTCAGCCCCACTCGCCTCACAGAGTGTTTGTTGTGGGGGAGGAAGGGAAAGGAGATTGTTGGCTGCTTTGAGACTCCTTCGGGTAGTGATAAAGCGGGATATCAAATCCAAACTCTTCTTCTTCTCTTCTGTGCAGCTTCAGGTATGCATAAAGGCTCTGCTTTCAAGTTACCTTACTGTAAAGACAATAACGCAGACAATTCATTAATATATAAAGTTAAAACATGTGAGTTGCAGAGAACTGAATATTTTCTATGTGCTAGTATCATCCTCTGCCTCATACATACATTAAGAGAAATCTGACTGGCTTTTTCCTCAGCACTTCAGCTCAAAAAACAGTTCTCTGTTCTAAATATGAACAAGAAAAAGCCCACTCCATTATATGATGTCACCTGCAGGAGTAGAAACAAATTATTCCAACTTGCACAATCTAATTCACAATGCAGTGGGGGCAGATAAAGCAATATTTGTATAATGATGCAGAAGGAGGATCAGAAGAAAAGTGCAATGCATGTCTGCTACACACTAGCCAAACTGTGCATCCCTGGGGCTGATTTTGAGACATAAGACAAGATGGTTAGTGGGTGGCTGGTTTTACCATGGAAAAGTGACAAATCCACCATTTGATAGCAAGATGGCAGTGTGTTTTGTTTATGCAGTACAGTGGTACCTCTAGTTACGAACTTAATTCATTCCAGAGGTCCGTTCTTAGCCTGAAACTGTTCTTAACTAGAGGTGTGCTTTCGCTAATGGGGCCTCTCACTGCCGGCACACGATTTCTGTTCTCATTCTGGGGCAAAGTTCTCAACTCGAGGTAACTCTTCCAGGTTAGTGGAGTTTGTAACCTGAAGCGTTTGTAACCTGAGGTGTTTGTAACTCGAGGTACCACTGTATTGTGAAGCAGACCCTAGAAACCTCCCTATTGCTGGCTGATCTAGGTCCAGCTTAGTGACAGGTATTCCACGTAATGTGTAGAGAGGTGTACAAGGGCTATAGAGATGTGTGTGAGAGAGAAGTATATGGTGTCACTACATGTTCTCTGCAACTGAAAAAGGTAGAAGCAGTGGAGACTTCCAGGCACTGGCAAACTTAATCTAACAGCACCATCTTATCCATGCTTGTTTATATTTTGCCATAACCTGGAGGGAGGGCAGGATATGTATTTAATAGATAAAAACATCCACTGTGTTCAGTGGTATTTACTTCCAGGTAGCCATGCGTATGATGGAACATCTCTAACCAATTATGTCCTATCAGCAACCATTTTGCTCCCTCTCCCTCTCTCGCAGAGTTGCACCATAAAACCAGAAAGAGCTTTACTAGCTTTGCTGCTTCTCTGCTGCATTTACTTGATGCTGATGGTTGGGATCATGAAGCAAAGAGAGAGGCTGAACACGTGGCCATCTAGAACGGTTGTTTAGCATTGTTTGGGTCTCCTGTTTGAGGCGAGGGAAACATGCTGCACAGACTTGGGAATGAACTCTCAACTCTGAAAGCATTTGAGAAACCAAATTGGCACTTTCACTTCACAATTTTTTTAAAAGTATGCTTGCTCTGTTGGTGTGCATGTTAAGCACATCAGGGGCTTAATCTGACATATATATATTTTCTTCCTGCCTCCAACCTTCTGATTTTGTGGCGGCGGCGGCAGCAGCAGCAGCAAGAAAAAGAAAGTTGAAACTGCACACAGAGTGGGATGAGTGGGGAGAGGTGCCTAGTGTATTGATGGGGATGTAAATTGCCTCTTCCCTGGTGGTCAGGTTGATCATTTGTAAGTGTAGATGGGGTAAGGACTTCCCTATTGAGCTGATCTAAGGAGGGAAGGCTGTCTGCACCTTTCTGTATGTGTACATGTGCGTGTGGATAATCATACCTGCTGCTGATACCTCTGGTGTAAAGGAGTAGTTCTGCATATCTTATCCAACTCTTCCAAATAATATTTTATAGACTCTTTAAGTGCACTCCTCTTATCATTTTCCAATACACTGAAAAATTAATCTCATCCTGCCTGAGCAACAGTCTGATCTATTTAAGTGATTACAAGCTGCTAGCACTTTATTACAAAGACCAGTTGCCTGTGGTAAATGTGTCACATCCTTCTCTTTTCAACTCTGCCCTCCTTAGAGGTGATGGTAGTTCTTTTTGGTTTCCCACTAACCAACAGGGAGTGGCTCTAGAAACCTCACCAACTTGTAGATCTGGTTCTCAAGCAAACTTTCCGACTCCACTGAGCCTGACTGGGAAGGTTTTGATACTGCTAGCATATTGGCAGTAGGAATAATCTGAATTTCCATTTTCGTGGACTATTGTAACTGTTTGCTCAATAATAATAACATATTCCTGGTATTTTCCTTCACACATGACAGGATATTTTTCTTATGCCACATGGAGTTTGCATTTTGGGGGTCAGGCTTTTGCAGCTGGAAAATAGTATATTTTCTCTGAATCCCCTGTTGTCTTTCTCAAACTATAAAATATTGTTGAAGAGAATTTAAACAAAAAGCTTCAGTTTGGGTGCTAGACCAACATATGATTTTTTTGCACTCTTACAGGGGAAGCTCTGAGGTTAGATTATCTAGACCAGTGATGTCTTCTCTGAATAGCAGTGGCTCTCCAGTGTCTCCAACAGGGGACTTACACATCACTGGCTACCTGATCCTTTTAGACTGGGGGTGCAAGGGGTCAAACCTGGGGCCTTTTGCCACCAAAGAATGTACCAGTGAGCTATGAAGATAGAGGCTGCCTTGCAGTTTGTTACTTGCTTCTTTTGGGTAAGAAACTTAGTGGCAAAGTGTTCCGTCCAAGGCAATACAGCTATGCACATCTTCCATAGTGATGTACTCTGTTAAGCAAAAAACAGTTCAATGGACACTGAGCATTTTTCTCCTATCATCAGATAAGAAAAGCATTTAATGTTGCAGCTGGAGAGAATACAACGCTGTGGGCTTATATTCTGCCTTGTGCAGTAGCAAGGCTATGGAGGCTTTATATAGCTTTGTCTGTCCATCACTTCGTTCCAATTAATGTTAAAAACCCAGAAACATTGTACCACAGTGTATGTTTCTTTCCTCATGGCTCCATTCTGCCAAACAAAGCCAAACTTAAAATTTAAAAACCAGAATTCCTTCATTGTTTGAAGATGGAGAGCCGGCAGTCTTAAGTGGTAAAAGGGGAGAAGGAATAATGGCTGTTAAAGTACATGATGATGAGTAATATATCTAGTAGTATTTATCATATACTATCTGGCTGATAATTACAGACCTTGGAAAATGATAGAAGCTACAGACTTGTCTAGATTATAATTATCTCTGGTCATACCCACCTATACAACATCATATTAATATACACACCCTTACTTCTTTCATCCTCCACCCCCAATACATGCATATAGAATACCTGGCTGATCACTTACGGAAGATAGTGCATGTTCTTTTAAGCAAATTGTTTTTATTTCCTTTAAAAATAGTAATAAACAGCATCAGCATCCAGACCAAATCTTTATTTTCAAGTGAATACAATATCCAATGGAAATGAAACCTTGTCCCTGCCGTGCCATCTTTTCTTCCCTATCATCAGAACCATATTGACAAGATCAGTTATTTTTCTTCTTATGTTCTGCCCCATATTACAGTGCAATGACATTTCACTTTGGATGAAACTGGTTATCTTGACAAATTTCAGTCTGGGTTCAGGTCTGGTCTTGGGACTGAATCTTCCTTGGTCACCCTGATGGATGATCTTCATTGGCAGAGGGATAAGGAGAGTGTGGTCTTGCTTCTTCTGCTTGATTTGTCCATGGCTTCGATACCACCAAACCTGATATCTTTCTGGACTGGGTGGAATGAGTCTCTGGGACGTTGATTCATGGTGGTTCTTCCAGGGTCAATTCTAGAGAGTAGTGAGGGGGGATTTTTATCTTTTTTATTTAACAAAATTTATATACTGCTTGATTGTAAGAAAACTTCTAAGCATTTTTCAAAAATATAAATTAAAACATTTCAGTTCTTGATAAAAGCAGCTAAATATTTTAAAACACTGAAATGATATTTAAAATCAACAGTGGGTAAAAAGGAAAAGAAAAAACCACACATGTAACTTCTACATGTCTGTATAGGCTTGCCTAAATGAAAACGTTCCAAGCAGGTGCCAATAAAATATACCAGTAGTTGGGGAATTCCAAGGTATAGGCGTTGCCAAACTAAAATATTGATTTCTTACAAGTGTGGAGAGAGTCTTGTGTGGCACCTGTAATAGTGCCAGTTCTGCAAACTGAAGTGGTTGAGTGGGCATATATGGGTTAAGGCGATTCCACAAGTTTATTGGTCTCAAGCTATTAGGGGCTTTATACACTAATATTAACACCCTGAAGATGTGTTGTATAGTGACAGGGTCTTCCTTCTGTCAACAACTGTGCTGCAACATTCTGCACTAACTGCAGCTTCTGGATCAGGTCCAGGACCAAATGTAGCTGTCATACCATTTGTAAGGTGCTTCTATACACTAAGTCTACTGGGGCCTCCAGTTGTAGAGATGGATCCAGAAACACCCCCAAACTGAGTGCCTGCTCCTTCAGGGGAATGGACCTGTCCAGGGAAGGCAACTGACCAACTTCTCAGGAACAGTGCCCTAGTCTTGTCATGGTTCAAGCTTAGCTTATTTTCTCTCATCTGTTCCACCACTTCATCCAGGCACGAGTCCAGTGCCCACACTGTCTCTCTTGATTCAGATGTTATGGAGAAATAGAGCTGAATGTCACCAGCATACTGATGGCACCTTGGCACCTGAAGGAGTTGAAGTCAGAATAATGTAGCTCCCCATTTAAGAAATAAGAGAAATAATGTGTTGAATTCAGTCTGGATTAATTTATGTTCCATTGATTTCAATGGGCCTGTCATATGCATGAATAAGTCTGTATTTAAACCCATGTGATTTGGCTTGTGGCTCAAAAGTGGAAATTACAGGAGACCCCAAAGGTAATGGAGTGGCAGGCTAAATTTTTTGAGTATACAGAATTAGCTAAAATAACTTATAAAATTTGAGACCCAAAAGGGACAAAGTTTAAAGAAGAGTGGGGTAAATTTGTTGCAAACATAAGAACTAACTGTAGAAGTTTAAAAACTGCAGCAGGGCTAACATAAATCCTGTGATGTGTATAGAAGGTGAATAAGAATCTGCAAGAGAAGATATATATTAAGAAAACCGAAGCAGGGAAGGAAGGAAGTCTGGGCGTGAATCTACGCAGTGTAAATAAGATGACATAAAATGATGACCGTAAAAGATTAAGTTTCATTTTTGTTTGTGGAAAATTCGTAAAAAGCATTTAAAAAATAAAAATAAACCCGTGTGATTTGGCAAAAGTGCACATTTCTGCTTCCATTTTGTAAGTAGCGTTTTATTTACATCCGATAAAGCACTCTATATTACTGTGAAACTGTGAAGATATACGGTAAATATCACCTATTTTATACTGTATCAGACCATTAGTCCATTTAGCTGTGTACAGTTTTCAATCATTGGCAGCGGCTTCCCAAGGAAAGTAGCATTATTTTGAATTTAACTAGATTTATTTTAATCAGAAGAGGATGGCATACTGCATATTTTTCTCTGATATAAGTAGAACTTTTTTAATAGGAAAAAATCAACTGGGGGAGCTTAGCCCTGTGTGGAGCTCCAGCTTCTATTTGGTGCTGTTTTGTTTGTTAATTTAGAAACAGTTTGAGTTTAAATCTTGCAAATAGTGGGTGGTTGAGTAGAACAGGCTCTAGGCTTATTAAATGCCATTTGAGTGCTGTTTTCAAAAGAGCCTGAACTGGTTAGTACAGATCCAAACAAATTTGTATAAGTTTAAAATGAATTGATGAAAAATATATTTTTGTACATTGTACAGTTTATCTAAATAGATAATGAAATCTGAACTGTTTGTTGCTGTACTATGACACTTATATTCTGATCTCAAAATCTGGCAATATGTAGATCAATTTAGACATATTATATGTGTAAAGTAAAGGGACCCCTGACCATTAGGTCCAGTCGTGACTAACTCTGGGGTTGCGGCACTCATCTCGCTTTATTGGCCGAGGGAGCCGGCGTACAGCTTCCGGGTCATGTGGCCAGCATGACTGTTATATATAGATTTGTATAATTTTCAGTGCATAATTTACATTCTCAAATTAAGAATCTTGGCCTGTGCAGTTTACTCAAAAGCTCCACCAAATCCAATCGGGTTACTCCTGTGTAATTGTGCATAGGATTCCAGGTCAAGATAAATTCCATGCTATTTATTCTAATTCTACTCCTTTTTTATCATTCTAGTTATGCAGCTCCTACCATCCTAGCAGTTCGAAAGCACGTCAAAGTGCAAGCAGATAAATAGGTACCGCTCTGGCAGGAAGGTAAACGGCATTTCTGTGTGCTGCTCTGGTTTTACCAGAAGCCGCTTAGTCATGCTGGCCACTTGAGCCAGAAAACCTGTCTGCGGACAAATGTTGACTCCCTCAGCCAGTAAAGCGCGATGAGCGCCGCAACCCCAGAGTCATTCACGACTGGACTTAACTGTCATGGATCCTTTACCTTTACCTTTTTTAGTTACGCTGAAGTAGGAAAAAAACCTGTGTCAGAGTCCCAAATTGTATACCAAGAATACACATTTGTTATTGTAAATTATGCGAATCTATATGATTGCCACCTTACTTATTTGAATATGTAAACAGTTTTCAAACAATTTTCAATTTTTTTGTTTACATATACAGCAGAGGAAGATCTAAAAAATTTATCTGGCCCCTCACTACTAAAGGGGGAGGTAGGAAAAAGTAGGTCAGCTGTGATAGAAATTGAGTGCAAAAAGGAGAGAGGTGGTAGTTGGCACAGGGCACTGGGAAGAAAATGCGGGGAAATCCCAAATGAGGAAATGGGGAGGTGGTAATATCAGCATATTTGCATGCAGGAAGTGCACTGAGTTCATGAGACATTAAATTGATTTTGGTAGCCTCCACTACTTGCTGTTTAATCTCATGACAGGATTAGCATATGCCATTTACAAATGACATAACTTATTCTAACAGAAGAATTGTGGGAAAAGCTTGCCATGTAGCATCTGCAGCAAGATTTTTACAGGAAGTGAATCATGGATTGTTGTTGGTTTAACAGGCTGTCCCTCCCTTCTCTTATAAGCTAAAAGGTGAATTGGAATTTTCCAGGTATAGCAGTGAGGGAAAGCAGGACAGGGAATGTGTGTGGGCTTGGATTTGAAGAGGAATTGAGGGTGTGGCGAGATAGGGGCTCAGTTCAGAGAACCTTGCCCGTAAATTTACTTTTCTGTTAAGTGGGGGTGAGGAAGGAGAAGCACTGAGGGCCATTAAAAACAACTTCCTTCAGCAAACAAACATTCAGATTACTACTTCTGGCGTTGTGTTTACTATCTCTTTATTACTTGTTCTTTTTATTAATGTGAAATGTTATACTTAGATTCTCTCCAGCATGGCTTTCAGCACATTTTTGTGTTTGTGCCAAGAACACTGTGTTCTGTTAAGTCATTGAGTGACGTTGCGTAGTGGCCTGCAGCCAAGGAGGGTCAAGTTCATTCAAATAAGTTTCAGCGTAGGCTCTCGCTGGGTGAGGAATGCCAATCCTGTCTTTGCATGAAACGTACCTCTGTCACGGGAAACTCTGCAAAGAAATGAAAGGGGGTTTTAATGTAACTGAAATTGATTTAAAAGTGAGTTTTTGAGGGAACGCTTATGTTTTAAAACATAAAAGTGTGACTTGGCTGATATGGTTTAATGATATTCTTTCCCCCCTTTTGCTTAAGAGAAATGCAAGGCATACATGCCTCTTTTTCTTGGCACTGAGAGTTCTGTTGATGTCTCGGTGTTCTGTCTCTGTTTGTGATAAAAATAGTTCCGGTCCCAATCTTGGCTATTTGTTTATATGTGTTTTAATTACTGTCCACAAATCTGGGAGTTCTTCTGAGAGTGTCTGCTACAGCAACAGAAATGCAAGTCTGTTTGATAGGCTTCATTTTTAAAGAAGTGAACTTTGATGGATCCTTCCTCAAGGCTGCACTATGTAATTGTCAAAAAACCCCAACCAACTTTATTCATCTTGCTCCATCTTCCTGTTTAGTGGACTGCCGTTGCTTCTACTTTGCATAGCTTTTCCTTCCTGTAGCCCTGCCACAAATCACACTGCATCCCTGCCCCCCTCCCCTTTCCTCATTTCCAGTAACAGCACTGTTCGCAAGAATTTGGGAACCCTGGCAAAAGAATCTGTTTGACAATGCCATAAAATAGCTAGCAGTATGATATTTGTTACAACAAATATAAAGTCTGGCTGCCACTAATCTGTCTTCAAAACGATTGTTGATATATAAAGCACAAATGGAAATAATCCACCGCCACCCTTTATCTTAGGATTTGTTTGTGTTTGGGGGTTTGTGCATTAATAAAGTATCTGGAACCAGTCCATTTTGGGTGGAGGGGGGAGTTCTTGCCTGAGAGAAGGAGGGAGAGAATTAAGTAGATAATTAACTGAAAATGTTGTTTCATCTGGTTTCATTACCAGCTTGTTTTTTGGAGTTATGTCTCAGCTCTGGGTCTTAGTTCACTTGATGTTTAGTTTTTAAGGGAGAGAAACAGAGTTGTACCAGGTTCCCATGGTTCAACACCCACTCCTGAACAGCTACCTGTCAGAGCTTGCTCCCTTATCTTAACTATGTGGGAGAGTTAAGTCTGATCAACTTGGTGCTCATCACTAGGTGTCACTCGGTTTCAATGATTTCCTGTATCTTGTGTAAAAGACCTTGTCTTGTTTTCTTTTTCCTGTGGGGAGAAAGAGAAGAAGGAATTTTTATTGTTCTTTTTCTGCCAATAAAAAGTTTTTGGGTATTTACTTGCTTGCCTTGTTTGCTTTAGTTTTACATCTAAAATGGTGCTTTGGTTTCAAAGTAGTTTATAAAACCTTACCTCTTTTTGCAACTTTGTACATTGAATTGATAAACCTATGTATCAGATTGCAGATGAAGGCTCCCATAGTGGAATGCCCTCCACACACAAAAATATTTCGACGCATAGAAAACTAGGAAATCAGGGAGAAAGGCTGGAACCCCACTATCTAAATCTGCGGGGATTTATTTTTTTAAATTTTATTTTATTGCATGGAGGAGCATTCAGTCATGTAAACCTGAATTGGTACAACCAGAAAGGAAGTTGAATCCAGAGGAGCTTCCTCCAAAGAAAGGAGAAACACCTCATGATTCAGCATCCCGCTTCCATCTCCCCTCCATCCCTGGTCCATTTATAGTGGGGGGGGGGGTTAATGAACCATGCCATTGTTTCTTTGGTTTTAGGCATGTCTTTATTTTATTCCATCCACTAAGTAGCAAGTGTGCTGCTAAACATTTGGAGCTTAATCTAGATTTTAATTGGTTCCTTTCTGATTTGTGGTTGCGTTGACAATGTTCAGATAATCGTTTTTCAGAAACTTGGAGATAGCACTATAGAGCTATCATTACTTGCTGTGTATACACTCCTTTTGGGGGTCTTGCCAGAGACGCCAAGCCATTCAGCTTGCAGGTCTTTTTATAGTGTTCTAGTCTGTGCTGTGGAGAAAGTAAAACAGTCCCAGAAGCATGACCAGGACTTCTGCAATAGGCATTTTTACGTTTTGGTGTGACTAGCGGCAACTATGGATGGTGCTGAACCCAGCATTTTTAAAGTGTTTTGAGGGTCTTTTACACTTTTAAAACTAATTTTTGCATGTTGAAGGATGAATGCCTGTTTCACGCTGCAGCCAATACGATCAAATAAAATTTGTTATGCGCTATGAAATAGGTGTTGTTTCTACAGAAAAGGAATTTAGAAAACCTTTACTTGCTCAGCCTTGCATACTGAATATGATTGTACTGAGAATATAGTATCTGTTCTAACTTGTAAGATTTTGTCAACAACTTTAGTATAGTTCATGATAAACCTACAGAGGAGCAGGTAAAGGATGTGGGTGGGCAGGAGTGTAATGGTGCAGGTGGAGAAACCCCAGGGAGAGGATTTGCATTGATAAAGACACTAAAGAAAAGATAAGGGTATCCAAGTCAAGAAATATTGGTTCCCATGACTAAAGCATATCTCATTATATAAGACATTGTGAGAGGAGATAAAACAGGTGCCGGCAACTCTGCAGTACAGAAACAGGTTGAAAGAGAGAAGATACTGCTGTTCAGAAGCCTTCCTAAGAAGCGCAGAAGGGTTTTTAGTGCAAATAAAAGTGATCTATGAATGTTTGGATTTGGATTTGATATCCCACTTTATCACTACCCTAAGGAGCCTCAAAGCGGCTAACAATCTCCTTTCCCTTCCTCTCCCACAACAAACACTCTGTGAGGTGAGTGAGGCAGAGAGCCTTCAGAGAAGTGTGACTGGCCCAAGGGCACCCAGCAGCTGCATGTGGAGGAGCGGGGAATCTAAGCCAATTCACCAGATTACGAGTCTACCGCTCTTAACCAGTTGTTGTTGTTGTTGTTGTTTCATCGTTTAGTCGTGTCCGACACTTCGTGACCCCGTGGACCAGAGCACGCCAGGCACTCCTGTCTTCCACTGCCTCCCGCAGTTTGGTCAAACTCATGCTGGTAGCTTCCAGAACATTGTCCAACCATCTCGTCCTCTGTTGTCCCCTTCTCCTTGTGCCCTCCGTCTTTCCCAACATCAGGGTCTTTTCCATGGAGTCTTCTCTTCTCATGAGGTGGCCAAAGTATTGGAGCCTCAGCTTCAGGAGCACTCAGGGCTGATTTCCTTAAGAATGGATAGGTTTGATCTTCTTGCAGTCCATGGGACTCTCAAGAGTCTCCTCCAGCACCATAATTCAAAAGCATCAGTTCTTCGGCGATCAGCCTTCTTTATGGTCCAGCTCTCACTTCCATACATCACTACTGGGAAAACCACAGCTTTAACTATACGAACCTTGTCGGCAAGGTGATGTCTCTGCTTTTTAAGATGCTGTCTAGGTTTGCCGTTGCTTTTCTCCCAAGAAGCAGTCTTTTTTTAATTTCGTGACTGCTGTCACCATCTGTAGTGATTAACCACTACACCACACTGTAGTCTGTCTGATCATGTAAAAGTTCTGTAAGTGTTTTGCAAAAACTAACAGTAAGTACTAAATACAGTGGTACCTTGGGTTACAAACACTTCGGGTTACAGACTCCACTAACCTGGAAGTAGTACCTTGGGTTTAGAACTTTGCCCCAGGATGAGAAGGGAAATCGCATGCTGGCAGCAGTGGGAAGCCCCATTAGTGAAAGCGTGCCTCAGGTTAAGAACAGTTTCAGGTTAAGAACGGACCTCCGGAACGAATTAAGTTCATAACCCAAGGTACCACTGTACTAAAATGGGGGTCACAGCGGTCACAGCCCGCCCACCCCCACTGAAATTAGCCTTGAAAGAAGCACGTTATTGTAGCAAATGGAACGTGTGTGTGATTGGTTGTGGTTTATGGGTGCCCAGCACTGTTTCTCTGGCTTAGAGATATGTTCACAGCCTTAAAAACTGAACAACCCTTGAATTAGAATAAATAACCAAAAATTAAATAAAAATAAATCAAAGCGATAGTAAGTAATACTCAGAACATTAATAGCCAGCTGCAAGTAGAAAACTCACAATTAAATTCTGGACAGATTTTTAAAAATTGGTCTGGCACCTGCAGTTGATCACACCAGGAGACCAGTCCTTAGGGAGACCATTCCAGAACTGAGGTCCCTCTAAAGAGAAAACCATTTCCTTGTTTCCCCTTACCTTGCTTCATATGGGGGGAGCAACTGCAGAAGGGTCTCTGATAATAATCATAAATAAGGCAAATATAAAATACAATATATCTAAACAATCATAGCATACAGAAAAAACGCAATATACGTGCATACAAATTGTGCCTTTTAAAATAAGAGTTTAATCAAATCCACAAACAATTGGAAATAGTTAAAATATTTCCCCCCCCAAGAACTCAAGTGATGCAATTCTATAACAGCATACACCCCAATCTGAGATCTGCTACAGATACACTCGTTAGTTATCTGAGATCTTCCCTGCTACAATGGAAATAAAACAAGAGATGGATGTCTTATTTTGACACTTAAATTGATGATAAAATTGATGAAGGTGATGATTTACCTCTATTTTAGGTGGGGTAACAAACAAAGCAGTCCTATGCTCAAGTTATGTCGGGGGGAGGGGAAGAGATGTTGCCGCTATGTCAGTACAATATCCACTATGTACTATATATGTCCAGCCCAGAACAGGAAATACAATATGCTCCACAAGATGGATCAGCAGCAGCAGCACATATCCCATGCTTGTGGCACTGTTGCTGGTGCCCATAATTCATGAGCTGTTATGGTGATGTTACAGAAGTGACATTACTGTATCACAGAGAGGACATGGTGTTACTCCCATTTTGACTACACTATCCATTTACTCAGTTCAGTTCCACGCAGGCAAGAGAACTTATACAGTATGAGAACAAGGTCTAAGAGACCGTCCTTTCTGCACTTTTAATATTTGTGTGTCTTCCATAATGTTTTGTTAATTTCTCTCGGAGGAAGAAAAAGGACAGAGCCAAACCCTCTGTTTCTACTCATCCTTATTCCCTCTGGGCTGCTTATCTACTGTCTCATTGCTTTATATCATCAGAAGCAGTATAGTGCTCTTGTGCCAGTTTGGGGTATAAATGTAACCAGTACTATTTAGTACTTCTGAGTTAATATTGTGTCCAAGTTTGTGCTTAAAAAATAACACAAAGTACTGAAGAATTTTGCGTTGTCATTTCTCTTTTGCTACTTCTCTTTGCAAGCCAGTTTTGGATTAATGTCCTAACTGTTCCAAAGACTGAATTCTACAGTTGGAGAGAAATCTTATGTAAAAGATGGGAATGAGAAAGGAGGAATTTGAAGAATGAATAAATTGTTGTGCTAGTTCTCTCTACACCTCTCACCTTTTGTGGAATAATTAAGAATATATGAGCAATCTTGGATTACAAAACAACTACAGTTTCTCAGCTAGTTTATTTATTTATTTATTTTAAAAAGTTGGCTAGAGCTTTTATTCCAAGACTAGGAAGAGGAGAGGAAGCAGGGCCACTTGAGCGGTTGAGGAAGAATGGGATGGGACAAGTAAGGTTGCATTGCTGACTTGCTTGAGAATGGTGGTAAACTTATCCAAATAGGATCATACGTTTCTCAAAAGGACTATTGCTGGTGTCTTATACAGTAGCATGAGTAAGTATATTTTAAAAGCAGGTGATTTTTAAGTGTTCTATGCATATTGATAAGCTCTAGACTCTTCAGTTAATGATTTTCTTTCTGGGTGTGACCTCAATACTTTGACGTCTGAATTGTTTAGAACATTTAATTCTGTTCCGCAACTTCCCCTTTGAGGTGAATTTGCAATTTCCCTTGGAGAAACAACTTCCTATATGAATTCAAAGTTTTTGACATTAACTTTACAGTCTGCCTTTTTGTCTAATTGTTGGAATCATTGCAACACAAAAGACATAAAGAACATACACAGTGGAAGATAAATGCCTTTATGCCCTGATTGTGGATATCCCTGATGTATTTGCTTGCCCATTACTCAAGACAATGTAGTGGATAAGATGGATCTACTTTCTAATCTGACAGGACTGCTCTTACGTTCAGTACAGTGCTTGAATTTCATCACTTGTAAAATTGAGGAACTGTAGAAGGAAATGACTTTTGCCTTGTGTCCTAAATAATGAGAAGTAGATCAAGTTGTAATGTTCTGGTACATAATCCAAATATATCCAAAAGGTTTCTATAGATTAATCAGTGCCCAGAAGTGCCAGATAATGGAAAGTTTTCTGTTGTCATTTATTTTATTTTATTTTTGCTTTTTGGGGTTGAAGGTGGATGCTCGGAATGATTTTTTTTTAGTTTATTTACGGAAGACATTACATAATGCTTACAGTAACTTGTGAGTTCAAAGCACATTCATACTTCAGTTAATCTTTGTGGTAAATTGCAGAGTGGATTCAGAGACACACATGCATGCACGCACGCATGGTGTGTTTTTAAAAAAACCAAATTTGTAATAGTTTTTTTTTAATTGTTAATACTAGGTTTCTAAAAAAACCCATTACGTTAATATAAATTATCTGACTAGTAATGTGGTAACCTTATGATTATCTTTGAAACATAATCAATGCCTCTACTAGATATGCTGTATTAAAGAGAGCTATTCTATGTAAATGAAGAATCAATTTGATCATTTGTCAAATATTAATATTTCTACTCTACTTATGAGAAATCAACATTTCATTTTCACCTCATGGAAATATATCATTTTAGTCTGTCTCATAGCTGTTGGATCTTGTTTTGACCTTTCTGTCATGGGAATTCTCTTTTGATTGCTACTTCAACTTTTTTGACTTTAAGGTCCGCATGTGTTGGTAGGTAATTAGGGACTGCATGCCAGTGGACATGGATGGAATCAGTGCACACACATAACTTATCAAAAAAAGAAATACGATTCATCAGACATGACTTGCTTTTGAGAAATCCTTGCTGCATCTTAGTAATCACAGCATCATTTGTTAAATGCTCACAGACTTACTGTTTAGTTATCTATTCTATAATCTTTCCTGGTTTCAATGTCACGCTCACCAGTCAGTAGTTACCTGGGTCTTCTTTTTCCCCCTTCCTCCATGCATTGTTTGTTCTGTTATCACTAGGTTGGGCATTGCTTTCCTTTTGGGTGAAGACCATCTCTCTGTCACCCAGTAGCATTTCTACCTCTTCTTGACACAAGGAACCTACTATTTGCTTGTTCTTCCTCTTGCTTCGGACATAGCCAAATAATTTTTTAAAAATTGCTTTTAACCTTTCTTGCAAGCCTGAGTTCATGCTGAGCTTTGGCCCGCCTGACTTTTTCCCTTCAACTGTTGGCTACTCGTTTATACTCTTCCTTTGTGATTTCACTTTTCTTCAATTTCTTATATATCTCAGCTCATCTGTAAGTTCTTTATGCAGCCACACTGGTTTCTTTAGATGCCTCCCACTTTTCTTTATTGTTGGAATTATCTATTCTTGTACCTTCAATATTTCATCTTTAAGAACCTCCCATCCACCTTGGACTTCCTTCCCTTTGAGTATTTCTGACCATAGGACTTCACACAGTAGTTCCTTAAGCTTTTGGAAATCAGACTTCTTAAAGACCATAGTGCATATCCGACTATACTCAGGTTTTCCTTGCCTGTGTATAATGAAACCCAAGAGGACATGATCACTTCCTCCCAAGCTCCCTATACTTTCATTTCATCAGTCAGTTCTTCCCTGTTGGTGAGGACCAGGTCCAAGAGAGATGATCCATTTGTTGCTTCTTCCACCTTCTGGGAAATGAAGTTGTCAGCAAGACAATTGAGGAATTTGTTGGACCTTACATTATTGACAGAGTTTGAGTTCCAACAGATATCAGGGTAGTTGAAATCTCCTGTGACTACTATACAGTATGTTTCATTTTTGAGTATTTGGTAGGCAGTTCTGGGATTCCAGCTTGGGAAATAACTGACCATTCCCATCTGATGTCCAAGTATAGTGAGACAATCTAACTTAGGCATTCTTGAAAGCATTCGAAACTACTAGCCATCTTCTGTGGGCCCCCTTGACAATACTATTGTTCTTCAGGCTCTGATACGCTGCTCCAAGGTTTATACACAGGACATGGAGCAAAGTGATTCCCAAAAGCCACTGTTGATTGATACTGATGTAAATTAATCCTTAGGGCTTAGGAGATCACCTGCCAAATGTTTTGATTTTCTTTCTGTATTACAAGGATGCGCACATAGTATCTTTTTGTTATCTCCTTGAAAATATTTTCATTTATTTTTTTCAAAATGTTTCACATTCCTCTGTAATCAAGATTGTTATTTTGGGGTGCCTCAGAGTTGTCTGTCTTAATGCTTAAGAAGTATTAACTGCTTCTGTATTTTAAACTTTCAATTTTTCTAACTTCTCTAAACATAGTACTTAATATGTGAGAACTCCTTGTTCCATTTCATTTCTCTATGGTAGTTTCTGGAACTTTTACAAATAAAATGTTCTGTAATATTTTTGGTTTATTCTACAAACATCTTTAATTGTTGTCATCATGTCCCTCTTGTCCTTTTCATCTATATTCATATGGCTAGAATGAGTTTATAGTAAAAACATTTATTTTCCTCAATACCCTTCTGGAGAACTCAAAAACTTGTAATGCTTTTGTGATGATCTGTATTGGTCCTAATACCTTTTTTGTTCATCTGTGAATTTTGGAGTTTTTTTCCTACAAGCGAATAAGGCTACTTTGAGATAGATAGGTAGTAAGTAGTGATCAGGATGTTATAGAAAAGTTGTAATGAATGAATTGCGTCTCTTTAAAAAAGAAGAAGGGCAAAATTGATGGTATAGAAAAGCATGTTGATCCATCATACTGGGAACTAAAAAGTGTTTCAAATCCAAGTAACATATTTTCTAAACTTTCTGTGTCTGTTTTTAAGAGGTCTTTGTTTTTTAAGAGATTTTTTGAGACTGACCAAACTTTTCTCCACATAAATTCTCCTTTAAAAACAGCTGAAAAATTTACAGTTAGTAAAAGATTTATAGAGATTTAGAGTTAGATTAGAAGCTATAATCCTTTTTTGTTCCACTAACTTTTCAAGACAACGCTAAACACGTAGTCCCACTCAGTTCAGTGGCACTTATTCCAGAGCATATGTGTTTGCAATTGCAGCCTTTGTTAAAGAACTTCATTGAGTATGATATTCAACCTTTTCTTGCCCCCCTTTTTGGGGGAGGGCAGTACAGGATGATTAACGGCAGTATGAGGAAAACAGGATAATAACTTCCACTTCTAAAATTCTCCATTCCCCTATGAAGATCAGACATAATGCAGACACAAATTGTTTGCATTTCTTTCTCACATTTTTCTCCTAAGAAGCAAAGTGTGTATTAAATATGGAAGATACTTCAAACAACACATATATTTAAGGAATTATAACTTTATTTAAAGTCCCTAAAATACTTGGAATGTGGTTTGCTTTATTCATGACAAAAGTATATCCATAAGAAAAGCATGTCTCACTTAAACAAAAGAACTCTAGCTTTTCGCAACTTTTAGTTGTTAGGTTAGCTTCCTGCCATATGTAAGTGTCGACCAGAGCGGGGAATCTTTTTCATCCTGAGGCCACATTAACCTCATACAGAATTATCTGAGGTGGATGTGGCCAGACACAACAAAGCAATCAATAGAGAGGCCTGAATGACTGCATTGGCCCTTGAGTATGAAAGTTTCCACCCTTGCTGTAGATGATGGTGTATTATTTTAGTATGGTGGGGTGTATAAGATTGTAGGGCCTGAGTGACCAAGGACTCTGAAATGCCCTTGGACTGTATGTTAGTTTAAGACTTCCCTTCCTTCTCACTTGAGTGTACTATATGTCATTAGTGATATGTACCCCTCCATGTGTAAGGCCTGTTACATTTCCCCTTTTCGTAAAGGGCCTGCCAAGATCTGTCCCTTCACTGAATGAACCACTTGGAGAATGCTCCAACAGTGCAGTTAATTTGAAGAAAACTGTTGGGCTATACAATGGGTTGGGTTATAGCAGTATCTTTTATCCCATGGGGGAAAAGAGCAGCTTTAGAGATGCAGGTTTTTGAGTTAATGTGCTGAGGGCACTGCACTAGCTGCCAGTCTGCTAACAGGCCATGCTCAAAGTCTTGTTGTTAAACATATAAATCCTTGAAAAACTCAGGACCATTCTGACCTTGTGTAAGATCATTTATATCATCTGAGGAAATTGTACATGGGGCATCACATCCTACAGAATGACATAAGTGACCTGGAAATGGGCATTTTCCTCTATTGCCACTCTACTGTGGCATACCTTTCCCTCTGCTGTCTTGTAAGGACATACCTTTTCGTCCAGAATTTCCCTCATTCATAAGCTCAGCCCCTGTTTTTATCTGTATGTTTTAGCTAAATCCTTGTTTATATTGATTTTGAATGCTTTTATACTACTGTTTAACTTGTTTTATGTTGTATTTTTGGTTTAATTATACAGTATAGTATACTGTTTTATGTCTATACCACTTCATTTTAAAAATTTTAAGCAGTTTATAAATGGTTTAAATAAATAAAAACACTGAGAGGAAAAATAGGTGCTGAGTAATGCTTAAGTGCCATCTTTGTACAGCTGTTCTTTTTCCTTTCAGAGCTCCTAGCTCCTTTTTCTGCTGCCTTGCAGCTGCTTTTCATTATTTTCGGGGGAGGGGTTTGAAGAGATGTGACAGGAATGTTATTTAGAACTCCATGTAATATGTAGTTTGGTCCTTTAACTGATTCAATATGTATGTGTGTTGTGCTTGGAAATCTGTTTCCAAGTATAAGGTTTTTTGTATGAAACGTCTGTAAGACTGGTGCTGTGCCATGTATTGCTATGTTGGAGACTGAAAGTTTCCCTTTTAAACAGTACTACTGGAAATTCTTAATTATGCAGCCACCCTATTTCCACTTGTTAATTTTAGAGGGGTTCAGATTTTTTGTTCTTGTGGCAGTCTCTGCATGGATGCTGAAATACCCAGGCTGACAATCCTCCACCACCATGTCAGAGACTACCTTGGCCAGGGATACCACTGTGTAAAAGGCTGGTCAATAGACTATCACTGTTCCCAGTCTGTTTCACTGGTCCATCACTAGTGCAGTCCCACTAAGTCCATGTCTGGCAGGGTTCTGAAGAATGTGTGACAGAAATACCGGGGGGGGGGGCAGGAGAGGGGAACAAGCGATATATAAGGTTTGGTACTACCCATGAGGCAGGAGCCAGGGCAAGAAGAAGAGAAAGGGTCTGAGTAGTTGAAGGTGGAGGCTCAGGATGTGTCAGAAGCAGAGGGAGAAGTTATTAGTGTGAGGGGTGGTTTGGTCTAATCCCCACCATCCTCTGCCCCACTGTCTCTTAGAACCAGGAGGGGGTTCTGTGACTTCTGTGCAGCAGAAGTCTCAGGTTGCGTTTGCGTACTCCCGTCAAACAAGGGTACATAAGCCCAGGAGGGTGTGGTCCCACTGTTGCTTCAACTAGTCCATGGGGCACAAGCCTGGAAAAGTTAATGCCAGCTACATAGACACTAAAAGTGTGTGTTTGTAAGGAGCTGCTGTAAGTGTGTAAATTATTTATTTATTTTCAATAAATAATTGATTATGGGCCAGTTGCCTTCCTTGGCTGGGTGTGTGCAGGACAGCCCATCCCAAGAGCAAGAGGTTTTCCAGTAAAGGAGATTTATTTCTATGGGCAATAGCAACACCCCCACCCACCCCCCACACCAGCCCTTGATCTAGTGCTGTACAGCTAAGTTATATCAGGGCCAGCCATCCAAGTCTCGGTAATATATGCCAGTTCAGCTCCATCATCCACAATCAAGTCACGAATGGGCATGGTGTTATTATGGTCCATTCTGCCATTCAGTAACAGTACCACCAAACTGGAGATCTCAGCAGTATCAGTAACTTCTGGAGGAGTAGGAGGGCTGAAATGGGGGACGGGTACCAATCATCTAGGTCTGTGTCCCAGTTGGTGGTCAGCCACTTTAATCCAACTATACCTCCTTTTGCCCACCACCACTGAAACTGGGGCAACATCTTTGCAACTCCCTGCTACCTGCCCAACCAGACACATCCTAGGACCATCATCAAGTTTCACACTAGACCAGTGAGAAATTAGGGTCACATAAACTTAGGCTAAGTGGTGGGCACATCCCACACTGTTGGGTGAAAAATAGTATAGCTCTCTTCCATCTGTCTCTCACTCAGGTGGGACCCACCAACTTCCCCACCCCCAAAACTCTCACCTCTGGGTAAAGGGCACAGACCTGTCTCCTGGCCTGCAAGCCTGTATCCTAATTGATCAGGTTGGTAGTGCACCTGCCCTACTACTACTACTGTTATTATTTATATCCCACCCATCTGGCTGTGTTTCTAAGGCAAGCTCTAGACTAAATCCTATCTATATTCATTTAGCCAGCAATCAAGCAAGCAGTACCATCACTGCAATCAGCACAAGCATGCTGTTACCTGCAGTCAGGTATCTAACAGGACAAACTGATACAGGCCACACACACACACACACACACACACACACACACACACACGTTGGCTGGGAGAGCAGAGCAGGCAGCTGCCAGGATGGTGCCAATCAGCCCCTCCCTGTTTCATTTTCCTGTACATCTGCTTCCAACAGTATAACTTGTGAAACCTGCTTTGCTTCATAAAATAAGTTTCTGATCAGAGTTGGAGACTAAAACTTATTTAACTCTAAGAGGGCTGCAGCTTCTCTACTTCATACTTTCTGTCTCACCTTTATTTTTCTTTACTTTGTTGTCTCTACTCAACTCTACTCTCTGGAATACTATGAATGTTGCCGCAAGATAAAAATGATCCTTGTCACTTAAACACTGCAAATTACATCTCTTATAGAGGAGAAAAGGTTGAAGTAGCTGATAGGAATCAAAGCAACTGTGGGACCAGCCCCCCCCCCCCCGGGATTATGTACTCTCATCTGACTGAGTGTGCACATGTTGCACATGTAAACTGTAGGCAAAATTTGTTCAATTGTTGTTCAAATCTCTGGTTAATGATGTGCAATATAATGTTTCTTCATTTTTTCTGAAAAATAATGGTGATTCCTCCCCCTCTCCCTATATAGACCTTTATTAACAGATACCTTGAGATGCTTAAGAGCACCCAAGTGAGTCTTCTTCCAGATTGGTGCTAGTTTAATGAGAATGTTAGTTGATCTTCAGACTGATCAGTGACTGATTTCCCCTTTTCTTAGTTGAAAAAATGTAATTTAGGTTCTGTTGAACATTTGTTTTTCAAAACTTTAAATTATATTAATTTACATTTTAATTATATTACTATTTTGATATTCCAGCAAATCTATTGCTAGTGCAGAGCTAGCTTTTTTTATTTTGAATTTATGGAATTCTGATTCGTTCCCCTCACCCCCTGCAAAGAAAGGATTGATAAAATTTAATCCTGGTCTCAGTTCCCTGCCACACTGCTTTCATCAGAAGGAAATAGGTATATGAGAAGAGGCAAGAAGGCTGAGCAAAGTTTTTAAATCGTCCGTGTGAGAAATAATGAGAGACTGGACAAGGATTTGGATTTGTAGCCAAAGAGAGAAGGGCAAGTGTTAAAGATGAATTGAGTGAACATTGTGGAGGTAAAAGAAAAAGCTCAAGCAGAAGTTGCCTGGAGGTTTCAAATTCAAGAGAGAGAAGTTAGATGAGACAGCAGAACTTAGTATCAAAGAAGAGGTAAGTGATGGCAGAGTAGAGGCAGAAGTTCAGTTTTGAAGTTCAATTTTAGCTGACTTGTTTTAGTAAATTAGATTGTACTGGAAGTAATAGTGGAGCAAATACCAGAAATCTTGGTAAGGTAAATATGATATGGGCAAAGAAAGAATGGAAGATAACATAGAAATCATATGGAGATCCAAAAGTAAAACAACAAAGCCAAAATAGACTTGAGACCACCAATGGATAGTGGAAATGAGAAAAGAGAGAACTCTTAACAAAGAAACCTTGAGTGAACTGTGGAAATAAAATATGACTAGAATCAGTGTGCAAAATTGAAAGAGCATGGAGATGAATGTGGTCAATGTTGTCAGAAGTGAAAGATTAATAGAATGATGACAGGAGGACAAAAACCTTGACACTGTACAGATTACTTTAAATCTGTTGTTACAGCACTGGAAGTAAACAGTATACCTTTCTGAAATCATGGTGATGACTCTGTACAATAATATATATATATATATATATATATATATATATATATATATATATATATATATATATATATATATATGCTTTCGTAGATTTTCACGGGTACAGGAATGCAGGTTTTGGTGTCTTCGGGTGTCTTCCCGTGTAAGAGTTGGGGTGTCTAGGCGACGTTTCGACGAGGTCTCACTCGTCATCTTCAGGCTGGTGCTTTCGGCTTCTTGTTACTGGAACAGAGCAGGATCTCAGTGTTTGAGTTCCTATAAATACTGTTGAGGGGGTGTGGTGTATAGCCTCCAACGTTCTGGGCAGAGAGGAAGTTCCCAGGTTAGTGTGCCTTTTCTTCTTTTGTTCCTTAATTACTTGAGGGATATCTTGAGTGATTTCTTGAGTGATATTCTGAGTACCACTTAGGTGGGTCATTAAGTGTGGATTAGTTGCTAAAGCTTTCGTGTCTTGACCTCTTGAGCTTGTGAAGAGTTTTTCTGAGAAGATGGCTGTACTGCACTTAGTTGTGCTCTGGCTTGGCTTCGTGTATAGGGGCGAGCTGTGGTTTTGTGCCCTGTGCCAGCCAGATCTGTGTAGGGATTGCAGGGGGGTGCAGCATCCGGAGGTGCCACTATGGTTTGGCTACTGGATGGTGTCTGTAATTTATCTGTGGAGAGGGTCTGGGTTTGGGTCTGGTGTGGTTGATTGGTGATGGCGTTCTGTGTGCCTCTGGTTCTGGTGTCGGTTTTTGTGGGGAGGGCTAATTTCCAGATGTCTGGCAGGCGGGACGTGTCGTCACGCTTGTTCATGTTGTGAGGGTGTTTCTCTATCTCGATGGCTTCCATGATTATTCTCTTGTGGTGATGTTCCATGTTAAAGAGCAATTTGGAATCTTCAAAATTAATTTCGTGTCCTGTTTCTTTCATGTGTTGGAAAAGAGAGGAAGTTTTTTCTTCTTTTTTGACGGCATTCTTGTGTTCTGCGATACGTGCATTTATTCGTCTGTTTGTCCAATGTACGTGGCTGGGCAGACTTTGCAGGGTATTTCATAGACCCCTTGGTTTTCCAACTGGATTTTATCTTTGGGGTTTCTGAGGATATTGGCTATTTTTTGGTTGGTGCAAAAGGCTGTTTTGATATTGTGTTTATGGAGGATTTTGCTAATTTTATCTGTAGTGCCCTTGATATAAGGAAGGAGGGCCATGCCATTGTTTTCTTCTGTGTCTTGGTTTTTGGGGGGTGTTTCTTTTTGGATTAGCTTCGTAACCCTGTTTTGCTGGTATCCATTGGCGATTAACACATTTGAGAGATTCTGTAACTCAGTTGTCAAGTGGTCTTTGTCAGCCAGGCGTTTGGTTCTGGAGATGAGAGTCTTGGCTACGGAGTTTATTTGTGCAGGGTGGTGGTGTGATTGTGCATGTAAGTAGCGGTTGGTGTGTGTTTTTTTCCGGTAGATAGTGTGTCCTAGGGAGCCATCAGGTTTTTTGTAGATTAGGACGTCAAGGAAGGGAAGTTGGTTGTTGGCTTCTATTTCCATAGTGAATTGTATTTTGGGGTGTAGGCTGTTGAGATGTGTGAGGAAGCTATCTAGTTTTTCTTTCCCGTGTGGCCAAATTACAAAGGTGTCGTCAACATATCTGAGCCAAAGTTTGGGTTTGTGTTCTGACTTGTCTAAAGCATTGGTTTCAAAGTGTTCCATGTACAAATTTGCGATGACCGGTGAGAGGGGTGATCCCATAGGTGCTCCTTCTATCTGTTTGTATCTTTGTCCATTGTGGATGAAGTACGTGTTGGTTAGGCAGTGGTTGGTCAGGTCCAGGATGTATTCGGGGGGGTTGTATTTGTTTTGAATGGCTGTCAAGGCTTCATTAATGGGCACTTGTGTGAAGAGAGATACAACATCGAAGCTCACAAGTAGGTCATCGGGATGTAGGTTTTGCTTCTTTATTGTTTCTATGAACTGGAAGGAGTTAGTAACGTGTGAAGCGATGGATTCTGCATAGGGCTGAAGTTGCTTAGCGAGAAATTTAGCGAGATTTTGTAGAGGTGAGCCTATGGAGCTGACTATTGGTCTGAGTGGTGTTCCTTCTTTGTGTATCTTGGGGAGACCGTAGAGTTTGGGGCATCTGGATGATTTTTCTCTGGGGATGATTCTTAGCTGGATTTCTTCACTGATAGGAGAGGCTTTTATTTTGGATTTGGTGGTTTTTTCCAGATAGGTGGTGGGATCTGTTTTTATAGGTTGGTAGGTAGGACACCAGAACCAGAGGCACACAGAACGCCATCACCAATCAACCACACCAGACCCAAACCCAGACCCTCTCCACAGATAAATTACAGACACCATCCAGTAGCCAAACCATAGTGGCACCTCCGGATGCTGCACCCCCCTGCAATCCCTACACAGATCTGGCTGGCACAGGGCACAAAACCACAGCTCGCCCCTATACACGAAGCCAAGCCAGAGCACAACTAAGTGCAGTACAGCCATCTTCTCAGAAAAACTCTTCACAAGCTCAAGAGGTCAAGACACGAAAGCTTTAGCAACTAATCCACACTTAATGACCCACCTAAGTGGTACTCAGAATATCACTCAAGAAATCACTCAAGATATCCCTCAAGTAATTAAGGAACAAAAGAAGAAAAGGCACACTAACCTGGGAACTTCCTCTCTGCCCAGAACGTTGGAGGCTATACACCACACCCCCTCAACAGTATTTATAGGAACTCAAACACTGAGATCCTGCTCTGTTCCAGTAACAAGAAGCCGAAAGCACCAGCCTGAAGATGACGAGTGAGACCTCGTCGAAACGTCGCCTAGACACCCCAACTCTTACACGGGAAGACACCCGAAGACACCAAAACCTGCATATATATATATATATATATATATATATATATGTTTTCGTAGATTTTCACGGGTACAGGAATGCAGGTTTTGGTGTCCTCGGGTGTCTTCCCGTGTAAAAGTTGGGGTGTCTAGGCGACGTTTCGACGAGGTCTCACTCGTCATCTTCAGGCTGGTGCTTTCGGCTTCGAAAGCACCAGCCTGAAGATGACGAGTGAGACCTCGTCGAAACGTCGCCTAGACACCCCAACTTTTACACGGGAAGACACCCGAGGACACCAAAACCTATATATATATATATATATATATGCAGGTTTTGGTGTCCTCGGGTGTCTTCCCGTGTAAAAGTTGGGGTGTCTAGGCGACGTTTCGACGAGGTCTCACTCGTCATCTTCAGGCTGGTGCTTTCGGCTTCTTGTTACTGGAACAGAGCCAGAGTTACTGGAACAAGAAGCCGAAAGCACCAGCCTGAAGATGACGAGTGAGACCTCGTCGAAACGTCGCCTAGACACCCCAACTTTTACACGGGAAGACACCCGAGGACACCAAAACCTGCATTCCTGTACCCGTGAAAATCTACGAAAACATATATATATATATATATATATATATCATGTGTGTTTCTTGGCAGGGAGGCACCAAGGATGATACTGTTGGCTCATCACCTTCCTGGGACTTTCCCTGAGTCTATTCAAATAGAAAGTTTATTCATACCTTCATAGTTGTGAAAGCTAGATTATTATAATATGCTGGTATACGGCTGTATGCATGGGTTTGGGGAAGAGCACTTCCATCTTGTGGTAGTTGCCAATTACAGGGAGCATATCGCAGCAGTTTTTAAGGGACTCTACTTGT
Organism: Podarcis liolepis; assembly: GCF_965112155.1. Classification (NCBI taxonomy): domain Eukaryota; kingdom Metazoa; phylum Chordata; class Lepidosauria; order Squamata; family Lacertidae; genus Podarcis; species Podarcis liolepis. Next base: position 41,092,085 of record NC_139560.1, on the reverse strand, counting down.
GCTGAGATATCTGGCAGATTATAGTAGATAAAATACTGGACTATGAATTGTGAAGTTCTTGATTTGAATCTTGCCTCTGACATGAACTTATTAGATGGCCCCAGGCAAGCCTTTCCCCCTGCCAAGCAGCCACCTCTATGGTTTGGGGTTCATAATATTGGCATACTTCTACCGGGTTAACACCTTATGCTTAGTGTTATGGGTGAACCCGGGCCAGCAACTTAACTATGTTTTATTAAGGTCACTCATTGACCAATATTTGTACAGTGGTACCTCAGGTTACATACGCTTCAGGTTACATACACTTCAGGTTACAGAGCCCACTAACCCAGAAATAGTGCTTCAGGTTAAGAACTTTGCTTCAGGATGAGAACAGAAATCGGGCTCTGGCAGCGTGGCAGCAGCAGAAGGCCCCATTAGCTAAAGTGGTGCTTCAGGTTAAGAACAGTTTCAGGTTAAGAACGGACCTCCGGAACGAATTAAGTACTTAACCCAAGGTACCACTGTAATTGGTTTATAAACCTTAGTTAAAATTAACCATGACTTAGTATGAGGTGTGAATCTGGATGTCCTCCTTAAGTACGGTTAAGGAGTTGGCACTGGCCGAAAGCTCCAGAGTGGCATGTGAAGTGTGACTATTTCTGGTGTCTCCTTTGACAGGAGAAAGCCAGGCCATGGGGTGAGGGTGCAGAATAAAGCAAGATTTAAATGGTTATTTGTCGGATACCTTACATATAACTATAGTTAGCATTAAACAAGGCTTGTGTTATGTGTGAACCAGGCCCTTATGGGAACAGTGCAAAAATTATAGCAAGATAATGCATGTGGAAGACTTTGAAAGCACTAGGTTGTTGTTTGTGGTTGTTTCAATGCACTGACACTCACTTGTAAAATCTTGAAGGATCTGGATGCTGTTACAGCTGAGGGACTAGTCACTTTCTGCCAACCTAATTTATATTGAATAGTTTAAGGTTAAATGTTATGATTAGAAAACATATGTGTATATATGATAAATAATTGTTATATTCTGTGTTAACTTGTATTAAAAGGTATTATTATCTTCCTTAGCTCATGAAGTATGTTGGAATAGAAAGTGTAAATATATGTTCTTATATAGCACTTGCCGTTGCTTAAAGAGGTATTGCTGGTCAGTTTTTCCTATAAATTTTACCTAAAAATGTTCTATGAATTTCCATTTTTAATAATGATGCTTAGGCTGGAGTCTTGTCAGAACATACAGTTGGCAGATGCATACCTACAATATTTTTTTAAAATGTGCAAAGAGCTTAGGAATTGATATTGATGGCCACTTTCACATAGAGATAATATGCCCCAATGTGATAAGGTGCTCATCTTCTGGAAGTCAGATCTTCCCTGATAATGAGTCATAACATTAATGTTATAACCACATTTTAAAGATCGCTCTACCGCTGTTCTGAAGAGATGGGGTGGTGGCTCTAACTAAATTCTAATCTGATGAGTTGTGATCTGATTAAAGTTCTACTATATATGTATATATATATAATTTTTCTCCAATGCTTGTCCTAAATTGACATGTCAGTTTAGGATACAGTGTAGTTGGCATTGGCCTAAAGATTTATTTGTAGTAAGTTGTGTGACTTCGAAGATTGTAGCTTCCTGATGTTGAGGTTTGCAGACAATGAATTGAGAGATGCAGTTCATAATACCTAACCTGCTTCAGATCTTTGCAGAGGTGTGTTGGTAATTTTGGGCAAATCACTTTGTCTTCATATTTTGTTGCGGTGACCTAGTATTACTAAGGCTGAAATCTTAAACATGGGGTGGTATTCAACTTAGTTTAGTTCAGAGTAGACCTATTAAAATCTACTGTGGGTAAAACTTAGTTGAACACCACTCATAGTATTAATGGGGTTTGCTTTTGAGTAAATATTTTTGGAGCTGTCATGTTAGAGGCATGCTGGGAAAGACATAGCCATCTAGCTGTAGCCATCAGTAGCAATCAGTTCGACAGTTACAGAAAGCATCCGCATTGGGCAATATATATGGTGAGTCAGGCTTCAAACAAGCTATCCCACCCCCCACCCCCCAATGCTGAAAATGTTTAGTAGCTTACATGCAGCCCTTAGAAGACAAAAGCCATATATATCAGTGTTAGGCAACAAGCCTCTTTGTTTAAAACTGATTCTGCCCCAGCCATGTATAAAGTGGGAACTGAATCTAGTTTTAAGCAAAAAGAAAAAGGTTGCACGGATAATGGGAGATGAGAGCTTCTCTTGTCAACTGTCTTATCATTGCATAGCCTTCCCCCACCAAATGGTTCCTGCCAACCGAGCTTATTTCCATTAGCAAAACTCAGCTGAGGAGAGAAACACCTGGGTGAGCTGACTGCAGAGAGACAGCAGGCTGAGACTGCAGGCTGTGGTCTCAGTGAGAAATTAGCATCCCCCTCCACCTGTGTGTCCCCTTTCCTCTAAAACTCTTAAAACCTCCTCAACTTTAGATGCGATTGTAGTAGAACTAGGTTTGAATAGGTCTGCTAGTGTTACATTTCATGCAGAAATGTGGTTCTTATAGTATTTAAATTTAGTTCTTTTACCTACTTGTATCTTCGAAAGCTGCAATATTACATGCTAAGAAACAAAATGTCCTGCATCTATAAAGCATAATTGTCAGTCCTGTGTGACTGATTATTTTACTCTGTTTGGGCTTGCCACTCTGTGGAAAAAAAATAAGAAGCCAGTGATTTATCAGTCATGTTAGTTGTTGTTTGTCTTTTTTTTTTTTTTTGTTAACTCTGCCTACGCATGGCAGTTTAATCTTTCACATTCTGACTGTTGCCTCTGTGGTTTTATGCTTTGAAGTGATGAGATGTCACCACAATACTGCACACACAAACAAGTAGGTAAGTGAAAACATGGGTGTGTATCTGATTTTCCCTTTGCATACTACTATCAAAGGAACCCCACAGGTGGTATCCAAAAAGGGGGGCAAAAATGTTTCACAATTTTAAATGGAATGCTGCAAAATCAAAGTAATATGTATCAGTGAGATCTTGGTTTGAAAGAGCAGCCTGCTGCTACTTTTCTTAATGTGCAAAGGAGAAACTGTAGCTTGATGTTACAGCAACTGTTTGCATGCTGAAAATCCCATGTTCAGGGCTTTTCATCTCCAAGTAGGGCTGCAGGAAAACTCAAGAACTACGCCACAAGTTGTTCCAATGCTTTCCTGTGTTTTAAAAGATGTGGCCAATGTAATAGTGTTACAATCTCAAAAAACAAACACAAAAAACACAAAAAGCAAACAAACTGTAACATGGATACATGTTTTCTCTAAAGTATGAATCAGTTTCCACACTGTCCGCTGCAATATTCATGAAGAGCTTGGGCAAGTGTCAAATCTATGGCAATGTTTATTGAAATCTGTGGAAAAGGGTTTTTCTGGCCAATGACTAATGTAACATGCGGAAATACATTGATGGGCTTCCACAAACAAATGCCTCCAAAGCAAGACCTTGTGCATGTGACTTTATGCATTCACAAATTGCAGGACAGCATCAAACTTAATGTCATGGCCAAAGGAATGTACACTTTGCTGTGGCAACACCCTAAAGATTTGTGCCTTTTCAGTGCAACATTTATCATTTGCTGGGAAGACAAATGTCACAGAAGTCTCTCTTTTTAAGAAGAGAATCAAATCATAGAATCATAGAGTTGGAAGAGACCACAAGGGCCATCGAGTCCAACCCCCTGCCAAGCAGGAAACACCATCAGAGCACTCCTGACATATGGTTGTCAAGCCTCTGCTTAAAGACCTCCAAAGTAGGAGACTCCACCACACTCCTTGGCAGCAAATTCCACTGTCGAACAGCTCTTACTGTCAGGAAGTTCTTCCTAATGTTTAGGTGGAATCTTCTTTCTTGTAGTTTGGATCCATTGCTCCGTGTCCGCTTCTCTGGAGCAGCAGAAAACAACCTTTCTCCCTCCTCTATATGACATCCTTTTATATATTTGAACATGGCTATCATATCACCCCTTAACCTCCTCTTCTCCAAGCTAAACATGCCCAGCTCCCTTAGCCGTTCCTCATAAGGCATCGTTTCCAGGCCTTTGACCATTTTGGTTGCCCTCCTCTGGACACCTTCCAGTTTGTCAGTGTCCTTCTTGAATTGTGGTGCCCAGAACTGGACACAGTACTCCAGGTGAGGAGTTTGGTGTCATCTGCAAATTTGATCAGGATGCCCTTGAGTCCATCATCCAAGTCGTTGATAAAGATGTTGAATAAGACCGGGCCCAAGACAGAACCCTGTGGCACCCCACTAGTCACTCTTCTCCAGGATGAAGAGGAACCATTGATGAGCACCCTTTGGGTTCGGTCAGTCAGCCAAGGATTTCATACTAAGGATTTCATACTAATGAGTATCATATTGCATCACCTGGCTAACAGTTTTTATTTTTTATTTCCCGGTCTCAATCTCAAAAATAACAAAGGTGGTCAGTTGACACCTGTATTTCAGAGGCTGCGTCTGCTTCTGCAATTTATTTCAGCATAATCACGTTTCCCTTAGAGACATTATTCCATTTTGGTGGTGGTTATTTTAAATTATGTCAAAATTCATTTACACTTTGTTTTCAGGACTGTTCCCTGAGGCAAGGCAAGAGACCTTCAGCTCTTGAGCTGATTTTTTATATCCCTAGGTCAGGATTGGGAAACTTCCAGATCCTGGGCTAGCCTTGGCCTACCAAACTTCACCATTTGGCCCATGAGGCCATTCTGAGCAAGCCACAACCACCTACCCTGTACCTGAGGTCATACAAGTAAGGGCAGGGCTTGACTGAAAGGGTGGGGTTTGCTCAAAGTTGCTCTGTGCATCTCCCAAAGCACCCAGCAAACAGCTGATTGTTAGGAGCCTTTGAGGCGCTGCGCAAAGCAGGAACCCAGCACTAAACAGGATTGCTCCCCTTTCACATTAGCTGATACAAAGGAAGAGTATTCTTGCTGAGTTTGAGCATACCAGAGAGCCCTCTCGCAAAAGCCCTTGGGAGTCACACCTCCCTGTTTAAGATTGCAGTGAGATTGGATTCAAAAGGGAATCCTAAAGGCTTCCCCTTTCTCTTTTAAACCTGATCTCACTTTGATGAGAGCAAAAGGGATTTTAGACATCACCTTTAGCCTGTGATGCAGATCCCAATAAGGACCTGGCTCACAGAGCTGTAAAGCTTCCTCAGCTATACTCTAGCCCGGGCATCCCCAAACTTGGCCCTCCAGCTGTTTTGGGACTACAGCTCCCATCATCCCTAGCTAACAGAACCAGTGTTCAGGGATGATGGGAGTTGTAGTCCCAAAACAGCTGGAGGGCCGAGTTTGGGGGTGCCTGCTGTAGACTAACCCACCTATTCAGTTTTGCTAGAGAGAGACAATCAGGATGAAAATTAACCCTACAAAGGTATCCGATTCAAAACATATTAACACATAATTAGACTGTATTATCTTTCTTCTAAAAGCAATAACATATGTCCACTGCCATCCTGACTTTTCTTTCAGACAAGGGCAGACACCTGTCTCTTTTCTGTAAAACTTTAGGATGCCCTACATTGATGGCTTGGGTGGCAATCCTGTGGTAGGATCTGCTGGAATGAGCATCTTAAGTTCCATTGAATTTCCATCAGCATTAAACCCCAACCTTGGCTCAGCCAAAGATGCAGTGGTATAACTTGTTCAGCTCAGCTCAGCAGGGTCTTAACTAGCTGAGAGGCTGGATCTCAAGCCTGTTCACCTCAGCCACTTAACAAAGCGACCTGATGTGGAACTCTTATTTTAAAGTCTTGTTTTCTCTCTGCCAGGCTTAGGCAGGGCAACAGCAGCAATCCTGCTGCGGAACACAGTTTGGATCTTGTGTAATTTTACTCTGGCTTACCTTTATGCCAGTTTCTTGTGCATAGGATTGCTTCTCTAATAATTATTAAATTATCAGGGGAATAATAATAATAATAATAATAATAATAATAATAATAATAATAATAATAATTTACTATTTATACCCCGCCCATCTGGCTGGGTTTCCCCCAGCCACTCTGGGCAACCTCCAACAAAAGATTAAAAATACGTTAATATGACAGTTCTAAAAGAAGGTTTAAATGACAGCACATTTATGCTATGCAGGTTTAACTTTTGTTGTGTTATGTTGGTCACAATAAATGTATATAAAACACATTTTAGATCATATCACATTTTCTTAATGCTAAGAACCTCAAAGAAGAGAATAAAGTTCAAATATATGAATTTTTATTTTCAGTTGTTAAGGGGGTGGGGAAGAGTATATGTTTTTGTCACTAATGTAACATCTTCAACCAATGTAACTTTTCTTGTCCTAAGGCCAAGCTCATCTGATTTTGCATATCAATGTGAGTGGAAAAAGTAGACACTGCCTTTTTTTCTTTGGGGGGGGGGAGGTTCAGAAAATATCCTTCAAAGAGACAGATTGTAAAGAAAAGTATTTTAAATAAAAAAATGTAGAATTCTGAAGAGAAAATGAAAAAATGAGGGAAGTAATGTGAAATATTATATACATAGAATGATAGAAAGGGGGAACTAGGAGGCTGTTTCATAAGCTGTTATTGCCTTCCCCATTTTGGAGATGGGAAGTGAAGTACAACTGGCTCCTCCTGTACTGTTGAACTTAAAAAGACCCTAGAACATTTAGAGGGGAATTTAAACATCAGTGTTAACAGCATAATATTGGGAAGGCGAACAGGCTGAATTACAAAATCTTACTCACTTCATATGCTTTCATGTGTCAAAAATGTCACTTCAAGTCTACTTAGAACTTGGCAAGTACTTACTACTGATTAAAAGTGATTTAGAAAGAAATGTGAGAAGCTAAACAAACTTTTGATTTGGCACAGGTAGCATGTTGAAATACCAGATTAACTCAAAACGTTGTGTGCAATACGGAAAACTAAGTAGGTGCAAACATAAACTTAAATCAGCAGATGTAACCTGGGAAAGGTTTATATTGGCTTTTCTGAGTGTGTACCAATGGAACAAATAAAATACATTTTCAAGTATAAATATTTGGCATGCACCGCAAGTATTTAATGTAGACAATAAAGCACTATGGGGACACTGTCAAAGCAAGTAATAGACAAGAACAGCGAACAAAGGGAGATACTTTTTTGCTGCTAATTTTTACTTAAAGCTGTGCTAGAAGTACAGTGGTACCTCGGTTTACGAACTTAATCCATTCCGGAAGTGCATTCTTAAACTGAAACTGTTCTTAAACCGAGGTGCGCTTTCCCTAATGAGGGCTCCCTCCACCAGTGCCCTTCCACCATTCGGATTCCATTCTTGGACAGAGGTAAAGTTCGCAAACCGGGACACTACTTCCGGTTTTGCGGAGTTCGTAAACCGAATCGTTCGTAAACAGGGCTGTTCTAAAACCGAAGTACCACTGTATTATGTACCAAACCCTTCTCTCAATTCTGCATGTATATACTTGTTCATCCACACTGTACAGTCTAAATTGAGCAAATCTAAATGTGTTTTTCCTCCCAAATATCCTATTGAGCACATTATATTTGTTCAGAATGTGTAATTGCAGAGATATATGTTCTTGGCTGAAATCTGTTACTGTATTTTGTTTGTTTGTTAATAGAGATAGGAAGGAGATAGGATAAGAGGTGTATAAAGTTAAGCAAAAGAACAGAATGCTGTGAGGGAGGGGCCCATTGTCATATGACCCCAATCCTGAGATCCATGTACATGTTGATCAGGCATGCACAGATTTGAACTCTTCATTGGAATGAATGTGGAGCTGCATGTGCTCATTGCAAGTGTGCAGGTGCAAGTTTTCAAAATAGAAGCATTCTGGTTTAAATTCATAAAGGGGAAGAGCCAAGCTACATGTTACAAAGACATAGCTTTAGCCTTCTTTTTGGCATGAACAGCCATCTCGAGAGGACATTCAGGAGTTCCTTCAAAACTAAGCTTAGGGTGCCTGGGGTCAGAGCAGTTTAGAGTGGGGAAAGGGTTGTGCATCCCTTTAGTGTCTGGTTTTTTGCATTCCCAATTGCTCCCTTCTGAGCTGTAATTTAGCCCTCATGTTGTTCAGATTTTCTCTTGTTTTGAACTTCTTTCATATTGTGCAGAACTTTGTGTGTGCCAAAGTATAGACCGCATATATTTGTTACATGTGTAATTTATTAAGTACCTTCATAAATAAGCTCTTTTTGGAGAAGCCTGTTAGCATGAGAGGCTCTTGGGCATAACTTGATTTTCTCTACTTTGAAATTATGGGGGGAAATGGGAATTATGAGTGTTTCCCAATAGGGTTGCACACTCATTAAAAGCAGGTTCACAGTTTAGGGGTACAAAATGCTGTACATTAGCTTTAAAACACTAAATGGCTTGTGACCCGCTCTTCCCAAGTGAATCTGCCTATCCATTGTGATGGTGAGGGTGTGGCACCCATAACGTGGAACTCCCTGTTTTGGAAGCTTCATTTGGCTCCTTCTTTACCTGTGTTCTGCCAATGACTAAAAAAAAAATTGCTTTCTGACAAGCTTTTGATTTATCAAATGCATACATCTATACTGTTATGACTTTCTGAATATATTGGACAAATTACTAGTACTGCTTGCCAAAGCAATACATTTTTGTGTTCCTATTAATTGATGTGACATTTGGTTTGCTTCTCTTCTAATTATTGAATTATATATTTCTTTTATGCAGACAATTTCTTTAGAAATTTCAGAATATTCATCAGACAGTGAAAGTCTGGAAAAATGCCAAGCAGAAACTAAAGCTGCTGATTTAGAATTCCATAAAAAGCCCGAGTTCAATTTTGGAGCAGGGATTGAAACAGATACAGGAAGGTCAGCAAGTGACTGGTTAAAATCTGCTCAGATGCTTCTACAGACACCAGAGAAAAAGAGAGACAAGAACATGAAGACTCCAGAAGATTCTGCAAAGAAAAGAAAATTTCTGAGGTATATATGTTTTGGGTTTTTTTCATTGTAGCATTCTAGTAATAATAACAAGAGTAGTTTCAACATGAGCAAAATCTAAGAGTTTTAACATTCAAAGGCTTTTTGAAAGGGTTGGCCATTTTAAATCACGAATCATGCCATTTTAAGTCACTGTAAGTCATGAGTTAATTCATTTTAGTTTTTCAAAGCATTCACACAGTTACTGCAGCAAATCATCTTATGATGAGTTTACTACAATAACCACCATCTTAACATTTCCTTCTACAGTGCTGATTCAAATATTTCTATCTTGCACAACTGTGTCATATCTGTTTTTCATATCGACACATATAATTACTTATCTGAATTTTGAACACAATGTTTGTAGTTCATTTGAAAGTGCTAAGTTCCATTCACATTGTGCGCCACAATTATATTGTTTGGAAGTGTGGGTGGGGCTGTTGTCATTGGGTAAGTTTGAAGTAAAAATAGCAATAATGCACCACACCATCACATTAATATTTTCATAGATGTGAGTCATATATTTGAACAAATTACCGTAGATAATGATGATCAATTTTATAGCATTTTCCCCCCTGTAAAGTTACTCACATTTTAGTAGTTCTGGTCTTAGCTTTTCTCCACATTGTAATATTTGTGATAGAAAACAAAACAAAACTTTCATATTGTTATATAAACACGCTTTCTGCTGTTGAATAGTTAAACATTAATATCTGACCGATTTAATAGACTTAACCTTATCAAAGTTGTAGAAATACAGAATGTTCTAAAATACCACACAGTAAAACAAAGTCTTTTTCCTGTGAGATGAGCAATAACTTTGAAAGTAAAATGCATTCTACAGGAAAAGAGAGCACTGAAATTAAATGGGTTTTTAGTTGATTGGCACAAGTGCGTATCTGTTAATTGAATAAGTTAACATTCTACCAGTCTCATAGATGCCCTTCTTTTTCTTCCTATTCCAGTCAGTTCATTTTGTGAGCCCCTTCATAGCATATCTCTCAATGCTGTAAGCAACTCAGTGGTAGAACATCTGCTTTGCATGCAAAAGGCTCTAGGTACAGTCCCTGGCATCTCCAGATGGGATGAGATAAACGCTTACCTGAAACCCTGGAGAGCCACAGCTAAATGGAGTAATGCTCAGAGTGTGTATTAGGCCACAGCCTATGCTTATGAGAGGGCAAAGTAAGAAATGGCTCTGCAAACCTCTTTTGAGAAGAAATTAAGAGGTAGATAAATGTCAAAACTTCACTGTGCTCTACACAACATACCATTGCACAGATATAGCACCGTAGTTTGGTGATTGAGTGCATCTGGTATGTTCCGACTCTCTTCCCTCTCACTCCTATAGTTGGCATCAAACCAGGCTTCAAATCTGCTTTTAACTGTGGTTTCCAGCTTCAGTTGGTACTGTGGTTAGAATCATTTCTCTACCAACCATGGTTGCCTCCAAAACGGAAAGGGGGGTATAGACTGCTTGTACGAAAGGTGAGGAGGTAAGAGCGCTTGATAACATGATGCAGCATTGCCTCTGTAGCAGGCCTACATGACATCAAATGCAAACTGCTCTGAACCCAAAAGTTCCATCTTATTTTAAGCTTCAAACAAATGATTCATATTCCAGCTTTAGTTGACCAAGCTTCTATGCGGTAGACTACTCCAAAATGTTAATAGACTGAATGTGAAAATAAATAACTCCTCCACTTCATGAGTTGCATTCAGTTTTGTTTTTCAATACACAATTAAAGATGTGCAAACACACATAACAGTTGAAGCACTTCAGCTATTTACCATACGTTTTATCTATCCCTGTTTCCATTTTCTGTAACTATATTTGTCCTTAGTCCGTTTGTTCAATCCCTATCCCCTCTGCATTTACTGTTTCAGTTTCCCCAGTAAGAGCAATTCTCGCTGTTATTGCTGATGGAACAGGAGGTGTTTGTGCACAAGTGGGCACATACACTGACTTTAGAAGAGCCAGACATACTCTTCAGGAAGTGGTATATTTAAAAATTGCATGTTTCTCATAAGAAGAGCCCTGCTTGTTCAGACCAAATGCCTGTTTAGTTCAGCATTCTATTCCTATGAGAAGCCCCTGAGTAGGACATGCTCACAGTAGCATTCTCTTTTCTTATGTGAAAGAATTAACAGGCTGAGCTCATCTGTTACTCTCATTGTTGCTGTGATTGTCTCATTTTTTTATTGCTGTTGTGATCAGATTTGTCTTCAATGGAAACTAAGAAGACTGTCAAAGGTTTGAATGCAAGACTGAATATGGGGTCATTTGAGCCTGCATGCTGTCCTTGCATTCATGGGCAGTGAGCTTTTTTGATGCAATTAATTTTAAGAGTTTTGCCATTGTACACAAAAAGAAGAGGGCTAGGTAGCGAGAGACAATGGCATTTATGCAGTATTTGCATATTTTCTTCTTTTTTCAATTTTCTCAATTTACTTTTTGTCCGGCAAATAATTGGTTAAGAGGTCCCAAGTGATTATAAAATACTCTGGACTCCTTGAGCTTTTTATTACTACCAAAGTACAAATCAATCATTTACCTTTATTTGCTTCTCAATTCTTGTGACTTTAGCTGTTTTCTTGAAAGCACAATTGGTAAAATTAGGATATTGGCTTTTAAAAATTACAGGATTCACGTTCCAAATAAATTACCAAGTAGCTCAGTTCAGCTGGAACTCTATAGGTACTCTTTTGTTTTTATATTGTGATTTTGTATACCGCTTAGAGAGTTTTTAAAGTAATAAGCAGTTTAGAAATACTAAAAAACATATAACACTGGGTCCTAGGAGATTGGGCCTTGTTATGTTCTCCATCCTACCTTCACAACAAATTTAACCTCACAAAGAGGGGATCCTAAGAGAGCTCACCTGAGTAGTTAAAGATAATTCACTGCATAATTCAGCCATTTACCTGACAGTCATTAGCAAAAAGGTAACCAGATAAAATGATATTTGGTTTTAACATAGGCTGTTTTTGATCTGAATTGTAGATAGGTTGCTACAATATTACCTTCAGTTTATTTGCTTTGCTTGCCACTTCCCCTTGTGAACACTGAACTGCTTCTGCCGTGGACAATTTTCAGACCACTGAAAGTACATACTTGACCCAGCTTATGATATGAATCATGAGGTCAAGTATGTGTGAGAAGTATTTTGGGATGCGTTCCTTGCCAGTGGTCACACATCTTCCAGTAATCTGCTCTAGGCTAATGGTCAAAAGTGCACTCAGTTGTGGCTGAAATTACACTCTTCAGCAGAAGAGCCGCTTTGACCCAAGGAGTGCCCCTTTCAGAATTGCTCTGGTTTTTATTCCTGGAAAAACTGTGTATGAAAACAACTTATACTAAATGTAGATTACATAATATTCTGATGTGCTTTACAAATATATGCAAGTGTTGATTTATAGCACCCCTTTGGCTCTAAATGAGGCATCATGTCTGTTCCTTGGTACTTTGGGGAACAAAGGTAAAATATTGGTATAACTGAATAATTCTTCATTCTCCGTAGGGGCGGGCTTGCAGAGAGACTGAACAGACTCCAGAACCGAAAGAGGGCCGCCATTAGCTTTTGGAAGCATCAGTGTATTTCTGATGATCACATTGGTAAGAAACATTTGATTACTATGAAAACTACTTGGGGCAGAGTGTACTGCTTTTGCTTTTGTTTTCACTGAAGACACATCCTTATATTAGTGATGTGAAGTTGGACAGCCTGTATTATTAATACAGTTGTACTTCTAAAATATATGCTGCCTATGTTTTTGAGCAGTTCTCTGTGCACCACTCCCAGGCTGTACCCCTGTACTTGCTAATACTACTTAGGATCTTCACTGCAAACAGGAAAATGTTTGCAACAGCAATAGGGTGTCTTGATTGCAGTTGTGCTACAAAAACCTATTTGATATTTTCATAGTTCTTACCTCAAACTAAAGATTTCACTATGTGACTGTGATACTATTAAGGCATTGATCAATTAATGCTAAAAGTCATTTAACACTAATGAGACACAAAACAACTATATTGTCTTAGAAGTAGACAACCTGTTCTGTATTGTGGCTATATCAGAAAAATACACGAGAAGGCTGAGGACTGTTGCTACTTAGTGGCAGGTTTTGTTGGCACCTGTCTGTCTTGGGAGACAGTGGAATAGTGCACCTTTGGGAGTGAAATCAAACTGTGCCCATCATTTAATTCTGTTGTTCTTAATGAAGTACGTTGTGCAAAGAAATACTTAAAAGGCAGGGCCTCATTTTTTATTTTAAGCTTAACAGCCATTCCATTAGACCAGGGTTCGGCAAAGTTTTTGTGGCTTGGGCCGGTTCACGGTTGCGCAGACACCGCAGTGGGCCGGAGTGCGTGCGCATGCACGCATGCGCAAACACAATTTCCGGCACTCCTTCCAGCACGGAGGAGGCGTGTGCAGCTTCCCATTGGCTGCAGGAGCCAATGGGAAGCCGGCCAGCGTCGCGGAAGACAGTCCCCGCTCTGTTTAGTGTGGCGCACAGGAGCCAACCGAGTGTGCAGCGGGGGTCCATGGGCCGGTTGAACGACCCCCATAGGCCGCTTGTGGCCCATAGGCCTTAGGTTGCTGACCCTTGCATTAGGCTGTAAGAGAGGAGAGATGCAGGGTTACCATCAGCAAGAAGCCAGGCTCCTCTCTCTATGAACTGCTACCTGATGGCAGCTTTTACATCTGACTGCAGCAGAGGACGGAACAGATGGAGTGAGGGCCACTCCATCAACATAGTCAAGAGATAGCAACTTCTGACACCTCCTCTCCTTAAGCTTTTCCATCGCATCTGGTCTTTAGAAGAACTTGCAATTAAGAACTTGTTCTTAGTTTGCTTGTTTCCTTCTCCCCCCTAATAGGTTTTTCTTTATAAGGGCAGGAACTATCTTTTTAAGGGTAAGCTAAAGGGCAGGAACTATCTGTGTTTAGTGATTTACAGACCAGCCTAGGAGCCATTTTTGGCTTGAAGAGCAGAGTAATTTTTATTTTTTAACAAAAATATATATATGGAGCTGTAGCAAATTTGACAGCTGAAGAGGCTAACCACTTTGAAAAGTGAACTTTGATTTGGTTCTTCAAGCATGGTAGCTGTTGCAGTAAAAGCCTTTTCTAAGTTTGACTGCACATTTCATTGCTTGCGCATGCATTTAGCTTCTTTTTATTGTGGGGTTTAACATATGTTAAAAGAAAGCTGTATTAGATAGCTGACCAATATATATCCACAGTGGCTGATAAGAGAAGTGGAATGTAGAAAAAAGTAGTGTCCTGCTGTGATACATTAAAGCAAATTATTATAAAAGTATCTTTACTGGAAATCTAGCAGCAATTCATCTGCTGTCTTGCTGCCATTTGAGGTTTTATTTGTTTTGTTTCCCTATTAATATTTCTTAAAATACAGTGGCTCACAGGATTTTTTGGGATATCTCTACTTTTCTTGCTTCTGTGTTGTTGCTCAAGGCAAACATGCAAGAGACAGATGAGCTCAGAGATCAATGAGATGAGATTGGATCATCTTAACTTTTGGAGTCTTGTTAAATCCCTTTAGAAACTCTATAACATACAGTCACATAGACCATAAGGTCAGTGATGAAAGAGAAGCGACTACTTTTCTGATGTAGGTAAATCCTAGGTTCTGGCTTTATTTTCATCCCAGAATGAGTTATGTGGTATAGGATTTATATATTTCCCCTTGAAGTGCAAATAGGAGCTGGGAGAGTGTCATGGGGGCAGGGAGCATAAAGAAAGTGTGTAACCCTGCTTCCACCAGTGCTTCAGCTTCAACTGTAGTTGGGAGCCCATGCAACTCAATTAAACTTAAACAAAAACCTACTGGAGGTCCAACCATGCATTTCCAGATGTCACATGTAGTTGCTTCCACAAATACGTTTGGTTAACAGACCTGTTTGCAGAGGAAGGGGACTGGTATTGATGGGGTTTAGACCTCAATGTTAATTAGTTTGTTGCCTTGAGTTTCTTAGTATGCTGCTGTATCTGGACTATCAGCTGGTGGCAATGCCTACAAACACTTCCCACCCCCACCCCCTTTACTTTATTCTTTCCCTCACATCTGGATATAGCAACCATCTAGTTGCTACTAGCCTTCAATGATTTGATTCTTGAAATGTCTGTGGGCAAAGCCTTGAGCATGATTGGAAGATTCAGCTGTCCCATACCTGACATCATGTGTAGGGCATATAGAGATGCAGCTGGACCACCTGTGTGATTCAGTTTCTCTTGGGGAACCTGATCACACAGCTGCTGTAAGTCCTACTGAAATGAACTTTGCAAGCCCTGTGCTCAGAGCTTGAGATGAGATGAGCACATGACTTCCAAATTGCTTCAGGAAGGCCTTTGACAGGTGGGTTGTCCTACCCACCCATCAAAGTTAACCTGTGGGGTGGGGACAGATAGGAATCTGGACTTCTGGGCCAAAATTCTTCCACACTTCCAAGTTATCCCTTCTTTCTCATTCCCATTAATCACTAGCCATTGAGATTTAAGTTCAAAAGGCTTTTAGGCTGCATACTTCTTGCTGAAATATACCAATGGAGGTGCTAAGGCACATTCCTAGAGCCAAACTAGATGTTACACGCAAATATATGTAACAGAGGCCTAATTTATTTATTTTAATAAGCAACCTGGGGGAGGAAGGGGCACTTAACCCTTAACTTTCTGGGGGTTTCCATGTTCATAATTTCGCTAGCTACTTGCCTGTCTGTAAGTTGTAAGTTGCAGCTGGGGATGTTGGGAAGCTAGAAAACAGCCAATAGTTAAAGGATTAAAATCTTCCATCTTCCCCACACATTCAGCACTTGCCTGTTTAAGCTTTTGAGCCTCCTGAGATTGTTTTCTTCACAGGGAAATTTAAAGTTGAGTCTTCATTGTGCTCCTAGTTCCAACTTTAAATTGTGCATATTCATTGTTTGAAACTAATAAGGTGACTAGGCAATCTCCCTGCATCATGGCTATTCCTCCTGCTGTAAAGATTCTGTCCCACTCATCTATGGTTCAACAATACAGTATCAGTCCACATTGGGCTGGCACTCTTAGCAGTAAAGTTTGTGTGAACAGTTTTTTGTGGCATTTTTCATCCTCCTAAGTGTTTCAGCTTTACTTCTTTGGCACTGTATTTGATGGTTTTCTTGTTGACAATTGTAATGAATGCTAGAAATTGTTGTTTTAGACCCACAGGGGAATGGCAAGTGGCCAATGTTCTCTTTGTGTCCTCCTATCACCTCATATTTTATGGTGTTGGAAACAAAGCACAGAAATAAAAGCTTCTATTTTTCTTTTTAACATAGGAGTTCTTAGGAAAAGCAGAGAGAAGAAAGTAAGAGCATGTCAGTTAAAAAAAGAAGTTTGACTACGTTTTAGTTCCAAGCAGGATTAAGTGTTCATTGTTGTTCGCCTACATATTCCTATCCAAAGTGTTGCTTGGGTAAAAGTAAACATTTTCAAATATAAGATTTTATGATTAGGCATAAAGTAGCACTTACAGGAGTTTGTACAGTGTGTGTAAAGTTAACAACTCCCCTCTCTTTGGCTTGAGTCATTGGTTTTTATGTTCAAAAGCTTCCCTTGCCAGATGCCTTCTGGCTGAGTTGGGTACACCTGTGCTCAAGTATGTGGAACTGTCTTCAACAGAAAACAAGAACAATGAAAGAATGACGTTACGTTTGCAGACTTAACAGAATTATACTTGTGGAAACAACCCATCCTAAGTGTTCAGTATGGAAAAGTTCCCCAAAGAAACCCTTCTAGATCTTTGAAAATCTGCAGGGAAGCAGACTTGACAGCTTGGAAAGGCAACAACTTTCAAAAGGAGTATGGCTTTAAATAGCACCGTGGGCTTCTTTTAACAACAGTCAACATTATGATCATGCATTGGGGACAGTCAGACCAGTTGATTTCTAGTCTGTGCCAGTTTTGCAAATGTTTATTCGTAAGTCGGTTTCAATATGAAAATTTAAACACATAAGTATTATTTTATTACAAAATCTGTATTTAAATACAGATTTAATCTCAATCATATATTTAAATATGTGGTTTATTTTAATGTTCATATTTCTAAACTAGTTTTATCCTAAAATACACATGTTACTGATGTTAACTATTTTTTTGAAATGAATCCTATATCACAAAAATTCAAAGAAGGGCTTGCAAAGTTCATTTCAGTAGGACTTCGCTTAACTAGTTCACTTAAAAATGCAGACCAAACAAAATTCTTCTCCATCCCTAACTTGCATGTCTTGCCCACTGCATAATATTTTAAAACACATTTATTGTGAATGTTTATTAACAGTTGTCATCCTATGAAGTAAGAATGACTAAGAAAATGTAACTTCTCTGGTTGTGAACGTCTTACCTGGTTAGGGATTAGAACAGAGTCTCCCATTTTCAGTGGCACTACACTATCCATTGCATGATTTTGTCCCCCATGTTGATATTCCATGTATTGGTGTGTTTGTGTAATCAGTATAAACACAGTATTTAGAGCCCTGTTTGTACATCCAGTTGTCACACCATAATTATTCTTTTGTTTGAGGTTTAGAGTTTAGAGCCAAGAGGTTAGAATTTTGAATCATTGGCTGTGGATTTCATATTATAGGTGGCATGTGTAAACATTTGTGTTTGTTAATATGTCTGACTCAAGGTTAATTAGATGGATTAGAAACAAAGGATTTATGCAATAGATCTGGAGGAGATAAACTCCAATTGTTTAAAAGGCAGATATGTTTTCATGATTGAAAAAAATCCACTTCAGTTTCCACATAATTGACAGTGTGTTGACAACTTGAACAGGTAAACTAGTAAGACTCCAGTTTCAAACCAAAAGGTTTTGCGTAGACGTGTATTCATATGGTTACAGAACTCAGATCTGTAGTATGGCAAAAGAGTTTACATAATGATATTGCTTGCATAGCTCTGGTTACTCAGACTCCAGGCACCATACAGAAGAAATGTTTGCTGTTTTCTTTTTATGTACGTAGAGAAAGTGGGGATTAAAGAGATCAAGTCACTTGCACAAGAGCAGGCAGCAAACTAATGGCACAGCCAAACCTAAAACTCCACCTTCATGAGTCCAAGGTGCAGCCCTGTAATGACCCAGTCTTAACATGTGGAAGGCTCAGGGTGTCTTTAGAGGGCAAGGTAGACTGACCCT
Source organism: Podarcis liolepis (assembly GCF_965112155.1). Taxonomy (NCBI): domain Eukaryota; kingdom Metazoa; phylum Chordata; class Lepidosauria; order Squamata; family Lacertidae; genus Podarcis; species Podarcis liolepis. The sequence goes on along the minus strand of NC_139560.1, from coordinate 41,073,933 downwards.
CCAAAGTGCCTGCCAAGCCTGGAAGCCAAGAAGTTGTCACTACCACTATCATCAGATTGAGTCATTGCAGACTGAAGAACAGTTCAGATCCTCTACAGATATCAGTTGATTTTTAAAATATCTAGCTACTGCAACAGGGATACCCAACATTGCCTCAAACCAGCCCTGGATCTTTCTCTCTGTCCTGATCTCCAGGCACAGCAAGCCAACCGAATCCAGATCTCACTCATGTGGCAGTGTCACAAGGACCAGTATTAATCTCCTCAACGGGGCCAAAGCACTTCTCTGGTTACAAGCTTTAGCTGCACATTAAGTATAATTGTGTGGGTGAGAGAAGAAAATTGGGGTCATCACTTGCCAGTGGGTGGAGCACAGTCATGTAACAGAACTTGTAGTACTATAAGTTCAGCAAGTATGAAACAGCAGTTTCTTATGAAATATTCTCTGTTTTTATTTGCTTCCAAATCGATAGTTGCGATTTATGCACTGCATCCTGCACTTAGCTGTTTGTTGCCAAATCCTTGGTAGATAGATAGATAGATAGATAGATAGATAGATAGATAGATTTGACAGTTGCTTAATCTGTGGACCTGATTTTTTTATGCCTCTACCATTTCATTAGTGTGTTAACAATAACAGCTTCTCATCGGAAACAGTCTAGAAATACAGGACCTCACTGCTGCAGTAATTTGGCAATAGTGTTCCCCACCCCAGATCAAAAATAGAAACAAAGACAAATGTTCACTTCCTGCATTAGGAGGGAAGAAATGAACTTTCCAGTGCTATCACCATATTAGAGATAGATGACAGGAATCTGAAAGAAATTGTGTGAATAGTGTGATGAGGGGGAAGGTCCAAGACTAAGAGAGGGTGTGGACAATGCTGTATGGTACTCTAGTTTTGCTATTATATTACATCTTATAGATAGCAAAGTGACTTAAGACAGCCCTGTAAAGTGCTGGTTATAAAGCCCTAAATGGTTCAGCTCCATCTGAAAGACCGTATTCCTTCATGCAAACCTACCTGGGTTTTGAAATCTTCAGGAAGGGTCCTTCTCTTGGTCCTGCCACCCTCACAGGCACGATTGGTGGGGACACAGGAAAGGGCCTTCTCAGTGGCTGCTCCCAGAGCTACCTCCCTAGAGACACTAGACTGGCTCCATCCTTTTTGTCCTTCCACCAGCAGGTGAAGACCTTGTTCCAACAGACTTTGGGGAATTGAATGCTTTTAATAAAAGAGCTGTTGCCATGCTATTTTTATTGTAATTATTTCTATGTTTTAAAAGGCTATTATACCCATATAAAGTTTTAATTCTATTAATTAAGAAGACATCTGAAGGCAGCCCTGTTTAGGGAAGCTTTTGATGTTTGATGTATTACTGTATTTTAATACTTGGTTGGAAGCCACCCAGAGTGGCTGGGGAAGCCCAGCCAGATGGGCAGGGTATTATTAATAATAATAATGGTATTATTATTATTATTATTATTATTATTATTATTATTATTATTATTAAATGTCCCCCCTAATTATTTTCTCTATATTTTAGTGATTCTTGTTTCTTCTGTCTGGGGAAAAGGCAGGGTATAAATAAATGTATTATAATAATATTCCCATAATGCAGATGAAGGAGAGAAGCTAAGAGAGTTTGACTTATGGCAACCCTAGGAGCATAGGAAGCTACTTTATACTGGGTCAGAGTCTGTCTAACCCAGTAAAGTCTGCTTTGATGAGCAGTGGCTTTCTAGGGTCTTTGGGTCTTTCTCATCAGCTGCTGGAGATGCAAGAGGTTGAACCTGTCCATCTGTATTCACAGCTTGTGTCCTATCTCTGTGCTATGATCCCTTGCCATGTGGTGTTCTTATACCACTTCAACACTCTAAAATGGAAATTGTGATTAAAATAAATTGAGTGTCACTGCAAGGCAGACTTGGGGGGAATTGTGGCTTTTCAGATAGTGCAGGACTCCAACTCCCATCAGCTCTACCCATCCGAGCCACTGTTCAGGGGATGATGGAAGTTGTAGTCCAGAAGCATTTGGAGAAACTCAGGTTTTTAACCCCTGTTCTATATTCCCCACTCCCAAATCCTTGTGCCCTGGACATAAATTTGCGTATGCTGATATCTATAGATATTCAGATGCCAGGTGGCTGGAGTCTAACTGGTACTGCATTTTGCCTTGTGCCCAACTACTCTATAAGCAAAGTAGTAAAATAATAAGTTTTGTGTTTTAAAAAAAAGAAGCACAGGGGTGGGGGAAAGAGAAACTTGAGGACCTTTGTCGACTTCTAACAATGCTCATGCACTCAACTGATGAGAAAAGATGTAATTTTCAATTGCTTGAATTAGTAACATATCTTTACATATGTATTTGAAACGCCTTGCTGAAAGCTTTAAGGTGGTTCAAACTTTAAGGTGGTATGATTAGGAAGGCCTTCAGTCCCAAGTACCTTTGTGCAGGGCATAGAACTAGAGTTGCAGTAGTCGGTCTAACTTTGATCATTCAAAGTTTGCTATCTGACCCATTGTAAATCAAACCAGGACTCAGATAGCATATCTGTATTCAGGAAGTGAATGATGTATGTACTGGTACAATTAAGACGTCACAAATTGTATCACTTTATTCCAGTTTCTCTTTGATATCTACCCACTTACTCAGTGTGCTAGAACAAGAGTCATGTGATTTCTTCTTTAAACAAGGATCAGCATCTGAGGCACAAGGAGATCCAGCAGCCTGTGTACCTCTTAGTGCAGTTTGGGTAATTTTTGGCCCTCCAGATGACATTGGACTTTGACTCACATTAGTCCTAGTTATCATGGCCAATAGCCAGGGATGATAGGAGTTGTTAGTCCTACAACATCTGGAAGGTCACAGGTTCCCTACTCCTGTCTTAATATAATGAATTACTGAAAAAAAGACCTTGAACTTTGTGTGCATTTAAAGCAAGAATAACTGGCAGTGTTTTTTGATTGAGTTAAGTTTGCTGACTTCAGCCTGAGTTCAGGAACATGTTGGAAAATGCTTATATGTTTAAGTTTGGTTCAGGGGCATTACTGGGGGGAAATTATATTCTTGCTTTCTTGGGGAAATATTTTGGCCCCTTAGTATAATTTATTTTATGAGTCTGAACTTTCTAAGAAAGCATAGCAGTCTTATTTTAAAACAATTTGAAATTGTCAAAGCAAATAGTACCTGCTTTTTTCTGAACGTATTTTTGAGATGTTACACTTTGACTAAAGGGCTGTACATTGGAGTTGGCATCTCTAAATTATTGTACCGAGTGGACTTAAAAAAGTTGCATCTAATAATTCCAGCTGTCCTGTAGTCAGGAGCGGATCTGCCATGAAACTAATGAAGCTTAAGCTTCAGGGTCCCCAGAAAAGAATTTAGTCCACATTGTTTAAGAATTTTGGGTCTAGTAGATCCAATTTGATTTGCACAACTCAATTTTTAAAGAGTGTGTGTGTGTGTGTGTGTGTGTGTGTGTTTCAACATTCCCAAAGGTTGAGAGCCAGTAGCACAGATGTAAAGGTGTGGTGATCTGGAACAACTCCATTGAAGAAGATAACAGTGGTACTTAGAACTTGTTTCCCCATAACATAACAGTTCAAGCTTCATTCAAAAATGAAGACCTATATTCAAAAATGTAGGTCTGCGGCACTCTGCAGTAGTACATTTCTGGTTTTCTGATTATCTGTAGATTCTCTCTCCACCATCACCCTGCCGCCCTAATTTTCATGGAGTGCCTAATTTTCATGAAGTGATATCCTTTCTTTCTCTAGTTCAGTACTGTATTTGAAAACAAATGAGAGCAAAAAGACAATAAAAGTAATATAAGCTTGTCATACGAATGTCATGTAAGACCTAATTGAAATGGCAGCTGCATGCACTACACTTAAGTATTACTGGAACATAACTCCTTTGATGTGGTGCTTTAAACCCCTTCTTGGCTGTACTTTCTAGCTGCTCAGAAGCCCTGGTACGCTATACTTAAGCATCTTTTCTGATACTTAAATATTTCAAGTGTCAAGTGTTTTTTCTCTAGATACGCAGCTTTTAATCTATGTCCAAATTCATAGATTTGCTGCACACTGAAGCTATTGCCTGTTGTTGTTTGCATATTTAAGCAACAAATTTGTAGCTCACTATTAGCATATACATTGCTAAAATTTATGCGGCATGTCCTTACTCATTTTAAGCAATACTTTTTATAGGCAAATCTTTATTCTGTTTTGAAAACCTCTGGGCTGACTGAGGATAATTTAAGTTCCTTTAGGTAACCCACTTTTTGTCAAGTGCAATATTATCATTTGCTGTTTGCCTGCAGAGCAATATCTTTCAGATAGGAGCATAGGAAGCTTCCCTATAGGAGACCAGACTATTAGCCTATGTAGCCCAAGCATCTCTGGTAGAAATCCTTCTTGCCATCTGCTACCTGACCATGTGCTACCTGACCATGTGCTCTACCAGTGAGCTATGGTTCATATGGACTCAGATATAATTTCAGTTTGTCTTGTGTATTTATTTAATGTTGCACAGTACTGAAATATTATTTAAAGTTGTCTTGGTAAATATTAATAGATTGTTTTTACAGATACAGTTAAATAAGATGGAATGCTTTTTATGTATTGAATACCTATACCAGAGGTGGGGAAATTGTGGACCTCCATTTGATTGACTCCAACTCCCATCAGCTCCAGACAGCAGAGCCAATGGTCAGGGATGGTGGGAGTTGTAACATCTGACCTACACAACCATGAAAAAAGTGCAACTAAGCTCATTATCTAAAGACCTACTTGCACACATAGATGTCTGTAGAAGAAGTAGGACTGTGTCCTCCTGTGTGTATTCTGCATCCCATGGAGTACTTATCTTAGCTGCTCTATTGCTTAATTTCCAGGTGTTAAATCTGGCGTACTAGCTGTGAAGATCGAAGAAATGCACGAAGAATGCACTCTCTGCATAACCGTCTGCCATCAGTTGGGACAAATTTGTGCTGGCAGTCCTTCCATAGAAAAAATTGCCGCCATTGAGCCTAGGCTTAAAGTTCTTTTTGCAAAAGAAACAGCAGCTCACCTCAAGCTAGCTCTGCAGGATGTCTTATATATCCATCCTCCTTGGTAAGTATTTTTAGTTTTAATTATTTATTAAAATATTCACAATCTGTTCTTGGCATGCTCGTGTATCTCCATGAATGTATTTATTTCACCTTGTTGGGCCAGGCTGCATTTCAAGGTGTATGTAATGATATAACTGTGAAAAATACTTTAAATTCAAATGTGTGAAGCATAATGAAATGAGACACTGTAATGGTCTTTCAAGTGATGAACAAGAAGTTTTGGTTCTTTCCTAGCGGACATCAATCCTTTACCTGTCTGATGGGGAATGCATTGTACCTTGTTGAGTTCTCTAGCTACTATTGTGGAGGGAGAGCACCAAGCAAGAACAAATCAAATAAATGCTGCTGTACTTCTGGAAGTTGTATATCTTTAGTTTCTCTATTTATCACATTGATAAATACAAGCTCCCTGGATCAATCATTCATCAGTCAGACCAGGACCAACAAGGGATATTGTTCCTGCAGAACCCTTTGATAGAATGTATGCATTTAAAAAGTTATAGATATTCAAGCAGACAATGTGGACCAAAAAACCCCCAAACAAATCCCTACCATCAAAAAGAGAGTTAGTTGTCTTTTAAATTCTTCCTTTGAAGTTTTTGCAAAAGCAGAAAGAGTAGAGCTCTGATAAGGAAAAGAAGCTCAGCCACCCCACAATAAAATTTAACAAAATTCAAAGTCACTGACTGCAAGAACATTGCTGGAAGAAAGATTTAATTATACAATCTGTTGATGATTACTCCTTCAAAGACTTTAGAGTTGGAGATTATAAACTATCCAGAGAGAGAGAGAGAGAGAGAGAGAGAGAGAGAGAGAGAGAGAACTGTAGCAACCTTGGCTAGTTTGTATCCAATATAATAATTCCCAATACAGTATATTTGGAGATTCTGCAGCCTACATCTTAAAACAATCAGTTTCTTAAAGAAAGGCATTGTCATCGGCTAGTGTCTTAAACAACTTAAATTTTTCTTATTCTTCTATATTATTGCACTAAGTGTTTGATAATAAAATCTTCATAAACGTAATGCTTTTAATGTGGACTTAGGCTCTTCAGAATGAATTTCTTCCTCTTTTAAACTATTCCCTAGGCAATGATAAGGATACTAATTTGTATCTTTTTTTTTTAATGGATAACTTTTGTTTGTCATTTTTTGAGGTTTTTCTCACACACTTTCAGTGTGGATTTTGAATGCCAGTGGTATTACTGTGGCTTGACTTGGTGTTTTTTTGTTTGTTTTTTGGCATTATGATATCTTGTGCCATGTGGAGCTGCAGAATTGATATGGCAAGATGGGGGAGGAGTGTCAAGGTACACACAATACATGTGAAGCATAGGAATAGTGGAGTGTGGGATGATGGTGCTAAGTGAGTAAATTAATCTGCCTTAAACAATGGTTGTGCAGTAGTGTGCATCAAGTGTACATAAGAAATGTGGAATAATGCAAATCCTACAGATCTGAAGTATCCATCAGTGTACTTCCAATTTAAGACCTAGCTACAACCTAAATAGAACAAAATGTCAGCCACAATCACCTAATACACTGAGCCTACAAAAGCAAGAGAGGCCATATTGATCTGTTGGCTCATTATTATGATAATGCATCAATATCTGTTTTGGGAATACTTATCCTCTGTGGGTGTTAAACATTTTAAGAGAATGGGTGTGATTAAGAAGTAAAGTGGTTATGTAATCTGCTTACAGCAAAATAGGTAAGATCAGAGGTGAATGCACCAGCAAACAAATATTTGCTAATACTTCATGTTAGCTTTTTTAGTATATGGCAGGATCATAAAAATTTGTAAATACATTTGAAATATTGTAGTAACAACTTCAATATACTTTTGCCCATTATTTGTAAGCAAAAACATTATACTTTTAAAAATCTAATTGTTGTCAAAGGATAAGTTTGTAAAAGTCAACTTTTGCCTTGAAGGGAGGAATATTTATTTTATTTTATTTTCCTCTGACAAATGTGTGAACTGAGTCATGCATTACGAACATACCTGTTTTAAAATGAGTTGTCATGTTTAAGATTTTTTTAAAAAATGGGGGGTGGGAGATTGAAAATATTCTAGTGATCCATAAAGAAGAATATTCTAGACTTGGAAATCTCTAACTCATATGAAAGAGGAAATTCCAAAGATACTACAGTGACAGAAATTGCTATTGGGCTTTTGTCTACTGACGTCAATAAAGGATAGCAGACAGTTTTGTTAAAGTCAGTAAAAATGTATAGTAGGAATTAACTCTGGACTAGATGCAGAACTTTAAATTATATATGACTCTTTTTAAGAGTATTCCCATGTGTGTTTAATCCCATTATAAATTCCACATTTTGTTTAAAGATGAAGTGGTAAAACTGAAATCTGGCCCTGTTAGAAGATAATAATTTTGCTTTTGACAGTTTTGGATAGAAAGCACACTAAAATATTTTCAAATGGCTTAGCCAAGTTAATGGCCCCCTGCCAGCAATGAATGACCTGTCTGCTACCTGAAACAGTTATTCATGGGGGGGGGGGGGGAATCCTGTCTAATTTTCAATCTTAATGTAACTACTAAAAATAAATCTTATCACAATAAGATTTTAAGGATTAATCAGCAGTGTTGCAGAGATAGGTGCGATTTTTTAGTAATAAGAATACAAAGCTGAAAATGAATGAACTGTAGCTAAATATTATATTCATTTTTCACATGGTCTAGTCCTTCCCCTGTCCCTCCCCTAATATTCTTAAGAGGGTCTCTTCTCCAGTCTTCAGAGAGTAGCTGGAAGTGGGGAGGCAGAAAAAGGTCCTCCTTTCCTTCCACTCTGCAGTTTTAATTGCACCTAGACATTCCATTATTGAGCCCATAACCTACCGTATTTTTTGCTCTATAAGACTCACTTTTCCCCTCCTAAAAAGTAAGGGGAAATGTGTGTGCGTCTTATGGAGCGAATGCAGGCTGCCCAGCTATCCCAGAAGCCAGAATAGCAAGAGGGATTGCTGCTTTCACTGCGCAGCGATCCCTCTTGCAGTTCTGGCTTCTGAGATTCAGAATATTTTTCCTCCTCCAAAAACTAGGTGCGTCTTGTGGTCTGGTGCGTCTTATAGAGAGAAAAATACGGTAGGTTTCATATCTCCATTTCTAACACTGATAGTGATTATTCTGGGTGGTCTGCAAGGAAACAGACGAAGGTCAGAGCAGTCTTCAAGAGGTAGACCGTGTAAGACTTGGCAGTGGGCCCTCCTGAAGCCCTGGGGCAATACTCTCCTGTAACACCAGGTCTGATGGGATGTTTCAACAGGGAAAAGATATTGTTCAGGTGTATCCTTAGAATGAGTGAGCTGATGGCTTTGGTCAGGTTCAGGTGCCAGCTGATCAGCATGTTTTGTGTTACAAAAGAATACTCACCCACAAAAGTCTGATTTCCAGTGTCCTTGATGTATTTTGCCTTTTCTTAAATCAAACTTGTATTACTTTGAAATATTTGCCTTAAGCATCTTTCTGCAGTTCAGTTTCTTTCTTCCCCCTAGCGCTCTGCAATCCATTCTGTATAGTGATTGGTGAATGGAAGGACTTCCTTTGATCAGGGTTTGACTGAATGCTCTTTTGCTTTATTCCAGTTCCATGATTCTCAGTCCTATTCATTTTAATATTTTTTCTGGCGGGCCTGATTTAGAAGGCGATTGGATCCGGCCCCTGGGCCTTAGTTTCCCTACCCATGGAGTATTGTATTCCACTCCAGTGTGTCCAATATAGAGAGTTCAGTATGGGACTGTGCAAATGAAGGGGCAGCATTAGTTCTCATTTGATTCTATAGAATAGAGTAAGCAGGCTGCAGACTGGAATGCAAATGATTTGGGGAACTGCCTCTTCCCCAGACAGTGGGGTCTTCATGGACAAGTGGAAAAGGTAGACCCTGGTGTTTATCCTGGGTGTACCCTTTTACATTTTCTTTGTAAAATGCTGTCATTCACTCTTCTGAGGGAAAGTGAAATGCTGTACTAGGTGACAGCTTTATTTTAGGGGTAAAACCTGTCTACCACACATGAGGCTGATTGAATCAGATTTCATTGACGGTCCAGTGGGAATACACGCACACTGCCCTAAGGAATCACTTCAGAGTGGCATTTTCCTTCCACGCACATCCCAACTGACATAATATCAGGCACTTTGCTTGTATCCAGGATGAATGTCATGTGGATGTGCTCCCTTTTTGGTCAGGTGTGAAAGATAGGTAGTTTAAGAAAGGGGAGCCCATTTGAAGTGCATGGTATTCCAAGCACAGCATGGTTCCAACACAAGGTCTGATTGCTGTTAATCCTGGAAATGTCATATTTCTGAGCCATTCATACCTTAAGGTTATTTTTTCCATTTCCTATTTTTATGATTCTATATTTTGTAATGAATATTGAGGTAGTGCTGCTATTTAATGTGACTGAAGTATTTAATCTCTATGTGATGTTGCGCTCCATACAGGGAAATTCTGAAAACAAGACAAAAAATAACAAACGAGCAATTAATAACAAAATAAAGCATTGGGTGCAGAGAGAATACCAAACTGATTCAAGCCACATACTACTTTCTTTAGCTGTTGTGTAAGCTACAACATATGATTAGTTAAAGGGTTTATAGTTTGTTTAACAATGTAATAAATTATGGTAACAAATCTAACATCAGAACTATAGCCTTAGAAGTGCACGTGTTTTTGTTTTTGGTTGCAAAAATACCATTTACCAAATAAATTTGACAGTTTTTAGTCAAAGTTGAAAGTTTCCAATAAAGTGTCATAAATGGAATGACACACTTTCAGGTGAACTCTTCTAACAGGGTACGCTTGTTTTAAAAGTTCACAACCATTTCATTTGCAAACGTCTTTATTCTCATTAATTATGTTTCAGTTCTGTTAGTGTATCAGCATGGCTAGTAATTCTTTATATGTTAGGTTTGGGGTTCCAAGTGCTTACCCATGGTCCGTGTTTCCTTTGCAGCAAGATGTCCTTATGATATATGGTTTGTTTACACATATATACAGCCTGATAGAGGGGTTCACAGCAATAACACCCCAATGAGGTATTGGTTCTTTCATAGCTACAGCCTTGCATTCCAGCAAAAATCAGGCATGGCTCTGACTCTGCCTTCCCAGCCTGCTGCCTTGCTTCCAGCTTCCAGCTTGCGTACACACACAACTCCTCTTTCAACGCTGCACTTTGTCTTTTAAACTACCAGCAAGTATACAAATTTTGCTCACTAACAACTTAGTTAAAATTATGTCATGGCATGTTGCTAAATTATGTTTTCTCAGTTTAAGTTTATATGTTCCTGGGAATCTCTGAATTTACAGTTTCATGCCAAATGTTCCCTTTAGTGATTTAAAGGGAATCAAATCTCTTACCGAATTTGGGCCAGGGAAACTTGGATGTGACTGCATGACCACAAATCCCTGGAATGGGACTCAGGAGAGTCATGGGATTTTGAGGCATCTTTTTGAACAACCTTCTTCCCTGTAGTATACACATGGAAAAATTTGTTATGATAAATTGTTTAGCATAACTCCACATCCTTTTGCAACCCCTCCTTCCTGGATATTAACTTTTTTGGCCTTGTGAAAAGTTGTTCTTCTCAATAACTAAAACTGTTGTAGTAGACAGCACCCAATTTTATATACATATATAGTGGCAGAGGATATATTTTGCTGAAAATCTGCTCAAATGAAAATTTGTCTCTTTTGGAGTCTAATCTTGCTATAGTGTATGAATGTGGCATAAATAAATAATGTGGTGTTTTGTTTTTTTGAAAAACAAAGGATGTTAAAAGGTTTGTGTTATTTATTTCAAATCCAGAATACACCCCTAAACCATGTATGGTTTATAATCGAACTGTGTTTATATAAAAAATATAATGTCATAATTAAGATAACCCAGGAAACATCCGGAATCATTTCAAATCATGTTTTAGGTCAGGGTTTCCCAAACTTGAGTCTCAAATTGTTTTTGGACTACAATTCCCATCAACCATAGCTAGCAGGACCAGTGGTCAGGGATGATGGGAATTGGAGATCCAAGTTTGGGAAACCTTGTTTTATGTTATTTATTTGGGCCTTGCCTGTGTTAAAACCATATACCCGTCTAATTAAATTTAGGGTTGTGCATATTCCTTGATCATACTGTGGAATCAGTCAATTTTGTTACTCATTCTGTGAACAATTGGTCTATGGAACTCACAGCTACATTGCTTAACAAATATGGTGAAAGCGTTATATTTCATGGACAAAGTGCTAAACTGTAGTCTGAGAGTGAAGGAGTAATTCAGTGCTTCACATTCCTTCTTTTTTAGAATATAATAAGCATTTTCTAGAGAGGGGGGGGATATTGTCTAAGCTCTAGATATTCCACTACTCACATTGTGCCTTCTTCCCTTCCCCTCCATGCTCCCATAGCCAAAATGTTTAAAATAAAATAAAAAGCTACCTTTGCAGCACTGTGGAAGTGGTGGATATAACGTTCTATGGAAGTACAGAACTTTGTACCTGACATTTGGTATCTATTACTTTGATGTTCTACTCTGGGGACTGTAGTTTTGCTTAAGGTACTACATGTGAAGAAATAAAACACAAGCATTTCATAGTCTGTAGGTTAGCAATAAGGTTCACTGCTGATTCTGACTAAAAATCAAAAGGGAATGTAAATATGCTGAGCTGGATAACTTCTAGTTTAGAAGTAGTTAATATCCTGAAGGCTGGATAGGATGACGTGAACAACCATGCATAGCATGAACCCATCTGAGGAATTTCTAGCTGAGTCATGTTTAACCCTCTGTTAGCATAACTAAACCCTTCTTTGTTCCATCTCCCTTCCCCCTCAGATGTATGGAAGAAGTAGAGAAACAATGCACAGTCCTTTTATGTATGTATTTAATTTTCTAAGGGCAACTACTCAAGGTTCAAGGATCTGATAAAAGTAACAACAAACAAGGTAGACACAATCACAGTGTGCATTAGTTCAATAGGAAAATAATCAGATTTGTGTTTGTTTTGAGCAGTTCATACCACCATCAATAATCTTAACATGAAGCAGTTTTTAATGTGATTCATTGCAGGCTACAGCTGCTATCGCATTCAATTAGTTCTACTAGAGACTGGAATTTCCAGACCGTTCTGAACATTGGGAGATGAAATGCTCTGCTGACGTCAGGAGCTGCTCCTGGGAATGTTTTGCATTCCTCTTCCTGGCAGTGGTCAGGTGGCTTCCAGCAAGAAGGAAGGAACAGCCTCTTCCAAAAAGGAGGGGGGAGGGAACAAGTAGGGAAAAGAACAGTTTATAATAAAAGTATTGTGGAGGAGGCACTTTCAATGCAAGCCAGATTTGAAATTGGAACCAGATGCTTCACATTTGAAAGCTGCATAAATGTTAAATGCATCTATTAGTGACTGCGATGGCTGAAGTATTTGGCTGTCTGCCACACTTTTAATCTCATTGCTCTGTACTGAAAAGAAAAATAAAAAGGTTGAGAAAAACAGATTTTTGTTTTGTTTTGTTACTGAGCTTTAGACTAGTATTTTTGGAGAATAATTTGAGGGCAGGAAGTCTCTTTTAGCAGAAAGCTGTGCAATATAAAAGGGCCAATGAGATACATACTTCTTAATTATGTTGTTATTGCTGTAAAATAATATATTCAGTTCATCATGAAATGAGAAATATAGTGATACTAAAGATTATAAATGGAAGAGTGAATATCTTTAGTTGTTCACATATATAACAACAGTTTATTTGCAAAGTATTTAGCTTGGCATCTGCTGTCTATAGCATTACCAGTGAAACTGCATATTTAATTTGAGCAAAATATTAATGGAGCATCTGAAGTTAATGGCTACTCCTTACTTTATAACATGAAATGTGGGCCCTGCTGAGAATTCTCTGAGGATTCCTCACTCACTGAAATTCAAGCTAGATTGGGATTTAAGTTCTGTATTGGGAGGAATTGTGTCTGGACCAGAATGGATTCTAGTCAAAAATTTCTAGGGAGCACTAGAAATTGCCATAAATGTGGATGTGGCTTATGGATCTCATCACAATATTCTGGAGCAAATCTCTACTTGTCCATGTGTACTAAGACCTATTGTGACCTGGTGATGTCCCTAGGCCATGCCAAATTTCATCATTCATCTTTAAAAGCATCTGATACACTTTGCAGGTCAGCTGTGTCATCAACTCTGCATTGTTGTGTGATGCTTCAGAGATCTCTGGAATGTTGTGATGACATTGTCGAATTGATGAAGTAGTATGTGATGTACCAGTGCATCTTTGAGTCAATTTTGTGATCAGTTTGGTGAAACTCTGGAGGTTTATGCAGTGTGCAGGTTGGTTGCTTTGAGTCTAGAGTTTTTGGTGGACTTCAGAAAATATTCTGGGCCCATCAATACTTTTTCAGAGTGTAAAGTGGTTGGTTCTAGCATCCCTGGATAAAATATCAAAAGGTATTTAGACCATATCAGACAACTGCTTGTTTCTTGTCACACCACTATCCTCTAGCAAACATTGGCTACGGTTTATTGAGGGAAATGACACATAAGTGTGCATTCTACATTGTTCTTTCTGCTGTTTTTATCGAAGCTTCTTATATGGTTTCCATGATCTTGGATGAGAATATTTTTCTTACGTTTGTTCTAACTGGGCTGGATTCAGCTACCAAGTTCCAGTTGTGGAGGCCTGTGTCAGGACTTCCATTAGTGCAATGTGGTTCCCCCCTCTCTTCCACCACACATTCCTCATGCCCCCTTGAATATGGTTCAGGGGTTTGGAAGAGCCTCTGGAAAAGCACTTGGCATAGAGGAATGGGGAATCATTCTGTCTGGCAAGCTGAAATTCTTGTGCCATAGCACTACACAGAATTCCATCCACTTGAGTACACCAGTAATTAGTCTGACAGCACCGTCTAATTATTAGACTATAGAATTTGGACAAATAATATTGCTGGGATGAAGTTCCTTTGTGAACATTATTTATTAAAACTGAATTCCATGTGATCCTTTTGTGGTACGTGACATTCTGCACTGAAGATCGTAATACAACAAGTGCATCTTATATGTGGTAGGCATGTCTTGCCAAATTAATATTGCAGGCAAGGAGACAATGGCAATGGGATGACAAGACGGCATCAAAGAGTTCAAAATTTCAATATTATCTACCTATCACTTCCTACTTCTAAGTGCATTAATAGGCACCAGACTGCAGAAAATGTCAACATACTTAGGTCCTGGAATGTTTCTGACTGGGAATCCAAAGTTTATTGTTGTTGTTTTAATCTTCTCAAGCTACAAAGCATTGGTATGAATCCTTCCCTTTACGTTATTTATTATAAAACAGGGATCAGCAAACTTTTTTAGCAGGGGGCTGGTCCACTGTCCCTCAGACCTTGTGGGGGGCCAGACTAGATTTTGGGAAAAAAATATGAACGAATTCCTATGCTCCACAAATAACCCAGAGATGTATTTTAAATAAAAGCACACGTTCTACTCATGTGAATACACCAGGCAGGCCCCACAAATAACCCAGAGATGCATTTTAAATAAAAGGACACATTCTACTCATGTAAAAACACGCTGATTCCCGGACCATCCGCGGGCCGGATTTAGAAGGCGATTGGGCAGGATCTGGGCCCCGGGCCTTTGTTTGCCTACCCATGTTATAAAACAAGCACTCTCCTGAATAATAGGATGACTCGGTGCAAAGGAAAACAAAGGTCCTGTACCTTAATAATTGTGTAGAAGAGGGATATTTGGCCAGGGAATGCTTGTCATGCCGTAATGAGAAAGATGTACTTGCTGGTGTTCTTTTTGTATAACATTTCAAAGAACCACTCTTATGTCCTGTTTTGTATCTGAACACCCTTGTTTGGGGAGTAGTTGTACTACATAACAGCTTTACCAGTTTTGAAACCAGTATCTTGGGGTTAAGGTTCAGTATAATATGAACATTTTATGCTTTGCTATTTGATGTTGTCTTTGAGGCTTAAATCACATAGGTAAGAATAACTTACTCATAAGCTGAACAGTGCTTATGTTTCATATCTTTATATACAATGTTCACTGATGAAGAAGAAATATCCCCACTATTAAAATAGCTAAGCTTTATTTTTCTGCAACAAAGAGAATCACTGAAAGCAGCATGGTTGGTAACTGCCCAAAAATGTAATCTAATGCTTATGTGGCTCCAGTGAAATGTGCAAATCTTTGTGTGTTTCCTGGTATATACTGAATTGGATCTGCAGTTTCCTGCTATATGGGAGGAGTTAACACTGAGGAATTTCCAGAAATGTTGAGAACTGCTGACTCATAGTACACAAGCAAGTTATCCAGCTGAGGTTAGTTTCAGGGAGGTTTTGGAGTTCTTGGCTGAAGCAACTGAAAAGTATTGCAGTAACATACAATTTTATTTTTAGCAAGGTGGGGGGAGGCTGTTTTGCTTAGCATAAAATGCTTGCTGACCGACATTTCACAGTTTGAGTTATTTCTTTATCTATTTTTAGTATTTGGAAAGCAAATTGTTTTTCTGACATTACTGCCCTTTGCTGTCTGTCCCCTCCCCCCCAAAAAACATTGTTAAGGCCTTGTAAAAGGCACTTCAGCTGTTAACAGTAGATCATAGTGGCTTTAAAGATGTAAATAAGAAGGTGATTTCCCAATTAAGTCAGAGTAAAGTCAATGGAATCAATGGACAAGTTACTAAAGTCTGTTAATTTCAATATGTGATTTGGTTGGATATCACCCATAGATCCAAAAAACTTGTTGAAATTGTATAGTCTACCAATATTTGATTCACGTTTTAGGAAGCCGTTTTGAACCTCATGGATCATATGTTGGATTTATGCAAAAATAAAAAAAGAGAATTTGTAATATGAATGGTAGTAGTCACTTTCACTTCAAAGGAAAAATTCCAAATGCATATAGATTCTAAAGCAGAAATATATGTTTTCTCTAATGTTGACCAAATACTATAGAGGCAGAGGGGGTCTTCCTGAACTTTACCCCAGGAACTAGTTCTGTATCACACTTGATAGCTTTTTAGAGCCAAATTAAACTTATTAGTTGATGTTTTTATTGGCTGCATCTTAAACAATAGTTTATGGTTTATTGTGAATGTGGAGATTACTCATACTTTATTCTTCTTCTAGTTTGTGTGTGAGCAACAAACAGTAATCCGGGGCTTAATGTTGCATCCAAACCGAGAATCGTGTTGTATGTTGCTCAGACAAGCCACATTTGGGCAGGAGGAAAGTATATACATATCCATAGTAAATCATTGTGTGTGAACACAGCCAGTGGTATTTGCCTAGTAGTACATGGGCATCATGTATGTACATATATGAACATATGTGCCATCTAGGAGTTCCCAATTAATGTTTGTATTGCATTGTGCGTTATGCATTGTTACAAACTCTGCTTCCATATGAACAGCAATTTGTAAATAAATATTAATACTAATCATTTCTAAGATTTTCTGCAATGTGTTAAAATGTGTCGTTGAGTAGAATTACATTTTAGCCTTCAGTCAAATTTCAGGTAATAGTTTATTTGTAGTGAAATGATTTGATCTCTGTTCTTAGGTAACAGAAAGAAATCATTATTGTCCACACAAAGTGAAGCTTTTCAAACAGTGAGTAGTTTTTAGTGTAGGAAAGCCCTTGGTTCAAAGCGTTTTCTGTTAAGGCATTTAGCATTCTTTACAAGACTATGCAATGTTTTTAATATAGAAAGAACATGCTGTCTTGTCCTTATACAAATTCTGATTCTTAGATGTTAAGTAAACCCCTAGGTATTTGACCTTCTTGACCACAGTCAAACCTGTTTCCTCTTGAAATTTCTCCTTTTCCATATCTGTTAGGTTTTTCCCTAAAACTTTGGTTTTTTGCTTGTTCAACTTAAATCCAGCTACCTGACCAAACTGTTGTATTATTTCTAAAACCTTTTTCGTACTAGTGTTTGGCTCTTGCAAAGTCAATACTAGGTCATCTGCGAACGCTCTTAACTTATAATGTTTAGCTCCGACCTGCACACCTTTGACCTGCTGGTCATTTCTTATCATATTCAGCAACACCTCCAGAACTGAAATAAAAAGTAATGGGGAAATCGGGCACCCCTGTCGTGTTCCTTTTTCTATCTTAAGTTCCTCAGTCACAACATTGTTTACAATCAGTTTGGCTTTTTGTTCAGAATATATTGCAGCCATACCATTCTCAAAACCCTGACCTACCCCCATCCCATGAAGATTCTTCCTCATAAAACTCCAAGAAATATTGTCAAAGGCTTTCTCCGCATCCAGAAAGATCAATACTGCTTTAGTGTTTATATTCACCTCTAGCTTTTCCAAAATATCTATTAGATTCCTTACATTGTCTGCTAGATGTCTTTTAGGGAGAAAGCCTGCTTGGTCTTTATGAATCTTCTCCATCAAGACTCTTTTAAATCTTTTTGCCAAAATGTCTGCAAAAATTTTGTAATCCACATTAAGCAGAGATATTGGGCGGTAGTTCTTAAGTTGGGTCTTTTCAGTCTCTGACTTTGGTATGAGTGAAATATATGCCTCTTTCCACGATTCAGGTGCCTTTTTTCCCTCAAGGATCTCATTACAAACTTCTCTTAGTGGTTGAGTCAACCATTCCTTCAGCGATTTGTAGTATCTGGAAGTCAGTCCATCTGGTCCCGGAGATTTGCCCAGTTGCATATTCTGAATGGCAGCCTCTACCTCTTGTTCTGAGATTCTCTGGTTCAAATCCATCTTACTTTGATGAGAGATGTTTTGTAGTCCATATTTTCCGAGGAATTTGTCTATATCTTCTTCATTTTGCGGGCCTTGGGTGTAGAGTTTTTTAAAATAACTTAAAAAGCAATTTCTGATTTCATTGGGTTTGGATATGTTCTTTCCATCCACCTCTAGGCTTGTAACTGTATTTAGTTTCTGCCTTTTCTTCAGTTGCCATGCCAAAAGTTTGCCACATTTATTTGCTGATTCAAAAGTCTTTTGCTTCATTTGCCTTATCTTCCATTCAATCTCTTGGTTCATCAATTCCATATATTGTGTTTGATATAATTTGATCTCTCTTAAAATGTCCTGAGACTTTGGTTTTGTTCTTAATTTCCTCTCTCCTTCCTTTATCATTTCCAGAATCTTCTCTTTTTTCTCATTTTGTTTTTTCCTCTTTATTGAGTTTTGTTGAATCAAAAATCCTCTCATCACCGCTTTACTTGCGTCCCAGATCACTCTTTTCTCCACGTCGGTCCTCAAATTTATTTCAAAATAGTCTTTTAGGGTCTTTTGGGCCTTCGTGAGAATCTCCTTGTCTCGAAAGAGGGTGTCATTCATTCTCCATCTAAATTGACCAGTTGTTGTGAGTTTCATCTCCATCTTCACGGCGTTATGGTCGGAGCAAGTTTTTGGGCAGATTTCCACTTTCTTAATCTTTGGAGCCATTCCACTAGTAACCCAGATTTGATCGATTCTGGTCCAGGTCATCATTGCTTGGGAGAAAAAGGTTCCCTCTCTCTCCAGAGGATTCCTTGTTCTCCAAATATCTATCAAGTCCATGTTTTCAGTCATTTCGAAAAAAGTCTTAGGGAGTCTCCCTTCTTTGGTGACTGTAAGTCTTTGTGCCTTATCCATATTGGTGGAGACCACGCCATTCATGTCTCCCATAATTATCATATTGTAATCCAGATAGTCCATCAAAGTTTCATGAAGTCTCTTAAAGAAGTCGGATTTGCCTTCATTTGGTGCATAAATTCCAACAACTAAGAATTTTTCTCCTTGTACTTGTATCTCCACAGCCAGATATCTCCCTTGTTCATCTTTAAATATCATTTTTGGAGCCCATTTCTCCTTCACATATATTACAACTCCTCTCTTCTTAACTTTGTCTGATGAGATAAATTCTTGTCCTAGCCTTTTGTTTGAAAGTAATCTCCTGTGGGCTCTGGTTATGTGAGTTTCTTGTAAGCATATCAAGTCCAATTGTTCTCTATTCAATATATGAAATACTTGTCTTCTCTTCAAAGGCCCATTGAGCCCATTACAATTCCAACTAAGGAATTGCAGAGCCATCTTGTTATTTTCCTAAGGCTCCTCCAACAGCTCCAAGTTGTTGCTCTTCTTCTGATGGTGGTGGTTTTTGTCCGAACGAGAGATTCAGGATATCCAATGCTCTCCTCTGTTCTGCAAGTGCGTCCACAGTCCCCTTCTGTAAGTCCTCCTGGTATCTTGCCAAAAATTTGTCTTTATCTTGAATTGTCTTTATTTTCACTTTCTTTGCCTTGTAGTCGAATGACAGTCCTTGTGGGAACTCCCACCTGAAACGAATAGAATTCTTCTTTAGCAAGAGAACCAAGTCCTTGTAGAAGTTTCTTAAATCCAAAATGTATTTTGGGATGTCTTTAAAGATCTGTACAGCTGAATTTCCAATTTGCAAGGCCTTTTCAAAGTGTAATCCTAGTATTTTGTCTCTTTCCTCCTTGGATCTGAGTGTAATCAAACAATCTCTCGGTGTCTTTCTGTCTTGCTTTTTCCCCAGTCTAAAGGCAGTCGTAATTTTGAATTCGTCTTCCTCAAGGTCCCAGCAATCCGCAAACTCCCGTGTCAAATATTCCACAAGGCTGTCTCTTTCATTCTCCGGAATCAGTCTTAATTTTAAGTTTCTCTCTTTCCTCTGTAACTCCCACAAGGCCAAAGTTGCATCATGCTCATAGACCTTCTTGGCAAGCGGCTCTAATTTCTCCTGTGTCTCTCCAGCAGTGGCTTTGGCCTCTTCGGCAATTTGGCGCGTGGTGGCGTTTTCCTCTACCAATTTATTTATAGATTCTGTATTCTGGTTTAATCTTGCTGATATTTCTGTTAATTTTTGTGTGTTCTCTGAAGTCTGTTTTGTCAAAGACTCCAGAGTTTGGTTTATCTTGAGCAGGGCCTCTGTCACAGCTTCCATAGAAACGGCTGCTCCTTTGTCTTGACCTGTTGTTCCTGCTGATCCGGCTGTTGCGCCTGAGATTGAGCCTCTTTTCTTTGCCTGTTGCAGCTGCAGCTGTTGTTGTTGTTGTTGTTGCTTGATCTTGGCTCTTGTGACTATCTCTTCTTGTGGGCCACTCATGTCAAGGTCAATTCCCACGGGATTTATTCTCCCTTGGAAAATTCCACTGTCTTAAGCCGTGCCGAGCTTTACTTTATCCTCTAGAGGGAGCAAATCAAAATGGCCATAGAGCAAAATTTCCAAATACAAAAACAAAGGAGACAGTCCAAGGAGTAAGAAAAAAGGAAATTAACACAGTCAAAGTCAATGTTGCTAAATGCTTATAACTTCAAATTGCCACAGTTGCCCAATTTATACTGTTTCTTCTTATAATATACAGTAGTCAGGCACTGTGGAAACTTTGTATCAAAGTATCGCTTCACAGGAAAAAGTCAGTTCAGTGTACTGAAAAGGCAGACCGTTTCGTACTTTCAAATAGATGAGACAGCAGAGGTTTTTTCCCCCAAATAAATCATGCAGTTATTGGTCAGATTCACCTCCCCTCTGCCCTGCTTGCTAGAGGGGAGATCAAAGGTTTAAATGTCCGGTTTAGCTGATCAAAGAGCGGGTTTAAACGGATGCAGGTTTAGAGCTCCGTTGCTTTCGCTTTCATACAGTCGGGGGGAGGCAGACTTCCTTTGTTTAAATCTCCCCCGTTTTTAGCCCAATTTTTAAAATTCAAAGAGTCCCGGTTATTTTTCAGCTCTTACTCACGGGGAATCAGTCCAAATTTTCTTTTCAGGAAGGAATCGGCGCTCTCCGCTTATGGCGACGCGGCTTCACTTCGCAGGCTGGGTAGCGACTCTCAGCACCGCGCTCACTCCCGATGTCGATCCGTAGCCTTTAAAAAGGCTCTTTCACGGTACCGGGGGGCGCAAAGGTGCCCACCGAGTCTCCTTGTTCTCAGGCTTCAGCGCCTGGGATTTTAGGGGTCCCCCGCTTGCCGTAGCGGGTAAGACCCGAACTTGCGAAGCAGTCCTTCTCCGGAGCTCGGAGCTAGGACCGCCATTAAGCGCTGGCACCGACCGGAAAAATGTTGGTCAGAAATTAAAAAAGATTTAGAAATATGGTCAAATTTGAAACTGTCAATGTTAGGCCGAATTGCAGTAATTAAAATGAATGTATTGCCTAGAATGTTATTTTTGTTTCAGACCTTGCAGATTATTGATAAGATGGAATGTTTTAAGAGGTGGCACAAAGATATTTCGAAATTTGTCTGGCAGGGCAAAAAGCCCCGAATTAAATTTAAAATATTGACAGATGTTAAAGAAAGAGGGGGTTTTGCCCTGCCGGACCTAAAATTGTACTATGAGGCAGCAGCTTTTTGCTGGCTCAAAGAATGGATGCTCCTCGAGAACACGGACATCTTGGATCTGGAAGGTTTCAATAACGCTTTTGGTTGGCATGCATATCTTTGGTATGATAAAGTCAACAGTGCCTTTAAAAATCACATTGTCAGAAAAGCATTGTTTAATGTTTGGATAAGATATAAAGATCTATTGGAAAACAAAACCCCTAGATGGGTGTCACCAGTGGAGGCTAAAGCAGTGAAGAAACTCAATATGGAGGTCGGATGGCCGAAGTATTGGGAAATTTTAGAACAGGATGGAGATAAGTTCAAACTACAAAGTCAGGAGAAATTGAAGCATAAAGTAGAAAATTGGTTCCAATATCGCCAAATAATGGAATTTTTTAAACAGGACAGGAAAGTCGGTTTTCAGGTGGAAAAATCAAAATTAGAAACCGAACTGTTAGAACCCAATACTAAGAATTTATCTAGAATGTATAACTTGTTGTTGAAATGGAACACACAGGATGAAACAGTTAAATCGGCTATGATTAAGTGGGCTCAGGATGTTGGACATAACATCATGTCAGCTGACTGGGAATGGTTATGGAACACCGGTATAAAATTTACGGCATGTAATGCCTTAAAGGAAAACATTATGAAAATGGTATACAGGTGGTACATGACCCCAGTCAAGCTGGCAAAAATCTATCATTTGCCCGATAACAAATGTTGGAAATGTAAAGAGACTGAAGGTACCTTTTATCACCTTTGGTGGACATGCCCGAAGATTAAGGCCTTCTGGGAAATGATCTATAATGAAATGAAAAAGGTACTTAAATGTACCTTTCCTAAAAAACCAGAGGCCTTTCTCTTGGGCATTGTCGGCCAATTGGTGACAAAGAAAGATAGAGCTTTTTTCATGTATGCCACAACAGCAGCAAGAATACTCATCGCAAAGTATTGGAAGACACAAGATTTACCCACTTTGGAAGAATGGCAGATGAAAGTGATGGACTATATGACACTGGCCGAGATGACAGGCAGAATCCGTGACCAACGAAAAGAGACGGTGGAAGAAGAATGGAGAAAATTCAAAAGCTATCTTAAGGACTACTATAAACTTAATGAATGCTAAAATGCCGTGGTTTCCAGAAACAAAGGGGTACAGGGATATAAGGTCAGATTATAAAAGAGGACTAAGATGATAGAGATTGGAAAGTAACAATTGGGAGTTGCTAGTTGAACTATGGACATTGGGATGCAGAGAGGGGGGGTATGGGGAAGTCCAAGAAAAGAGGTTTATGAAAATATGTTTGAAACTATACGTGTATGTTTGTCATTTTTAGTGTTTGTCTGTTTTTCTTAAAAATGTTGTAAAACCAATAAAAATTTTATAAAAAAAAAAAAAAAAAAGAACATGCTGTCTTGTCAATGTCAGTGCGGTGTTTGGAATTTGTTCCACGGTTCATTGAGGAGGAGCGTAAGTCATAAGCCAAATGTCAGAAATGATATTTAGATGTTTCATCCTATGATGGGTACAGTCTGTATTCAAAGAACATCCAAGTTTGTATGTAAATAGAAGTCAAATAACTACTTTTTAATTAATGTAGTGAACAGCCACAATAAAGTCACTTTTATCTGAACTGTGCTTGCAGGCATAGTTTTGAAATGCATAACATTTTTGTTGAGTTTAGAAGTGAAAAGCCAGGATGAGCAGGAACATTCCAGTGTTAGCAAATCTTTCATTTGGAAAGCTGTTGCTGCACGTGATTTGTTTTGCAGAAAGAGGTTCAAATTGTTATAGCAGGAATGGGAAATAATGTGTTGATGTGTGCTGGTAGTGGTATTATTGTGGTTGTACTTGGAATACTTGATCTAAAATGTCTGTGATGAAAGTGTTTGTTCACTCTTAACATGCGTACATTGAAAATATTGCAGATTTTCACATTCTGAAGCTGGATTGTACAAGCACAGCTTAAAATTGTGTCAAGGAGGAATACATTCCTTCCAAATGTGTTTATTTAGTTAGAATATTGGAATAGTTAATCAGCAAATCCCTCACCCCTAATCATACGTGTTATAGTCCTTGTGGGATATTTGAGAATGGAGAGTTTGAAATATAAATTGTTATCTATAGTTGAACTTCCTCACTGATAAACAAATGAAATAAATGCCTGTACTGCGTGCTGTGTGTGTGTGTGTGTGTGTGTGTGTGTGTATTCTCTACCAGGAGCAGCAAGACATGCTGAAAGGATTGGGAAGTCCCCTTCTCTGGGTCAACAGAAGGCAGAAAAAGGACACTAGCTTCCTGGGTGAAGGTGGACTTTCTCATCTAACAAGTATGTTTCCTGCCTTGGAGCAGGCAGGTCTCAGTGAGACCTCTTCCAAAGCCATTTGTTAGCAACATTATTATTTGAAAAGCAAACTGAAAACTTTAACATAGAGGAATGAGAAAGAAGACTGTTGTTTTCTTCTTCTCCCCACCCCCATCACTGTTTTTAGTCTAATTAGGGAACCTAGACCGGCGAAGCATTCACCTAGGAATTTCCAGGAGGACTTCTGTAATTCCTTATTCCTGAGCTGAGGGACAATGAATAGGGCCAGGAAGCGCTTGATCAATCCTCCCCCAGCCTACCTCTGATTTCTCCAGACTCTCTGAGCTCCCTATCTCCCCGTCTTTCCCAGTGGGTCCCCTGAAGTGTGTCCTCTATTTAGGGGTGATATGCCCATCACTCACCCCCCTCACAGAGGTTTCATAATCCGTTCCTCAGGGTGGGATTGGAGTTGTGAGTGGAGGCTTTCACCAGATGCACCAAGAAATTGAAGTCAAGCCTCTGAAGTCTCAAAATGTGCATATTTTGTGTCTGTGCGTGCGCTTGCGCTTCAGAAGGGGAGAATATTTCAATTTAGCTCAAGATAGGCTTGGCACCCCCCACCCTATTCTATTTAGTGTAAATAAAGTGTCGTTTATGTGCACTGCCATACTAAGTAGTTTAACAAATCCCTACACCAAGGAGTTTACAATCAAAATAAAGACATGGGGGAGCAAAGAGCAAAGGAAGAGACGAATAGAGGCAATGGTAAATTGCTCTAGATCGTCTCATCCACCTGTCTAGCCTGCTTGAATTCAGATTTCTGTTTTGTAAGATGAGGAGGGTGGGAATCACAGGGTTGCCCTTCTGGTGGTGACTAGTAGACTTTAGTATATTCTGCTAGTGACAAGGAATCCCAGAACTTTGAGAATCCTAGGTATTGTCAGCAACTAATATTGCAGTAGGAGGCTTCTGCAGCTATAACTATTTTGAAAATCTTTTTTGGGGGGTGGGAGGACGTTCCATGAGGACTCTTCCTCAGGACAACTGCTTTTATAAGTCGAAGCTTTTAGAATGTCCTGATCCTCTATGAGAAATTTTGTCTGTTTTCTGTAAGTCTCCATTATAACGCTAACTTATTTTATTGTACTTTTATTCTGCTTTTCAGATGAATACTTCTCCCATCAAAATAAAAATGAGAGTCAGACCCTTCCCTCAGGCATACAAACTAAAAAAAAGCAACAAAACACACCAGAGTAGTAGGGTGGAGAATGAGAGGAATCCTGATCAGTTTTTTCCCTTATTTGTTAAGCGTAGAATCTGCTTTGGGTGTAGGGTGCTGTTGTTTTCAGTATTAGGTGAGTTCTTATAGAGCCTCCCTAATGTAATTTTCTCCACTATTACCTTTGGCTCTGCCTCGGCCCATTCTTTGACGCTAGCCTGTTCGCAACCATTTAACAGATAAATTTGCTGGCTCCTGCTCCACTTACTTGCTGTGAAATAAATGTTTGTGGTTTTTAGCAGTCTTCTGCTTTGCTCTTTTGGGTTATCATTAGATGAAAGTTTGCTCCTAAAAAACAAAATATCTGTTTTAAGTGATGACCTACCTTTGCTTTAGACCAGGTTTCTTGTTACACTTATGATGAAAATTATATTCCTCTTGTAAGAGATTGAATGCCATTCTTGTGTATTTGCTTAAGAACTCAATCCAGTCATTGTGTTTGCAGTTTGGCTGTCTGCCTTCTTCCAAGTACCGTAACTGACTAAAATGAGCAACTCCCTGGGAGAACAGAATCCTGGGGAAAAAGAGGGGGAAACCCACAGAGGTGAATGAGTTCATTTATGTTCTGTGCCAGAGGTCAACTCATAGTCCATTGTATGATACTCTCATAAAATTTCAACTTTTCTTCATAAGCTCTGTTTGAGTAGCATGTCAAAATACATTAAAACAAATTTCAACATGGCTGCTTTTTAGTTTATCAGGTTAGCTTTTTAAAAGTCCTGGTATGAGTATCATGTTCATGTGTAAAGGCTTAGAGATAAAGGTTTTCAGCTTCTGAAATCTAAAAGATTATTATTTTTACTAATTTTATTTATTAGATTTATATACCACCCTTCATCAAAAGATCTCAGGGCGGTGCACAAGTGCTCTTTATTCGTGGTAGCTGACTCCTTTGAAATACTGTGTTTTACTATGTTGCAACTCAAAATGTGAGCAAAGTAAGACTGCTGTTTCCCCATTTTTATATTCAGTTTTGTATATTTAAATATTCAAAAAACCGAAAGAATAATGAACAATTACAGCACACATCCAAAAAAAATTGTGTTACTTTTAACCTTGTGCCTGCACTATTCTTCTGTTATTCTTCTAAAATGACCCTGGGAAAACACATGATTGTTAGGTAAAGCTCTTGGATAACAATTCATACAAGGTGTAAACAACTTTTTTGTATATCCTATTCTCACAGAGACCAGTCAGATGTCTGTGGGACACTGGCAAGTAGGACTTGAACTCAAGAGCACCTTCCATTTCTGTGGCTTCTATCAGCTGGTATTTAGAAATATTATTGCTTGTGACTGTAGAGGCAGAACATAACCATCATGACTAGTAGCCATTGATAGCCTTCTCCTCCATGAATTTATTCATCCAGTCCTCTTTTAAAGCCATCCAAGTTGGTGGCCATCACTTCTTCCTGTGGCAGCAAGTTCTATATTTAATTATGGACCGTGTGAAGCACTGAAAACCTAAAAAAGTGGCAGAGCATCTTTTAAACTGATTGCGGCAGGAAAGCCAAACAGAGCTGAATAGTTTTCAGTTTGGAACAAATCATCCTCCAGGAACGAGGGTGAAGATGTTTATGATTGTTCACATAGTGGAAGAACAGAAAATGCATTGAGAGTCCAGGGCACCTAATTGCAACTCAGAGAGGCCGTAAAGCATGGTTCAACAAATCAGTCTGTCCATGAGCTGCATGCAACTTGTGCTCTGCCACTTTGCTCCTCTCTTCCTCCAGTTGGAGAAACAAGTAATGGAGCATCTAGCTTAGTGTTGCATCTGAACTAGCAAACAAACAACCAAGATTTGTTTTAAGCTTCCCGGTTTGTTCAGCAGAAACATACATGCACTGGTTTGTATGAAACAGCAAGGCAGCCACTCTGGTTAGATTGCAGCTTGTGTGCAGTTTAATTTGCCTAGTCGTGTTCAGTCCCTGGTGTTTCTGGGTAGGGCTGGGAAAAACCTTTTCCTGAAACTCTGGAGAGCTGCTGCCTGTCCGTGTAGATAATGCTGAGCAAGATAAAACTGGCATTCTGCCCCCTCCCTCCAATTGCTACGACTGAGTGGCTAATCTTTTGCCCCAAGGGCTCTAGAAGTGGATGTGCATCACATTGACAACACTAAGGCATGCACATGCAGAATAGGGGGTTATCATCTGTTCCCACTCATCAAATTATTGATGGTGGGGGCATGATTTGCATTCCCATCAGGGTTTAGACCTCTCCTTCCATACTGGTAGTGTGCCTACTTTAATTTTCTTTTTTTTTTGCCACTGCTGCCAAAATGTGGGTTTTTGGAGGGGCTGGAAAAATTTGTTTGGAGGTCTGGGTAAAACCCCTGAACAGCTAGCCACCTCTGGTTTATCACTTTAGAGTTGTGTCGAAGCATAGCTAATGAGAGAGAGAGAGAGAAATCTGGATATTTTGCCCATGTTGAGATTGAGTTGAGAATATAGGACGTGTATATAAGAATATAGGATGTGTAATATATTCAGAATTAAGTAACAGTTTTTAATCTAAAATGTGATTTTGAATATCACTGAAAACATTTTAACAATACTTTCTTTTCATGTAATTGTAAAGTTAACCTTCATCTTGTTGTTATAGCACCAAATAATTATGCACAATTCCTTTGTAGTGGAATGTGTGATTGAAAGCATGCTGTTCCATTGCGTCATTTGTTTGAAATAATAATACGAGCTCTGGTGCTTGACTGATGGTTTAAGACACTATCTTTATGTAATATCCAAAGATCACAAATTGAACATATATAGACAATAGAAGAACAAATCTGTTCACATACTGATATCCAATCTTGCATTTCTATGGAATCTGATCTGGGGCACATCCGCATTTCCTTTTTTTATTCCTAGTATCATATGAAAAGTTGTAAAGCCTGAGGAGGCAAAATGGTTTCCATTCTTTTGGAACCACTTTTATCTGCTATTCTAGAAACCGAAAATTAAGCTACTATTGTAATTGCCATGGATTTGAATAATATTGTAGGGGTTATTTTGTTTTCAGTCAATATAAATACAGCAACAGAGTCATCTATGCTTGGGATGGGGAACTGGTGATCCTCTAGAGCAGCAGTTCTCAACCTGTGGGTCCCCAGATGTTGTTGAACTACAACTCCCATCACCCCTAGCTAGCAAGGCTCAGGGATGATGGGAGTTGTAGTCCAACAACATCTGGGGACCCACAGGTTGAGAACTGCTGCTCTAGATGTTGTTGTATTCCATCTCCTTTCATCCTTGGCCACCGATCCCTGATCCAAACCTTCCCAGAATTACTGGTTTAGTGCACTGCTCTGTGCTGTACTGCTGTATGTGTACATTTATGGTTGGGACATAAATGTTTTGGACATAAATGTTGATTGTGGATTATGAAAACATATATATGATGTGAAGGAAAGCTTCCTCTTCAGATTTAAGACTTTATTCCTTAACTGAGTTTTGTTGTTGTTTAGTCGTGTCCTTCCAGTGAGCACTCAGGGCTGATTTGCGTTTTGGTCTCTGGTTCCTCTGCTCCTTTGAAATCTAGCTTGTACTATACAATGCAGTCATAACCATGTCTACTCAGAATTAAGTCCTGCTTAGTTCAGGTGGCTTACTCACAGGTAAATGGATGGTAGTTGCCTTCATATTAAATTACTTTTCAGCCCCTGTAAGTAACTGGTCTGCTGCCAGATAAACAGAAGCTGTGAGTTTTGTAAAGCCAAAACTGTCCCTGTAAAACTATCCTGTCTGATATAGGGGCTGGAACATCCTTCCCCGTGATAGTGGAATCAAACAGCTTAGAAGGTAAAGGATTATGACGGTGTCTTTCTCTACTGGGTCAAGAGGTGTCACCAGGCCAGAGGCAGAGGAGGAAAAGAGAATTTGGTATGGCCTTCCATCCCAAGAAAAAGGGGATACAGAAGCAAATTTCTGGCTTAGTTGCAGGATTAACATTAATTACTCTATTTGTAGGTTAACTAAAGTGACTATGGTTCCAGTAGTAGATAGGTAGCCGTGTTGGTCTGCCATAGTCAAAATAAAAAAATTCCTTCCAGTAGCACCTTAAAGTTGCACCTTAAAGGTAGCACCTTAAAGGTGCACTTAGTTG
Organism: Podarcis liolepis; assembly: GCF_965112155.1. Classification (NCBI taxonomy): domain Eukaryota; kingdom Metazoa; phylum Chordata; class Lepidosauria; order Squamata; family Lacertidae; genus Podarcis; species Podarcis liolepis. The sequence continues at coordinate 41,044,800 of NC_139560.1, read as the reverse complement.
GTCTTTAAGGTGCTACTGGAAGGAATTTTTTTATTTAAAGTGACTATGGAATTGTTCTCTTAATTCTAGAACTTTGAGAGCAGTGAATTTATCTACATCAAAATGTCTCTTTCTCCTCCATATATGAATGCAAGTATCTTTGAAAATTCTATGCATCTATTTGGTTTCTGGTTTTGTTCTCTCACGTCAGTAGACTCTTATCTCAATGTCTCTGAATCTTCATGGCCTGAGGAAGTCGACCTCCTCTCCAGTTGCATTTCATTGAAGCAGTGAATACACAACAGTGTACAGGCGAGGCTCATAGCCTGAGAGACAGAACTTACTAGTGTAGGAATTTACTCATGCAGATAATAAAAATAATTGCAGAACTATATATTTATTTACTAAAAGCAAAGCTTGTTTTTCTACTTGATTTCTTTTCTATTTTCTTTCTCATCCATCATTTCTGTTATCCAACACAGGCACATAAAACTTTAAAGTGCAGAAGAGAACTCTTTTGCATTCTGGAAACATTAAGATTTTAATATTTAACTTCAAGGGTGACAATTCTGCATTAAGGCATTCAGTACACCAGTAGCATGAAGCAAGTTGTAAATCTACACTTGTGAGTGGGAAAATGTTGTAGGCTGGTGTTGTTGTTTTTAGTACTTCTCCCTTCCATAAAAACATTTGTTTTGAGGCTACCACTAGGTATTGTGTGGAAGAAAACTTGGGAATCCTACATTACACAAACACTCAAAATAGTTTATTTCTGCTCTCCTGTTGGTGTTCTGCAATTACTAAACTTCATTCCACATAAAATATTACCTTATGAACCAGAAGCAGAGTTCCACTCACAGAATGGGTCTTGTTGTTTTTTGCCTTGAACTCCCAACTGCCAGCCTGTTGTACCATCCCCACCCCTTCACCATTCCTAAGGGTTGAGGGATCTTATGGAATGGAATGGAATGAGATGTAGTGAAGAGACCAAAGCTCACTATAGCTGAATGGGGGAATAGGAAATTGGGGGCCAAATTGTGCGATTGGAAGTGTCTTTCCTTTCATGCTAGCCACTCTTGGATTGAAGCGTAGTAATAAAGTCATATTATTGACTTTATTCAATAAATTTACTCATACCCCCTCTCCTCCCCCTGTGTGCTTTTCTCCGTAGCCAATTTAGCGGGACACATTGCACTGGCTGCCACTAGTGCCAACTAGTTGTATCTGGCCTTAGATTTTATGTTTACTTCTATTAATTGCAGTGGGTTTTAGAAGAGGGGTGGTACTTTTGTTGGGGGACATGTCATGTTCCTTCTGGGGAAGTTTGTCCACCTTTGGTCCCATTGAACGTCAAGACCCTGAGGCCTCCCCCCATGATGAATAAAGACACTAGGACACAGCATATTAGGCTAATGGTTAATGGGCAAAATTTAGGCCACAACTTTATTGGTTACAGAATGTGAGCAGTATTGGCTTAGGCATTGGTATTGAACCGACTATATCTGACTCCTGCCCGCCTGTAGGAAGTCTCACAAGGGTTAACCACCAGTAGGGGGAACTTGTTGATGCACATCAACTGGAAGCTCCCCCTAGAGTCACTGGAAGGTGGTGCCATGGCTCTAGCCACCACCCAGGCTTCGGACAGGAACCACTACCACCGGATTCCTTTAACAGAATACCCTTTAGTATGGAGGGGCAGGTGATGGCCACACCTCCCCTCCCCAGAAAAAGTTTTTAAAAATGCCTAACGCCAAATCTTATTAAGTCCTGATGATTGCTATGAGGTAGGCAAAAACCAAATGGCCAGTGCCAATTTGCCAAGTGGAAAAATTCCTACCAGGCTCCTCAACGGTGACCAACCGAGGTCCATAGTGAGGCCAATATCAAAGACCTGAAAAGAGGGCAGGAGGGCGGGAAATCCTCAAAGCTGGAACCCAAAAGGACATTCCCCTGCCACGCGGCTGGTTAAATTGCCTAAGCCACGCCCCCCAGCTGACCGGATTGGTTGGCCAGGGGCCATGACACGGCAGGGGCTCTCCTGATGATGCAGGGGCAACATCCAACCCCCTTTGTGAGCGAGAGACCGTGTGGTCTGCTCACAGCACCGGCCCACCCGGAAGTAGACTGGCCTTGCGGAATATCTTCAGGAGAAGAAAATTCTAAGAAGTAAACCCTACATAAATCTGGAGTGGAGTCCCTAAAATGTGTGGATGGCGCCTTGTACACCTTCTTCTGGAAACTCCTGTAGCCATTTTGGTGCAAAATGTCTTGCTCTGCTTTCCTTTGGACTACATGAGCGAGGCTGAGAGGGGAATCTTGTCATCTGGGCAGCCCAGGGCCATTATACATACACTGCCTGGGCTTGCATCACGGGGAGGTCACTGTTGCTAACTTCACCCCCAGAGGTGCTCTCCACTGTCTCTTGAGACAGACAGATGCCAACAACAACAGTTAATTGTAGCTGTTGTTTTTAAATGAATTATAGGAGTCCATACTTCTGCTAAAATACCTAGTCACTGGTTCATGAAATCAGTAATAGGCCAGATGTGTCAAAAACTGAGCTCAAATAAAGAGTTCTGTGTGGGTTCAGTGTGACATAAATGAAAAACTAAAATCAGTTCATGTTAAGAGTTTTTCTTTGATTCATCTTGTTTTCCTTTCAGTCCTAACATACCCCTTTCCTATTCATCAGCATCTGTAGTATATTTCAAAATTAGCCCTAAGGCGAAGGGAGCCGACAGTCTCCACCAAGGCTGTAATATTGCTCTTCTGGCAAGCGTCCAGCAGGAATTGGATACTGATATGGTCTGCACAGGATCTCTCATCTTTGCCCAGAGCCTGTCATGGTCATCATGTTAGAACTGCTTTGAGCAGACAAACAGATAATGTTTTTAAGAAGTGTTGTATATAGTGATTAGGATGTTAATAATGCAAGAAAGGAGCAGTTACTTACGTCCTAGGATTAGGGGTTGGTACTGTAATGCACAAACCATTTCTAATCCTTTGACAATCTTTATTCTGCACCCTCTAACATTTCCTAGGAAGGCAAGAAATCTTCTCTTGATGAAATGTGGTGCTAAGTACCCTTCACATTTTTTTCAGCTTTGCTTACTTACTTACTTACTTGCCACCTTCCTCCCTAAGGTCCCAGGGCAGGTTACAACCTTAAAAACAGTTTCAAACAACTTGCAATCATAGAATTAATGCGGATCCTTTAAAAAAAAATGCCCCTCAAGTGTCAGAAAACAGGGTAAAGAGGTGCATTCTCCGGAAGCCATAAAATGAAGGTGCTATAACCTTCAAGTCTGCTCTTGTAAAGCTATTTCATGCAAATAGTTATGCCCATATGATTTCTCTCTCTCGAAATGCAGCTGGATAGGAAGATTGCTTAATTGGTTTTGTTGGAAAGATTTAAAAGAAGATTAGACAAATTCATGGAAAATTAAGGCAGTCAGTGACTATTAGTCCTACTGGTTATAATACCATCAGTATTGGAGGCAATATCCCTCTCAATACTACTTTCTTGAGAACGTGAGGAGGAGAGTGTTGTGCTGCTTGTGGACTTTCCATAGGCATGTGGTTGGCCACTGGGAACAAAATCCTGGAGTAGATGGGCCATTGGTCTGATTCAGCAGGACTTTTCTCGTGTTCTTACCTCTGCTTGATTATTTAAGTACCCTTTTTCGAGGGAAGGTCAAATCAGGGGCCAGAGCCTATGGTGGATGGAGCCACCTCTTTTCTCTCTGCTCTTGCTTCACCCCAACAATATCTGAACAATTTTTTGTAATGTGTTAAAAGCTAATTTATGTAACTTTTTGATACTCTGGGAATATTCTCATGGAATATTTATAATGAACCTATTCCTAATTGCTGTATTTTGACTGTCTACACTTTATCCTCTAAAAAAATTATGGATTTTTTTAGGGAGGTCATTAATCAAAGTTCATTGTCACCATACTCAATCAGGAACTTGGCTGTGAGCTGGATGTGGATCACAGGTTCCCAGCCTCTGATTAAGCATGTAAAACACGTAGATAATATTCTTTACTTACAAGAGTATAACTAATTACATGAAAATGAGAGATCTTTTTTGTTTTTAGTTCTCCTCCAACTAGAATTGAGCTTAGTTTCCAATTGCTAAATATGCTTGAATTAATGGTTGACCTGATCACAGCCTTTGCCTTCTTCTCTGTTTCCTGTGTGTAATAAAAAACCCAAGTCTCGGGGCATTCTGAAGTGGTAGTCCATTTCTGTTTTGGAGTTAAACAGTAATATGAAGTATATGAACAATGAAGCTTCTGGGAATTTGAAATAACTGCAGTACTGAAGGACTGGTTAAACCTGCCAATATTTTCATTATGAGCTCCTAATAATTCTCAAGTGATTAAAGTTGGCAATAAAGTTTTCTTTGTGCAGGAACCTGGCAAAGAGTGCTACAGCTTGGCAGTAAGATTTAAAATAAAAATTTAAAAAATAATGCACACTGAAATGTATTTGAGATATATCTTGAACTCCACAGAATTGGGAGAAAAGTAAACATGGCAAATTAGTATTTACTTTGTAGTGTGCAATGGCTGTTCTTGCTCTTAGCAAAGAAAAAAAGGAGGGGGGCTTGCTAAACTCAGTGGGGTTATATGAGGACAGAATTTCAGTCTTAGTTTTGCCTTTACTTTGTGTTGTGGAATTTGCCAACACTTGAGAATAACTTCAGCTTGATTGTTTATCTTGCCGAATCTGTCTGCCTCAGTGAGCACCATCTTACTTCAGATCTCCAATGAAATTACAATTGCTTTATTTTCTTTACTTTTTTGTATTTCAAAGTGTATTGTTGTTCATTTCTTATCTGATATGGGGAATTAGAGAGTTATGAAGGACCCAAATTTTGTAATTATATTATACAGGCTAACCGTATCATATCCCTTTGTGAAATCCCAATAGTGTGCAAACAGCTCTTCATGCTATGGGGGATGGAGCTGTCCAGAAAACCAATGGCTTTATTGATAGCAGATACAAGAACTCAGCTATATAGGCAGTATATAAATTTTATAAAATACTTAAAAATATTTAAAATGCATTTAAAATTTAAAAAGTACTTTGTGTGTGTGTATTACTTTGTGTATTACTTATGAAGTAATCTGTGTATGTGTTAGAAAATAAACCACAATTTCCAACAGTTCACAGCTAGCACATACCATTAAGTCTGAGCATGGCCTAGCCATGGAACATTTTGGGAGAATGCATAGATCACGGAACAAGGTCTGATTTCTGCTAATAACTGTAGTAGCAACTGTTTACATAAGCACTCCTGATAAAAATAATGTCAAACAACAGGCAGTTGTTTCTTAAAGGTGGCTTATGTGTTCTAGTTGTATCCAAGTTTTTTTCTGCTCTAGAGAGCACTGGATTAATGCCATAGTGGGGAACAATAAGTGTAATTGTAAATGATAATCAGGAAAAATATGTGTCTGTTTTATATTGGCCTCTACTTCTTGGCATTGCTTGTCATTTAGTTGAGAGCAGGCACCTGTACAAAAGATATAACGTTAATACACAGCTTGGCAGTTTGCTGCCAGTAGCTAAAGAGCATTGGTTCCCTGGTAAGTGTGTGTCATGTTGAAAATGATTCGCTTGTTGCTTTCTGATTTACATTTCACTAATATTTGTTTATGAATAATTGGATCTTGGTATGCTGACAATCTGAAATGAGTGCCTAATTCATGCCCCCCCCCCATACACACATCCTGAGTCTTTTGCTGTAATTCTAAAATCCTTCTCTTGTGATCACATGGCTTCTCATATCCTGTCCCCCTATGCTGTGTGCCACCACAAATTGCCATAATATTTTCACCTGCCCAATCAATATATTGCTGGTTTGTGTGTCCTGTAATTTTCTGGTAGAACAGCCAGCCAGTTTTTTAAGTAGTTAGGTCTCAAACAACTTAGGGTTTTAGAAACTGGCATGTTGAATTGTGCATAGAAATGGCCCAGGAGGAAGTGTAGTTGTGTTAAAACTTACATTATGGACCCTTCACTCAGTCCCAGTTGGCAATCTAGCTGCAGTATTTTGAACCAAATGTAGTTTCTGAATAGTTCTCAAAGGCAGCCCTTCATATAATACATTGCAGCACTCCAGGTGAGATGTTATTCCAAGCATGGATTTCCGAGATTAGGACAACTCTAGCCAAGAAAGGTTGTAGCTGGGTCACCAGCCTGAATTAAAGGTGCTTCATGTCATGGGTTCCAGCTGGATCTCTACAGACAAGGCTGGAGTTAAGAGCATTTCCAGCCTTCAGAGGAAGTACAGCGCTCTCCAGCATAGGCTGACCATCACCTCCTAGGTCAGACAAACCATCAACAACACTTCTGTCTTCTCTAGAGCAGCCTTCATATCATTCCAAATCCTTCAATGACCTAAGCAGTTTCATATAGATGGTATATAGGAGCACTCAGTCGCACAGCTTAGGGCAAAGCAATAGATGCCATGTACCACCTTCTGGAACAACCATCCAGAGAGGATCAGAACTGCTAGAACATGGGTAGGCAAACTAAGGCCCGGGGGGGGGGCAGATCTGGCCCAATTGCCTTCTAAATCCGGCCTGTGGACGGTCCGGGAATCAGCGTGTTTTTACATGAGTAGAATGTGTGCTTTTATTTAAAATGCATCTCTGGGTTATTTGTGGCGCACAGGAATTTGTTCATTTCTCCCCCAAAAAATCTAGTCTGGCCCTCCACAAGGTCTGAGGGACAGTGGACCAGCCCCCTGCTGAAAAAGTTTGCTGACCCCTGTGCTAGAACATGGCATTCCCCATTTTGGACAGTCAATCCAGTAGTATACCATGATATCAAAACACTCTTTGAGGTCCAAGAGAAATAACAGGGCAACACTCAGAAGTATATATATTTCCTTGTATTAGGTCATTCGCTGGGGCTACTAGAACTGTTTCAATGCTGAACAGTAAATTGAAATTGATCCAGATAATCAGTGTCATTCAGTGTCTGTAGTTGTCTGGCTACAAATTTGCCTATGAAGGATATATTTGAAACTGGTCAACACCACCTTCAGGATCCATAGGACGACTGCCACCTTGCATGAGCAAGATAGGCAGCAGATGGGGCAGATCTAGTGCTACTTCTACTCAAAGTAGACCTATTTAAATTAGTGGGCATGATTAATCTAGGTGCATTAATTTCAGCAGGCTTACTCTTTATAGAACAGGGTTGGATGCAACCCCTTCTTATCACTTGTCTATTTCAGTTTGGTTCAGAATTGTTCTACTAATGTACAAGTGGCTTTACATTAAAAAGTACCTACCATAATTTCCCAGTGCATTTATGGAATGTTAGCCGCTCTGATCTGCAGACATCATTACTATGCTGTGAATTGAGGTTTCGACAGAACCCAAAAAGAAAGTGTGCCCTGTTATGACAAACCTGGAGTGATGTTCCCATCATTGTTTCATTTACCATAGTCAGGCAGTTTCTGTATGACTGAGCGTCACAATTTTCCACACACCCCAGGTAATGAATAGGAGGAACTAATTAAAAACCCTGGAAAGTAAATGCAGTAACAGAATGTAAATATAGTTCAGCAGTGTCTCAACCTGTTTGATTTTGCTACTGCTGCACTACTTAGTTAACTATTTGAAAACTTTGCCATGCCTTTTCCCATCATATGCCTGTAGTTTTAGCAATCTCTGCAAAGAGAGTTCTGTGTTTATTCAAACAAGTGAATAGTCACCATCTGTAACATAGACACTCACCAACCTAACTCGAGCAGAGAGGGAGGTAATTGGCTGCCAATTAGTTTCTGGACCCAATTCAAAGTGCAGGTTTTGAGCTGTAAAGCCTTAAACATCTCAGGACCACAAAACCTCAGGGACTACCTCTCCCTATATAAACTGACCTGCACCATTTGATCACCATCTGAAGCCCTTCTTCATGTGCCTCCTCCATGAGAGGTCAAGAGGGTGGCAACATAAGAATGGGCCTCTTCTGCAGTGGCTCCCCACCTGTAGAATGCTGTCCCCAGGAAGGCTTACTTGGCGCCTGCATTACATATCTTTAGATGCCAGGGAAAAACATTCATCTTCCAGGCGTTTGGCTAATTAAACAATCTATGGCCTATTAAACTGTGCTGGGATAGTGGTGATATTGTTTTTCTTTGTTACTATATTATGTACTTTTGTGTTTTTATGTTGTAAACTGCCCTGTAATCCTCAGAATAAGGGCGCTACGGAAATTTAATAAATCAAACTAAATAAACAAACTTATGAATGCATAGGTAGCATTGTCATACATTAGATGACCTCTTACTCCCTTTTTCTCAGCATAGTAGGCATGTCGTGTCTGTTTCCTTAGGCTTGCATCCTAATATCTCTTGTCATTTTGTGCAAGACAAAGGGGATAGAGTAAAGGGAAAAGCCAATAGTAAATAATAAGCTATGCTGGTTGCCAGGAGTTCACTCTTAAACTTTTATTATTTATTCTAAAGGTTTATACTGTGCCTTTCCAATACAGTGGAACCTCGGGTTGCGGACATGATCCGTGCGGGAGGGACATTCGCAACCCGCAGTGCCGCATCTGCACACGCACGGGTTGTGATTCGGCACTTCTGCACATGCGCAAAGCGTGATTTAGTGTTTCGGCGCATGCGCGAGTGCCGAAACCTGGAAGTAACCCGCTCTGGTGCTTTCAGGTTTGGCGCGGTGCGCAACCCGAAAACGCATAACCTGAAGTGTCTGTAACCCGAGCGTAACAAGACAAGCATAGCAGATAAAGCAGTCTTCAATGAAATAATGTCAACCTTGTAAGTTAAAAGCCTGTGGGGTGTGGGGGATGACTATACAAACTAGTAGAAGCAATCAGAAAGGAAGTTATATGAACTTCAAGGGGCAAGCTGTTTCTCAATACTGGTGCAGCTAGTGCAGCCAAACCAAATGTGTTTTCACCATGAATGGGACACAGCCATCTTAACTATGGGTGCAAATACATTATCCTTTAGAGAGGGATGAGCATTTACTACACTCTTGACTTACTTGGTTACACCCCGTGCAGCTGACATAATCAGGGATCAAGTATACAGTGAAAGATCTCATACTTCCACAGATTCTGTCCACATTCTTTACTTGGAAGTAAGGAAACCAGTGATGGCCCCTCCCCTTCAACAAAGCAGGTGTATTATAACATATTCTTCTCTACATCAAAGCGGTTATGCTGATTATTGTTTAGCAAAGCAGGCAGAGTCGCCTTCCAGCATCAAAATGGGAGGAATGTTTCTGTTGTGCTAATATTGGGAGCCCTGGGTGTTGTGCTATGTTGCACTGCTTCTGCATAGCCAAGTATGGGAATGGACTCGTTGTTGTTGTTGTTGTTGTTGTTGTTCAAAAGCACATGATACACATCAAACTGCTCAGTTGTACCAGATTTTACAAAAGCTTGTAACGGGCAATTAATGAGGCTAAATCATATATTGGTCCAAATTAATACACAAATCTGCCCTTTTAAAAAATTGACAATTAAACCAATACATCAAACGCTTACAACACATAACCTAATGTCTTTTGTAAACCCATAATGTATGGCTGGTGGTAACTAATATTTCTTACAATAGTCAATAAACTTACCTTATTTTTCACTCTATAAGACGCACCAGACCACAAGACACACCTAGTTTTTGGAGGAAGAAAACAAGAAAAAAAATATTCTGAATCTCAGAAGCCAGAACAGCAAGAGGGATTGCTGCGCAGTGAAAGCAGCAATCCCTCTTGCTGTTCTGGCTTCTCGGATAGCTGCGCAGCCTGCATTCGCTCCATAAGACACACACACATTTCCCCTTACTTTTTAGGAGGGAAAAAGTGAGTCTTAATTTGTTAGTAAAAAATATTTTAAAAGATTGCAGGAAAGTAATCTACATATACTTCTGAAGCAGATTCTAATTCATGATTATAGGTTTGCTTACTAGTCTACAGCTCTAACTTGTTAAAGTAAATGAGATAACCATGATTCTGTTTTTCAGGCAAAGACTTCTTCTTCCAAATGATAGCATTCCAGTTATCATGAATACTTACTTCAGTCAGAAAGTTATTAAAGAACCAACAGAGATGGAAAGGCAACATCTTCAAGAAACATTGCTTATTAAAAGAAAGATATCTTTGGCTTGGGTATTCAATTTTTCCACCATAAAAGACAATTGGCCTCAAACATCTGCAGTTAACCAGGTAATGTTTAATTTTAGAGCTTAACACTTTGTAGCGAGTTGATGAACAGATATTTGCAAACAGTGCATGCAGGAACGTTCATGTACGCTCAATATCCTTCATTTAAGCAAGATTTAGAGTTTGCTAGTGAATAATATTAATATTTTACAATCAAGATTTTTCCCTACATGTTGACACACTGAACTGATGTGATACTTTGCTTTAGCCTCACTACTGTCTTGAGTAGTATTGCTGTCATATATTTAGCAATTACTTTTCATCTGATTTGCTGCTCAGCTACTTAAAATTACCAGCCTTTCTAAAGCTACATGTTGTCAAACAGCAAGCCAGTGGTGTTCCCACCCTCCCTGTCCATAAGCTCTAGGGATGTGTTCTGAAGTCATTGTGCAGCATTTTCCATCTTACCTTTAGTGGCAGGGAAGGTGGGGAAACGCACAGTGTACAACACTGTACAACACATGGAGAAGTCCACAGCATTCCTATATGAAACTTGAACTGGGTGGTCATGGCTCTAATCTGTCCTTTTGAACTCTTAGTTAATGTTTCCTGACCTGAACCTCCTCTTAAGAAGGTTCTGTTAGTGAGCTTCGCTTATGCTTGGAGAATCTCTGAGCTTCTTCACACATACAGCAGGCATTATAAAGTGGATTTTCTGCCCAAAGGTCCTGCCTTTGGATGTGGAGGATCAAACTGAAGACATACTCAAATGAGATTACTTCTAGAATATAAGCATTGGCCTCTGCTCTCCCAAGAGCAAAATATATTTTTATTTACCAGTATCTCCTGTTCTTTTCTGTTCAGGCAGCTGCTGGGTGACCTTGGGCCAGTCACACTTCTCTGAAGTCTCTCAGCCCCACTCACCTCACAGAGTGTTTGTTGTGGGGGAGGAAGGGAAAGGAGAATGTTAGCCGCTTTGAGACTCCTTAAAGGGAGTGAAAGGCGGGATATCAAATCCAAACTCCTCCTCCTCCTCTTCTTCTTCTTCTTCTTCTTCTTCTTCTTCTTCTTCTTCTTCTTCTTTTCAGAGTAAAGACGGGGCAGTCTGTTCACTCGTGGTTAAGGTTTAGGCTTATCTGCACTTATAGACACAAATTGAAAAGGAATGGGGGGGACAAATAGGGATTCACTGTCTCCATATTATCAGTTATTTGTGTTTGTTATAGATCTCAAAGTGCTATCTATTCATGTTTACTGAAAAGTAAGACCCACTGTGGTCAGCAGTCGGCTTCCTAGTGTTTGTATAGGATTGTAGCCTTAATTTTTTGTGACTGCGGTTCTGTTTTTTCTGTTACCATGTTTGTTCCCAAGGGAATGCAGCCCTAGACAGAAAAAGGAAAGTTGCCCTGCCGCTGTAATAGGAGTACAAAGGCTGGAACATCCAGCTTATCTCCTCTTGGTTGGTAGATTCAGTCTTCAACCTCATCAGAGGGAGATTATCCGTGCTTTCCTAGGCAAGAACTGGCCAAGCAGAAAATGCTCACCTTCACATGGCTTTATTAAGAGACAAAAGAACAAATTGCTTTGAGAAAGCTACTGCCATTTCTTTCACCAGTTTGTCATCTAGACAAACTAATTCAGAATAAAGATTGTCCTGCTTTGGTTTCACCATGTCTACCTCACACACATTTTTCTACTCAAACACAGAGATGTTTATTTGGAAGACCCCTGCCAATTTGTTCTGAGACAGTTATTGCTGCTGAGGGAACGACTTCTTTTCCTCAAGTCATACAACCAGGAAAAACATTCTTTATTCCCCCCTCCCCCCCAAATCAAATACTATTCCTTCCAATTGCTCCCAAAAAACACAGAAAGAGGAAACATGTTTAATGCCAGGAACAATAAGGAGGAAACAAACAGAAAGAAAGGAGCTCTGATGAGATGAAATATTAGGGTAGCTTCGGGAGATGTTGAGGAGTGGGAGCATATAAAATGAGGTGGGTCTCTGGACCACACATTGTCCACCTCTATGCTAGAAGGATGGGAATTTGTGGTAAGCAAAACCTTTTTTTCCTGTATGTTTTCCTGCAATCTGTACAATGATTTGGTTTGTGCCTTTTTTGCCAGATCCCCTGTCTCAATATGAAGACTTTGAAGACTGTGCATACCGATAGCAACAGTGAGCCCAAATTATCTCACTTTGCAGTTACTCCCTTAAGCGACTCTCTTCTTGATATTGTGGAGACACAAGGAAGAGCTGGAGGGAGAGGAATCCAGGTCCAAGTGGTTGTTCAAAGGGTGTATTATTTGCCTGCTAAAGACGGTTTAAGGTGTCGCCTTCAGAAAAACAACACTTCCGAGAACACTGCACCATTGTTAAATTCAGACCTGCCAAATGTTAGGTGAGTATTAGAAATTGGCCTAGTGTGAATCTCAGCATTGATGGGAACAGTCAAATTACAAGACAAGCGAGACTGAACATGTTGATAAGGCGGTCCTGAGTTTTGTATGAAGCCTAGAACAATCCTACCTTTTAGCTAAAAACAAGGTGCTCCTTTCCTTTTTTTTTTAAGTAAAAGAGTAGGACTAGATAACTTATTCATCATTTGCTGCCCATATCCAAAATCTGTCATGAGTTTGAATTGTCTAACTAATTTTCTTGTAGTGAGCCATGTAATTACCCAGTTATTTGTATCATTATAATAATGTTGGTGATGCCAAACTACAGTTTGGGACATAGGGAGCTGTTTCATGCCATTGGTTCATTTAGCTTTATATTGACTATTCACTGGCTAGCAGCAGCTAATCTCACCCAATCCTGCCTGGAGACTCCAAGTACTTAAGAAACCAGGACATTTTACTCATCAAGTAGCTGTATTAAATTTGCAGTCTCATTATGTTTCCCATGTTATTCTCAATTGTTGTTCTCGTCCGAAATTAGTTTTTACCCTATTAATGCTCTCAGTTTCTTCTTAATCTTCATATAGTTTTTTGTAGAGCAATTTTTTTGTGCATAGGAAACTGATATTGAGAGAACTTGGCTCATCCAAGGTCTCCCTATAACAGAACTCTTCTTTTTAAAAATTGTTTTTATTCAAGATTTTTGGGTTACAAAAGTACATACATCGTCTCTGTTTTCAGATCATAAAGTCCTTTCTACAGATCAGTTATATTTGATGTGAGACATTAATGTTGTAGTCAGTATAATGTTGGGGAAGGAGAGAGGTGATGCTTAATCAAAGGGTGCATAGTAGGTGCAGTATCTTTTCTCACTCTCGCTCTCACCTCCTCCTCTGTCGGATACCAGTGAGCTTAATTTCTGTTTACCCAAAAATTGGACACAGCTTGTGAAAAGTACCTTGAAAGAAGAAATCCACCAGCTTGCAGGGGCACACAGATCTTGTTGATGGAAATATTGAGAAAGAAATGTAGATTGTTGACAGTTGAAGGGTGAAAAATCTAATTCACTGTTTCAGTTTTTGTACTGTTGGCACCATACATACTTTGGTTTTCTAATATTTTCTTGCTCTGAGTGAGGTGTCTGTTTTCATAGCCCCCGGCAAAGTCAAATACCAGTTTATCTCAGTTTATTTCAGTTGGGGTGAAAGGGTTAATTTGTAGTTAGTCTGCCATATTTGCAAGAAAATCAGAGTGCTTCCAGATTATTGTTGTAGTTGGCAGATCTGCCTGTCTCAAGCAGGGGTATAGCAAGGGGGTGCGGTAGGTGCGGTCCGCCCAGGGTGTCCCCACTGGGGGGGTGACATAATGCCAGGCAGTACTCACCGCGGGACCTGCAGCACGCCTCTCCTGGGAGTGTTGCGGTGGCTTGAGCGCCCGCAGGCTCCCCGCTGCCCCAAACAGTTCACCCGTTGCCTTCCCCCTCAGTTGTAGGGCAGCTGAGTGGGAGGAGGCAGGCAGACCTGCGGTGCCCCCAGGTGCCTGATTGGCTTGCTCCGCTGTTGGTCTCAAGAGACAGTAGAGTGCACCCCCTGGGATTGAAGCCATACCTTTGTGTTAGCAGGAACATAGTAACTTCCCTGGGGCACAAGCCTGGGCAGTGTTGATGGAGGTCCTGCAGATGGCAAGATAAAGGTAAAGGTAAAGGTACCCCTGCCCGTATGGGCCAGTCTTGCCAGATTCTAGGGTTGTGCGCTCATCTCACTCTATAGGCCGGGAGCCAGCGCTGTCCGCAGACACTTCCGGGTCACGTGGCCAGCGTGACAAGCTGCATCTGGCGAGCCAGCGCAGCACACGGAACGCTGTTTACCTTCCCGCTGGTAAGCGGTCCCTATTTATCTACTTGCACCCGGAGGTGCTTTCGAACTGCTAGGTTGGCAGGCGCTGGGACCGAACAACGGGAGTGCACCCCGCTGCGGGGATTTGAACCGCTGACCATGTGATCGGCAAGTCCTAGGCGCTGAGATTTTACCCACAGCGCCATCCGCGTCCCCTAGATGGCAAGATACATCTATTCAAATTACCTTCATTGTCTAGGGCACAGGTGGCTAATCTTCTTCTTGGCCTTAAGGTTATGTTACTCTCTGGGAATCCCTCCAATGGTCACATGCCAACAGCCCTGTTACCCAGCACTCTTACACATGCTCACATGTTTGGCACTGATTCTTTTTTACATTTCAATACCAAGTTAAGATACAGGTTTCTCAAGTTTTTATGAGTTGTGAATTATCAGCCCAGATTGATATCAATTTTCACTCTTCAGTTTCATGTGGCTGAATGTATTTACTGTTTTAACTGTTTTATTAATTTTTTATGTTGTTGCACTTTGCAATTAATTTTACTGTACCCTATCCTGATAACATTGTAGTGAAGGTTGGATTATGCATATTTGTGTTTTTGATTTTCCATCTAATCTGAAATGGTAGTTCATCAGGTATTCTGTTGTTTCAATTCACAGGGGCGCAGCAAAGAAATAAAATTTTTAAAAACAGTTGTAAAGAGTACCGTATTTTTCGCCCTATAGGACGCACCGGCCCATAGGACGCACCTAGATTTTTTGGGGGGGGAATAAAGGGGAAAAAATTATTTCCCCCCCCCCCAGGCGCGGGGCTGGGGCGGGGGAAGCCCGAGCTTGCCCCTCCCCCAGAACGGGACCCAGAGCCATGTCGAAGCTGCGTGCAGCTTCGGCATCGCTCTGGGAGCTTGCGGGGCTGGGGGAGGGTGAAGCCCTCCGCCAGCCTCCAAACCATGTCGGGAGACAGCGGGATGGCGCGCTGCACCTCCCCGCTGTCCCCCGAGTTTGCGGGGCTGGCGACGGGGAGGAGCAGGCTCCCCCCCCCACCTGCCTTCTAATCAAGTCGGGGGACAGCGGGAAAGCCGTGCTGCACCTCTCCCACTGTCCCCCGAGTTTGCGGGGCTGGCGACGGGGAGGAGCAGGCTTCTCCCCCCCCCCCCCGCCAGCCTTCTAACCAAGTCGGGGGACAGCAGGAAAGGCGCGCTGCGCCTCCCTGCTATCCCCCGAGTTTGCGGGACTGGCGACGGGGAGGAGCAGGCTTCTCTCCCCCCTGCTAGCCTTCTAACAAAGTTGGGGGACAGCGGGATGGCGGCATTCCGCCTCCCCGCTGTCCCCCAAGCTTGTGGGGCTGGCGGTGGGGCTCTCCTGAAGCCTGGAGAGCGAGAGGGGTCGGTACGCACCGACCCCTCTTGCTCTCCAGGCTTCAGCGAAAGCCTGCATTCGCCCCATAGGATGCACACACATTTCCCCTTCATTTTTGGAGGAGAAAAAGTGCGTCCTATAGGGCGAAAAATACGGTACTCTTGAACCTAGGTACCATAAAAGGGGGAAGTCTCCCTAAGATGTTTCAGGACAGGTTAATACAGTAGACTCAGATTTGTACTTATTTCACAAATACAGTCTCTATTGGCAAACAAAATATTAATTTTGGTGATTAAGAGGGAAAGCCCCCAGTAGAGTCTGCCACTTGAATGGCACATTTGACAAAAGCCACCAGCAATACAGAGATGCAGAGTATGCTTGCGTGAAAAGGGTGTCCGTGTCATGTGCTGAGATGCAGCCTCAGTGGTATGTCTTGGGGTGGGTTCTTATAACCATACATACAGACACAAAGCAACAAGAATATACTTTTCTCCAGTGGAGTGAGAAATTAGAAAACTGAGCTTTGCAGCTACTAGAAACAATGACTAACATTCACACCCAGCCAAGAGTTGTGCACCCTTGCTTTAGAAATAGCCTTGGGTAATCCAAGCCTTCTTCCCTAGTGTTCAGAGGAATAACTCAGTAGGTATGAGATGAGATTTTTAACCTAGGGTTGTGGGTTTCAGCCCCATGTTGGGCAAAATATTTCTGCCTCGCAGGGCGTTGGACTAGATGACCCTTGTGATCCCTTCCAACTATATGATTTCTTAATGTGTTGTGTGTGTTCTGGCTTAATTTGGTGGGTGTAAGAAGCACCCATGTTGTTTTGCAGGGATTAAGAAAAAGCTGCATCCTGCTTTAAACACAACATTGTGCCCACCTGTGCCTGTCAGTAATTAATAAAATAGTGTGAAGTGCTTAGTTGTTTAGATTAGATCTAAAAGATGTAGGTAATGAGCAAAATATAATTTTTTAATTTGAATTATGCAATATATGGCCTTTCAGTGGGAGTGATTATGCTCCAGCAACTTTTAATGAGTTTCTGTAAAGCATTTTTGTTTGTACAGTGGTACGTAGACTACATCAGACTTAGCTGATTCGGATGTGAATTATTCATAAGCTTCTTTACAGTTTTTGCTTTTCCGTGCTGAACTTTTATGTATCTACTTATACCTATCTCAACACAAACACCATTGAATTTATTGCAAGTTCTTTATCTGAGTAAAGATAATGGGTCCAATGCTATTGCTAACGTTTCAAGGTAGGCAAATTTGAATTGAGGTCACCATTGTGTTTACCTTAAGGAAAACCCAAGCCTGTGTTACACAAGACATTTTAAATTAGTGTTTATTGCGGCTCAAGAGGGAAAGGACATTTGTAGAAAATCCATGTTCACAGATGTTAGCATCTGTCAAATCGTTTTCTTTTGTGGGCAACTTCCATTCTGTTTACAACATACCATTCATTTTTTTTCAAGTAAATGTTTCTAAACAAAGCATTCATGAGCATGATTTTTAAGAACTTTAATACTTATGGGACTTTTTTTTCAAGTACAAGATAAACAGGAAGCAGACAACCTAAATGTGCCTCACTGAACTCCATATGATAGAAATGTTTCAGTATCTCGTAAATAAGAGACTCCAGTTTGTAGTATTTTCATAAAGATGTCTCATTGCTATTTAAGGGCTCTTACATTATTTCCCTTAGTTTTTTCCTTAGTTGAGCAAGATGAATCCCATGGCAGATGAAAGTGTGATAATCAAATTGTACTGTAAAGTTTCATCCTAAGGAACTGTAGTGGTGGAATCTGTAATTCACATATTGAAAGCATGGGTGCCATCCCCAAATGATTACATTTTATTATTTCCCTTAAAATCTCTCTCTTCCTTTTGAGTAGCCTAGAGAGGTTTATATGAAGCTCCTATTCCTTGGGAAATAATAATGATAACAGCAGAATGAATGAATGAATGAATGAACGAACAAACAAACAAACAAATCTTCACCTGCTTAATGATACTGTGTAATGTCCACCTCCTTTCCCCTGATTGCTGCATTGTATCCTCACCCCTGTTTGGTTTTGATGCATCCACACCATACTTTTAAAGCACATTTACACAGCTTCAATAGTCATGGCTTCTTCCAAGAACCCAAGGAACCATACTTACCCATCACAAAGCTACAATTCCCAACACACTTAACAAACCGCAGTTCTTAGGATTATTTGGAGAAGTAAATGTTTTAAATGTATGGTGTGGCTGTTACCTATGTACCTTCCTTTGGGCCCTGTTATCATAGTTTAGTGCTCTGAAATTCAGTCCCTGCCTATTTTGAATAACACACTTGCTTCTCATCAGCGTGGTCTGACAGGAAGCTCCCCTGTATTCTGGAACCTAACTTCCTGGAACCTAACCTGAGCGCTGATGCTATCTTGTATTCCCTTCCCCACATCTGCAGTACGGGAATAATAATGCTAACCTACCTGGTAGGGTTGTAGAAAGGATTACTGAGAACTTACATAGGTGGTACTCTAAGATGCTGTATAAGTGCTGCTTATTCGTTTGAGTACTCTATTCTTTCTCTTATTATATTTTTTGCAATATATTCAGGATGCAATTTGCCGAGGAGCAAATTAGAAGATGTACTGTTTCTGTGTGAGTTATCTAGTGGTTTAAAGTGTAAGGAGCCTGTCATAGGCAACTTGTAAAGGTAACTTTCCTGCCCTAGAGCAGCGATCCAGTATGTGCGATACTAGTTATTAGTCAGTAGTTTCACCTGAGAATAGTAATTTTCCAGCACCTGGTATATGTCAAGTATTCTGAGATGGTGTACATCAAAGGTGTGGAATTTTCCTTTTCTTTCTGACATTTCTTCATTTTCAATATTTGTGCCTTTTAAATGTTTTGCTGAAAAGCAGAAGTCCAAGTATGTATACAACATAACCCTACCTCCCGCTACAGTTCTGGCCTGGCTAATAGTTGTGCTATAATCATGTTGGAGCAGCTCATCAGAAGTCTTATGAAATCTAGGCAAGTGAAGCTATGTAT
The DNA here is from genome assembly GCF_965112155.1 of Podarcis liolepis. Classification (NCBI taxonomy): domain Eukaryota; kingdom Metazoa; phylum Chordata; class Lepidosauria; order Squamata; family Lacertidae; genus Podarcis; species Podarcis liolepis. Next base: position 41,026,009 of record NC_139560.1, on the reverse strand, counting down.
AGTACTATAAAGAGAATAGCTCCTGGCACCCCAGTACAATGTTGTTGGGTGTGCTGTATATAGAGTTAATATTAATAGGTATAGGATTAGATGGCTCAATTTGTAAAATATTTACTTATGAATTCAGGTTTGATTTTTTTTAAAGAAACCATCATATGGGGTGTAGTATTTCTTTTAACAGACAATAAGAGGGATACAGCAGAATACAGGTATTTAGAAGAGCAATGTTAATTATTTCAATTTAAAGACATTTCTTATTGGCTGTCTCATTGTAGATCTACTGATATCAGCACCTAAACCCCCTCCCCCCAAATTCACTGTTCATCTCAGAAAGCCCATCATGTCTCAGATGTAGAGTGCATCACAACATTTTTGACAGAAATGTTCCTCATTCATTGAACCGAACTCACTTTTTGTAGTCTAGACAAATTTAGGTTGCCTTCCAAATGGAATTTAGTTTTGGCTTCTCATTAACTTTTTTTTCATGCCTTATGGCAGGGGTCGGCAACCTAAGGCCCATGGGTCACAAGCGGCCCACGGGGGTCGTTTAACTGGCCCACAAGCCACCCCCGAACTGAGCCGCCCGCTTGGCGAGTCCCCGCTGCGCTAAACCAGCACAGTGAAGTGGGGACTCGCTTCTGTAGCACCGGAAATCATGTCTGCGCATGTGCAGATGCCGGAAATCGTGTCTTTGTAGATGCAGACACTGGAAATCGTGTCTGTGCATGTGCAGATGCCAGAAATTGTGGGCGTGCGTGTGATCCGGCCCACGGAGGGATCTCCACTGGAATGAACCGGCCCAGGCAAGGTAAACCTTGCTGACCCCTTCCTTATGACAACATTTTTGTGAGATATTATTTTTGTCCATTGTTGAAATCCACCCCAAGCAGGCTACAGCATGCTTCAGGGCTCAATGCAGGATGGGTTGCACTTTTAATTATACATGGTGAGATTGTGCTGTAGATGTTGTATTTTAGTATAGGCTGAAATATTATAGCCATTATTTTTCTTTATGTCACTATGGCAACATATATATTTATTCTATATCATATCTTCTGAGGTTATAATCACACACTGCAAAAAGGTGATCAAGAACACACCTAGATAGAAGTATTGGGTGGACAAGCACTAAAAAATTAATAAGTTTGGTAACATCATCCAGGGAAAAAATGCTAATGTGCTGCTGCTCAGAGAAACCAATCAGGGATATGCTAGCTCTCCTACTTGTCACAACACCCCTACTTAAAATATCATATGGGGTCATATAGTATTATGATACTCTCCAGCCAGTTTTGGTATTCATTTTTAGTAGAGTGTGGTTGAATTCATCCTTTTATACTATTGCATGATGCACACAGGATACACATAGTATTAGCTATGGTCAAGGTTGGTGCCAGTGTAAGCCTTAATCATAGTTAAGATTGAAGACAGGGATTTGTGTTGGAGAACAGAAAAGCTCAGGGAATGCAGCATGCTGCCTCTCCGCCAGTTCCTGATCCCTTAACAATAGTTCAGGACAGGCTGCATTACGTCTGTAAATTATATTTTGATGATTCAGAATATTCAGCATAATAGCTGTGCAGCTCTGTTATACATAGTGCTGTCATATTAAAACTAGCTTTGTCTATATTGTAAGTGTTACTCATTTTGTAACAAGTCATTCCTCAGCCCATTAAGTAAAAGTGGTTTTAAGCTAATTTGGTTTCACTAATTTAATAATCTGCAAGTAGTGCAGAGTCTATGAAATAATCAGGAGTATTTCTTTATGTTAAAGCTTCTCAAGCATTTGTGTCCACATTTTATTCTATTTTTAAAAGTGACAATGCAACCCCACATTTCTAGGAATGTTCATGTTACATTTGACACACTAAATGTTTTGTAATACAGGAGAACAAAGAAATAATGTTCTGCTTTCCCAAAGTCAAATACATTCCACTTTGTATTTTCTACATTCACTTAAGTGTACTGTATTAATGCACATTCATTCTCTCCTGTATTGGGATTTGTACTTTTCATTATTAGAACCTCCTCCCATCCACTTCCTGTTCTTATTTGCTCTAAAAAAGCACATATTTCAAGGCTATCAGTAATACCCATTGTATGAGCCAAGCAATCATGTGATTTGTTTCTCCCCCCATTTCCCCCATGATCAGTGTCTCTGCACATGCTGTTCAGTAAACAAACTTCAGGGAACCAGACCAAGCTAGTTCAGAGCAGGGAGTTCATTCACACAGAGCCCTTGGAAAGTGATGCCTGTGCACAGCCTTGACGTAGGAACTAAGAAGAAGTAGAGAGGGGGTGGCAAAAGTTAGTATTTGTGTTTTCATTAATGCTTTTTATAGCTTGTAGCCAGCTGTAGCTGGTTAACATTTGCCTCTGACATCTATTAGCGTGCAGACTTCTTACGTAGGATTAACGGCTTCTGATGGAAATGGAGTTGTTAGTCATCGTATCATTCGTTTACAAGAAGGCTCTCCAACTTGTCATAGATTATATATTAGAACAGTACACATCTGTTTTAAACGCAAGAGTTTAGATTGCTCCTGCACCCAAGGAGGCACTTTGTACAGAACAGATAGCAAGACTTGTGGTTTTATTTTTAATCAGATTTAAGTTTTAAGGAAATATGGTTACGGGAGACTTTAAAAAAAAAAAATCCTTTAGGTAGTTGTAAATCATGCACAAGAAAATCTGTTGGCCTAAGATCTTTGAACCTAGTATGTATTGTACATTTATGCAGGTAAAAAGCACAGATCTAAAGCAAAGCAATGTTGGAGTGATTAACTAGCAACTGAGATTTCATATCTGTTTGGGATCTTAACAACTGATTTTCAGAGACACTTCAGTTTAATGAACCCTTATTTAATGCTGACTCCTGTTCTTAGTTGGTGCAAGAGTAGATTACTTGGCTTTGAGTCTGTATGTGGCCCTTGCTATTCTATGCAGAGTGAAAGGCATATATTGTGGCCATTCCTTCTGGACCTGCTGTTTGCGCCTGAGAACTGGCATCTGGAGAAATTTAGCTAAGGCATTTAAATACTGCTCTTCCAAAACATTTGAAGTGACATTTGAGCATTTGCTGTTGGACTGGAGAGCAGAAGGGATGCACACTCTAGCATTTGTCATCAGCCAGGGAATCTAGGGCCACCAGGAGGCTACAGCCCATGCCTTCCAGAAAGAACATTGACCTGGGAGAGACCACGCTGTCCCCATCCATCGATCAGGGAAGAAGCAGATGCTGGAACTTGCTTTTCTCCTCCCTGCCTGAAAGAACATTGAGCTCCCAGCTGTGTGTTGTCCTGGGATTTTAGCAAGAAAGGAAAATAACAGTCTGGCCCCATCCTTTGACCAAAGGAAGAAGAGCCACCAATTGCTATAAAACCAAGAACACTTGCAAGGGGAAAATAAGCCTGGCCTGAAATTGATATATACAGACACTCACCCACATACACACATTCTACTTGTGGATGACTATAGCACCTTGTGCGTAGCACTGGGAAATAAGTAAATAAATAAACAAACAAACTCATACCAGGAAAAGGCAGGAAAGAGCTGGAGAGTTCTCATGGCCCATGAGGAGACCCTTCCTGGAGCCCAAAGAGGATGTCAGTGAGGGCAGAGGAAGTCCCAGAGAGACTGGAGGTGCAGCAGGGCTTCGTTTAGGCTGCTCAGCCTCCCTGCCTAACAGCTGATCTGCTGGGTAGCACAGCTGCCACCGCAGCTTTCCCACAGTCCCCCCAGCCAGCCAAAGAGCTTCAACTCTAGTTGAAGAGACAATTGTGGGGAGAGAGAGTGGGAGAGCAGGGGAAAATAGGCATTTAGAGGGTGCTCCTTGCTTTATGGGATTTCACTTATGGCGGAACGTAACCCCCAGGTAAGGGGGGGGGCGCTTGTACAGGGTGAGTCCTTTAAAAGAGGCCCCGTGGATACAGAGTAGACATGTTCCACAGGGCCTCTTTTAAAAGACTCACCCTGTATGTAGTAGCAGTTTTTGTAAAACTTGTAAAAGACCAGTTCAGTCAGATTCACAGTGCCCTTCACAAGTGTTACCTCAGTGCAAGCTTGCAGAAGTAGTGCCTGATTATTTAAACGTCTTGGAAGTCTACCAGCTTTTTGGAGTATAGTTTTTCAATCCTTTTCAATATTTTTATATTGTTTGTTATATTAGACGGAGGGCCATAGAGCAATGTTAGAGGACATGCTTTGCATGCAGAAGATTCCAGGTTCAATAGCCAGCACCCTGAAGAGGCACCTGTTAGACAACCCTGACTATGGCCTGACTTCCTATAAGGCAGCTTCCTATTTTAATGTGCCTAATGCAGCTACTCAGCTTTCTGATGTTTAACTGAGATACAATGGATACTAATAAGTTTTTCTCAACACTTCTTTGGGAACACCAACAACCAGATAGGGTTTTGGCACAGATTTTTCACTGAATCCTGACATCTTCAAAGTGTTATAAACCTATGAACTAATTAATCTTCCCAAGAGTGCTTTGAAATAAACTGAAAATAACAGAACATAAATAGTATCTTAACATTTCCCTTGAGGCTTTTAATGCACTTCATTGAGTTTCCCACTCAGCTTTTCTCTCAAGTTCTAAGTGTTACAGCATGATCCTATCTCCTGACTTACACTCAACAGCATAGCAGGTGCAGTTCTACCCTACCCAGCATGGCAATTTAGCAATGGGGAAAGCTTGTATCTGCTGCTACTTTTATCACACAGCTTTGTCATGTGCAGGGACACTGCAGGAACAGGGAAATGACTTCCCCAGACCTCTCTGATGCTTTCAGAAAGTACTCAGTTTCATAATAGGAAGCATACAATGAGAAGAAGTGGGCTCCCTACCATGTCACTCTGTTTGAGATTGAAGGATGCGTCTTGCCCATGGCTTTGCCACAGCGATAGTAGTACAATAAGGAAGAGGTCCTACTCCGCCCTGTTACTATTTGCACTGTTTCTTGTTTTAAGTGTAGCTCTCCCACCCTTTTTTGTCAGTCCCCATTACCAGGGATGGGACCTAAGATCTTCTGTATTCTAAGCTCGTGGTTTTCCACATGGCTGCAGGTTCACATGGGGGCTCTGAGCTATATGGATATGAGCCACCCTAGAATATTGTCTAGAATATTGTATGAATTACTGTAGTGGATCATACAATAGGTGGTAGATTGACTGGTTAGTATTTACTGGTAAGTAGACTTCTGTCTCTTTCATTTGTGTCTGTAACCCAGGGGTCAGCAAACTTTTTCAGCAGGGGGCCGGTCCACTGTCCCTCAGACCTTGGGGGGGGGGCTGGACTATATTTTTTTTTGGGGGGTGAACGAATTCCTATGCCCCACAAATAACCCAGAGATGCATTTTAAATAAAAGGACACATTCCACTCATGTAAAAACATGCTGATTCCTGGACTGTCTGCGGGACGGATCCGGTCCCCAGGCCTTAGTTTGCCTACCCATGCTGTAACTAAATTTGCCTTCCTGTGTTGTGCATGTGAAGGAGACGGCCTTGCCCGTCCCCATGTTGCACAGGTGCCCTGTAGAGAAGCCTACACACAGTTTTCAATGGAATCAGGGTTCTAGTTTGCATTGGCTTCCCTACTCAGATATCCACACAGTGTGTCTATCTTGGAGGCAGGGAGCTACAAAACATTGTGGGCAGGGCCAGTGACATGTGCCACTGCCCTTTCGATTATGGAACCTTCTTCATATATATAATGGGTGAAGAGGGCTTATGAGTTAATTTCTAAAAATTGTGGGTTACATAGGATTGCCTTTTTCTTGAGGAACTGTGTATAGAATGCAATGTTCTAAAATTTAGTCTCTTTCAACCCATAAACATCATTTGGTGGCAGCTGATTAGTTTAAAAAGTGAGGCTGTGAAAGGACATTTGACAGGAGGCATTTGGCTGGCTAATTTACATGGCAAAAAAAAATTGTATTTCTGAACTCTATAGTACAGTTTGCAACCTTAGGGGGGAAAGAATAAAATGTTAAATTGATAATTACATAGCATTTTTACAGATAGCACAGTATCTGATGTTGAAATATAAATGTGCAAGATAGAGCTGAAATATTTCTCTTATCTTGCAGATGGGTGGAAGGCTGAACTTCAAACTTTCTGAAAACACATGTCCCTGTGGTACCACAGATAAAACAAAATAAAACCATAGGCTCTACTTCTATTTTATTTGTAGCATCACAGTTCAATATTGCAAACAGAAGCTTGGCCTGTGGAGGCTTAAACCTCCCTTCTCCCAAGCACTGGTTGCATCTGTGTTTTTGTAAAGGAAAAAAGTGTAAAATCCCTATCATGATAGAAACATGTCATTTCAACTAGATTGATCTCAGTGGGATCATCATATCATTCCTGTCTTTAAATCTAGTACAATGATGGATCCCTCCTGCTTTCTTCCCCTTTTTGATATGTTGGAGCAGCATGTGGTATGAAATTATCTAAGTAAGTAATGCCAGTGGGGGAACAGCTAAGTGAGCCTGTTTTACTTTAACCCCTGGATTTTACTTATTCATTGGTCTGATAGTTTGTTTTCTTTTTTGGTCCAGCAGCTTTAATATCAGTGAGCAGTAGGCTGTAAGAACTATGTGCTGTGATATGATTTAGAAAGTAAGTAAAGATTCCATTTACACCTGAGAATGTTATGGGTACCTTGGAGCCATTGCAGTGCTTAACCATTTTCACTTTGTAGATTATCATTCCCTAGGTCGATATGACTTATGAACAGAACAGTTACAATAATACCCACCATTTAATAAGCACAATATATTTGCATATAGAAAGCAAAATTATCCACTGGCTAATAAATTACATAACAGCCACCTTTTGATAAAATTCTTATTTTCTATTGTAGTAGGATAAGCACTCTAAAAGTATGGTGTATAACTAGTTTTAGCTGAACTATTTTGTGTTAATAAACTCGCAGGTGTTTCAGATTCACCCAGTTATGAAAAAAATAATAATGATGAGATCTACTGTCACTCCAGCAGACGTGACAGGGCTTTCTGTTTCTCTCCTTCCCCTCAAGCACCCTGTTATCAACTGTCCGCGGCATATTTTGGAGGCACACAACAGTGTTCAGGAAGGGGGAGAGGATGGGAAAGTCCTGTTTGCATGAACAGTCGTTCAAATGGGACAAAGTGTAGGGTGGGTCAGTGTAGTTTCCCAAAAATGGCTTTGCAGGCCAAATGGATGGCCAAATTTGGCATGCTAGCCAGAGTCTCCCCATGACTGTAGTACATCAAGAAGCATTGTTGCAGTAAAGTATAGTAGACCATGGAGTCTTGCCTCAATAAATGAGAGGGTTCACCTAGTTAAGATAAATGTATATCTTTGCAACAACTTGCATTGATGAAAGATCATGCTGATGTGCCCTCTCTACCACATCATATATCCCTAATGAAGAGCTGGTTTGAAATAAAATAAAATAAAATAAAATAAAATAAAATGTAAAGTAAAGTATTGGCCGGTAATCTTGAAAGCTGAGTAAGAGATGAGCATGCAAAAACACCTTTTGTTGAACCATAAAGAGTACTTTAAATACGGAGTTTTAAAACTGAATTTTTATCTGAGATAGCTTCTAGAGTGAAAATGAAACAAACCTCTATCTGTGAGCATGAGAACAACCATGTTTATAAGAGACGTGAGAGAACCACTCCCCCCCCCCCCCCAAGAGAAGATGTTTGGCAAGCAAAAAATCTGCTTGGTTTTGTGTGTCTGCTCTTGTAATTTACAGCAGTCGGCGTTTTAGCAAGAGCGAGACTTAATGTTAAATAACTCTATAGTTCCACAAAGTCATTAGTTCAGCAGTTCATATAGTTTCATAGCAATCAGAAAGAGTTTCATTGAGAGGAAGGGGTTTAAGACTTTTGTGCACACATCTACAAACCAGCTGGCTCTTGTGCAGCAAGTCTTCTGACAGAAAACGCTCAGAATCTAGCAATATATTGTTTTATGTTACAAATTAGAGAAGATGTGGCAGAAGTGCCAAGGAGATGCTGTTAGTTGAACAAATTCATATTCAGAACCAGTTAAATTACAGATTTCTGTGACATTCAAAAATATGATATAGCTGGTTCTTTACAATACTCCCCTTCCTTTCCCACCCCCAATCAGTACTGAGCTACTGTCCGGTATGTTTGTATCATAGTGTTCTGCTATCTATATTTTCATTCACATGAGGGATAAAATCAAAGGCTAAGCTACTCATATCCAAACTGCATGAGTAATTTTGAATGCGTTAGCTGATGATGTTAACAAAATGCCCTTGTCCAATCCTAATTTGTGTGATTACCTTCAGTCTCCCTCAATTCCCTCTGTAGTTTAGATTAGATAATAGCATTCTTTGCTTTTGTGTTAAGCTTATGGCTAGTAGTAAATAGACCTGTTTTTCAGTGCTGATAAAGAAAATCTCATCCCTTTCAGGGAAATACTGCTTATGTGGGTGGAGCAGAAAAGAAGAACCAAGATCTATCCTGAAGATAGTTTGTCAAGCTCTTTGAGGTTTTTTGTGATGAAAAGTCATATATAAGTGCGAGACGGCTGTTGATTAACTTTGATTGCCATTCTTCATGTGTTCACAGCAGTTTAACTATGTCTCTTTCTAAACCATTTTTAAAGAAATGTTAAAAATAGAAACAGTTCTTCTCACACAAAGTTATACCAGCTAAATGCTGGTATATCTTTATCACGTTTTAATGTTTTAAAATTCATGTGTGTATCCTTCAGCAGCTGGAAGACTGGCTGACAAACAAACAAAAAAAACCCCATCAAACCATTTGGTGACAAATCTGCATGTGATGATAAAGGGCCAGACGTCATCCTATTTTATCTAGTTGTACCTTTCATCTCAACGCAGAGCTATACAACTTCATTAAAAGTTAGGACTTTGTACCAAGGAAATACTAGAACCTGTTCTGTGCCCATTAAGTAGCACCACTGATTTGCCTTCTGTTGATTACATATACCTGGTACACTATTTTGACTATTTTGAACTGCTGTTTTCGGCCTTAAGGCATCAGAAATTCTGATCAGTGCTAGAGTCAAGTGTGGCAATGACTTGTTCTATTTTTCAAATGCTTTTCTTTCCTGCATGCCTCCTCTGCTGAATGTTCTGTTTTGCACAACGCACAGCTCTAATCCAGTCAAGTCTGCTAAGGTTTCCTGCATTACCATCCTAAAACAGAATTGCAGGGTAGGGCTTAACACCCAATACTTTTATTCAGAACCATGTTTCCCCCTGCAAAATGGATGTTATATGGGTGCAATTAAATATACCAATTGGCACTGTAGTGGCTACATCTGCATCACTTGCAGCTTCCAGACAGTCTTGTTTGTTTGTTTCTTACATTTATATCCCACCTTTTTCTCCAAGGAGGCCAAGATGGTGTACGTGGTTCTCCTCCTCGTGTAATCCCTACAACCAGTGCTTTTTTTTAAGGTACTGACCACCACCACCACCACCCAAACCCAAGAACCAAATACCCAGAGTAGTTGCTGGCATTCAGTCTTCATCCACCCCATTACTACTTCCAGCACGTATGTGGCCTCAACTAATTCAAATGTTATAGAGAAAAAACTGTATCATAGAATTGTAGAGTTGGAAGGTACCTCAAGGGTTATCTAGTCCAACCGCCTGCAAGGCAGGAATCTCAGCTAAAGCATGCATGCGGAGCAAAGCGCAAGAGTCAGGGAGGAATCTAAGCCAGTGCACTTGCTCTCGCTTGGCAATATGGGCTGGCAGCAGCAGCCCTCATGGGGTCCAGGCACTCATTCACATATTGATGACACCATGCTCATTATGTAAAGATAACTTCTTCCAGTGGCTATGTATAGATGTTGAACACCATGGGGAGAAAGCACAGTTGCCAGTGAAACAGGCATTTGCAACCCACTGGACCCAACCAGTCAATGCCTTCTGTTTAGCTGTTACAAGCCAAGATGGGCAAGGCTTGAGGGTACCTGTGGTAGCCAAACTCCTTCAAGCAACTTGTCCATAATCTCAGAATATCCACAACCCCTGAATCTGATCTCATACCATTTTACTTAAGGACCATTTTACTCTGGATCATGCCAGAGGCTCAGCTAGGCCAGCAGCCTATTCTCATAGTGGCTAACCAGAAATACTGGGAGGCCTGAAACAAGACTGGAGTACAATAGCACTGGTGCACTGAACACCGCCTTTACAAACAATGGTGTCTCATTCAGGCTAGTATGAGTGACTGTGCTTTGCAAATTTGTCACAGCAGACCACTGAGAGACTCCATTTTACCAGTCCATACCAGTCCAAATAGTTGTGCTGGATGGCTACCCGAGGACTTAATTTCCTTGCCACCATCACTGCCATGAGCCTGTCCTTTCATCTGTGCTCATTCACTGTGAGAAATACATCACCTGTAGTCAAGGCTATCACCCTGCCTATTTCAGCATTCTGAGCTGCCCAGGGAGCCAATTAAGCACCACAGCACTGGAGAGGACACTTAGAAGTAGTTGTGCCAGTGTCCTTCCTCTTCTCACTATTCCATAGTGAGGCCAGGCCTTGACAGGAGCACTAAGCATATCAGAGCAATCAGAAGTTCCTTAGGTTCCCTAAGGCTTTAGGGAAATGCCATCTTCCTTTGCTAGTCCAGACTACAAGGAAATGGGCTGTCCGTGACAGTGGAATGACTGTAACCAGCACAGAACCAATTCCAAACTGTTTTATGGGAAGCACTAGATGAAGGGTCCTTGTGTGGCAAATACCCAATGTAGTAAGACAGCTCCATGAAGTCCTGAGCTGGTTTAAACAAGTTAGCCCTAGCATGGATGTTGAAATGTGTGGGCACCCCACACCACCCCAAGACCACTTCTTGCAGCTCAGGGAGGCTGATGGGCAGTACGCCAAAACTATTCCTGTTCTGTGTCTCAGACCCAGCATGAGGAACTGCCCCTCAAATCCAGTACCCAGGAAGAATGGTTTCCTGGTGAAGAAGATTGCATTTTTATGGATGATAGCAATTCTGTCTCCTTTCCAAGCTGGATTGGTTTATACCTGAAAACTTTGGCAGATAGATCTGGTCCACCTGGTTCATCCACCTCAATAATACATTCCAGGTCAGCCATCTCATCCATGATCAAATCTTGAATGAGAGGTGCTTTCTCGTGGACTGACGTGGCACATAATAACAGTACCACCAGGTTTGAGGGCAAGCTAACATGGCAACCCAAATCTTGTCAGCTGAGAGATGACCTTGAAGGGTCTACAACACTTAAGATATCTGCCACTTCTTTCCATTAAGTGGCAGAATCATCTCCCAGCGCTATGCCTCCTCCTGCCTGTGACCCTGGCTCTGTGCACCTTCACTTTGTGCATTGCAGGCAGAACACAGCAGAGAAACAAATGTGTTGAATGGCCACATGCTGTTTGAATAGCTTCAGAGAGTGTCCCTTTGTTGTGAGCACTGCTTGTATGTACATGGGGGGGGGGGACCCTCTAAATATTGCCCATTACCTGTTACAAGGTACAAGTTGAAATAGTAATTGCAGGGTGGAGGGTAGCTAGTATGATTGCAGTTAATAAATATTTTTACTCTGTTCTTTGACTCTCAGATCTGGAGAAGAAGGGTGGTTGGAGAAGGAAGATTTGACTGGGCTGAGTTGTACAAATACAGTGTTGCAGACAACTGTGACTGACTGCCCTCTTAATCATGTGACTGAAAGAATCATAGATGCAAGGAAATTTGGGCACCTAGAAGTTATAGCCTGTTATCAAATCCTCAGCCTCAGATTAAAAAAGGGGGACATAATTTAATACTGAAGAGTTTTTAATATATTTTCAATTAATAATAATAAAAATTATAATCTATGTGATTTTTAAAATGTTTTATGCAAAACCTCATTGAGTTAAATCCTAAAAGGAGTGCTTAGTAATGCATATTACCTTATTAAATCAGTTTCTTACCTTTCAGTCATAAATATTCAAAATTCCTTTTCAGTATTTCTTATTTCCCAGAAGGTAGAATTATCCCACAGAGAGAAGCTACCATTAGCTAATAAAGAGATACAAAGTAGCACTTTATCTTGTTGCTACAAATTCTTAAAATCCAAAGTTAGAATGGGCATATACTCATTTGCCTCACAACACAAAAATAAACCTTTTATGTTCGGTAACTACAGATAATTTTTCGTTATTCAAAATATTTATCAGTAACTAACATACTTTAACACTGCATTCTGTTGTATTCCTAAATTGTACCTTATTACCATATATGATAATATATGAGGCATAGATAATAAACCAATATTTTAAGTAAATATGTTACAATAAGCAATTTCAACTTTTTCTTTAGTTTGTATTTGTGGATAATTACTAATCTTAGTTCTGTTGAGAACAGACTACAAGCTTCCCAGGGTGCACATTTTTTTCTCCAGGTGTTTAGAGTGGTAGCCTAGGATGTGGTCTCAATTGCTTGACTGTTGTTTTCCCACTTTATTAATTAATCATTTATTTACATTTCTGTTACAAACTTTGCAAGAAGCAAAGCACTCTTAATTATTCCAACATCTCTTCTGCTTGCAAAAAACATTATTTTGGCACCATGCTAAGTCAAAGTGAGTGAGTAAGTAAGTAAATAAATAAAAAATATATATAAAAAAAACAATAAAAAGGGAGGAGGGGAAAATCTATGGTGCATGCAGATAATAAGAACTTAGCATATTGGACTAATTTGTGGCAGGGTGTTGCTGAGAGCAAAGCAAACACAAAAGTTGAATTGTATAGAGGGGAAAAAACCTCGTTTCATCTGCACACTGGATTGTTCAGTTAACATCTCATCAAATTTTTAAAAAAGGTAAACAAGATTAACTGTTTACTTGAAGTGAACTGAAGTCTGGATGTTTTTCTGAAGAACACAATGTACTGTTGTATCTTGTTTCCAGAGTGGTGTTTATCATAATTCCTTGTGCTGTGGTTGGTAGAGTGCTGGGAAGGCACTCCGCCCACTCATGGCTCATTCCTGCTCTCGCTCTCGCTCTCCCTCCGATTGAGGCCTCACTGCAGGACTGTAAAGCAGAGGGAGATGTCCTGTGTCAGCTTTGCTGCTTGTCATGAGCCGACATTTACCTAGAATGAAATAACAGAGGCCATTTCCTGGAATTCTCGATGGGCTGCTGAGAAGCACTACCATAACTTTTGTAAACAGTCTGCTCACATACACACAAGACTCTCTCTCTCAGAGGCATGCACATATGAAACAGAGCCAGCAAAAGCACTCAGAACCGAAAACAATTGAAAAGTCTCTGCGTGTGTTTTAGAGAGGAGGAGGGGGAAGAGAACCAAGATTAGTAACCTGAAGCAGGAATTGTCTTTTGCCAAACAAGGATCTCCAGCAGATCCCTTTCCTTGCTATTTCCCCTCTCTGTTGTGTAGTTTATTTTGCTGGTGTAGGATATATTTTTAGTTCAGTGGCAGTTCAACAGAAAGAATATCTCAAATGTAGGCACCATTCCACAATCAGCTATGTTTTATTTCACTTGCTTTGTGCATCCATTGAAGCTGTGATGTTTATATTTGCTTCATGTTACTAAGATAATTTTGGAACGGTCCTACAGTTTTCTGGTTTTTTTCTTTCTTTTTTTAAGTTCTAGTTCTGTGGTGTATTTACAAATTATCTTAGCATCCCATTCAGAGGGCAGCTGTAGAGAAATGCTTCCAAATCCATTCTCATCTCTGCATACAAATTACGTCTGATTGTTCGAAGGTTAAATCATTCCATTAGAGATTATCTATCTCTGAACCAGTACAATTTTGTTTTCATTTTTTAAATGTAATTTTTGAGAATTCATGTTTGCATTGTCTTTGAAAGATCTGATCTCTTTTTAACTTTGTCACAAACTAGTTGTCAAAAATATACATGGTCTGGACTTTCCCATCGGAAGGTGCTTTCTGATGCTGCTTGTCCAGCTTCTTCAGTTGGGAGAATTGGACCCTCTCTTTAACCAACCCACATGGGTTTCTCACGTTTAGAGACTAGAGCACCTCTCTTCCCTCTGCCATGGAATCATTAACCTTTCTCCTCAGCTCTCTTTGAATAAGAGGTAAAAAGCAGGAGCTCTCACATCCACTGCAGAGCAGGCTAGGGTTGTGGGGACATCCTGTAGTATGTGGCATTTGATCACCAGTGATCCAGATAACCGTTATCTATCTCTAGTTGACATATCATATCAAATCAACTGACTCTTACAATCTTCTGTGGTGATACCCAGCTGCTGTAGGCAACAACCAGCTCTTAATTTACTCTAACTCTTGAGTGAAGGAATTATAAGAGTTACATTTTTAATTTCTTTCTAAGGGGGGGCAACCACCACCTAATTACTGAGTTGCATCTGCGCTAGTTCAGCCTTTCTTTCACTTTGGTCAAAGCGTGTTGCATGTAATCTGGCATACAGGAGTAAGATTCCCCTGAGTTGTCAAGAAATAAGTTCTACGTTTAGAAGATTTATTAAGATTAGGGATGGAAATATCAAGGGGATGGGAAGCAGATAGGCAACTTTAAAAATAAACAACAGTTAACTCTCTAAACAACCTAAACAGTTCACAAGCCAACATTTCATAATGCCAGTTTGCTTGTGCTTCTATTCCTCAAGGCATAGATGCATCAAAAAGACTAAAAAACATTTTTTTAAAAGACTTGCCTTCACAAGTTTTGTAAGTAGATTAATTAACCCATGTTTTAGGGGTGAGAATTTAATGCTGCTTAATTAAATCCACGTAAGATCCCACATATGTCCTTTTCTTTAGTTTGATTAGCTTTACCTTACGCTCTCTCTTAACTCACAGTCTCAACATCAATTCCTGGATCTTTGGGGGAGGTAGCCCCATAATCTGATGGAGGTTGGGCTTGCAACAGAATTCTCTTATGCTGCTTATGCTTTTTATATGGTATTTCAGACAAAGTGAGTGTGGTACCACCGTCCAACTTTCCTTCCTCTCCCTGACCCTCTGTCATGTATCTCCCTAATTTTTGCCTTATTCAGTTGCTTCAGATCAACCTGAGGGGCATGCTTCCAACCATAAGATCTTCTGGTCATGCTGATTTATTGTGACCATAAGAATATAAGAGAAGCCCTGTTGGATCAGATCTAGCACCCATCTAGTGCAGCATCCTATTCTCACATTGGTCAACCATATACCGTACATTTTGAACTCTCATCAATTTCCCCACTTTCGCTCACCAGTAATTATTGTGCAGAGACGTACAGAGAGCAGCACTGAGGCTGCTGCTGTGTGTCTTAAGCTAGATGCATATTGTGCCAGCCTTGAAAGACTTGCACTGGTTGCCAGTTCACTCCCAAGCCCAATTTAAACTGTTAAAATGGCAAAGATATAGAGATAAGCAAATTTTGGAGTAACTCAATGCCTGTAATGTTGGAGATACGATTGGCAATCATGCCATTGTTTTTAAAAAACTACCAGGAAAGTTGAGGTGCTATTGGCACCACAGCACACTAGGTGGAGAGGTTTAAGTCTTCCCTTCTCAATCACACTCAATAAAAATCTCTCCTCCTTATGCAGCAATTAGCATTATGAAAAGAATATTCCATTGCTGAAAATGGGAGTTCCCCCTTTAATTCTAATTGCAGAGTATGTGTGGGATTATTACCATGATCACAACTGGATCTACGCTACTGTTCTACTGATGGCATCTTCCGCCCTGGTTCCTGGTATTTAATGTTTTAAAAACCCATGACATAATGGTTAATCATATCATTAACATAATGTGTACTTAGGCCCTAATTGGCAATCACTCTGAAACCAGACAAGCCTTCTCCAGACAGGGACTATTCCCTTTGCTGCTACCACTTCTTTGGGGTGGAAGGAGAAATGGGATATGGATTTCTCCATTGTTTCATATTGGCAACTTACTTCTTCTCTGGGGAAGAAAAGAAAATGGTTTAAATGAATTAAGTCTGTGGTTGAAGGCAGTTGAGCCACAAAAATGTTGGAAATGGCCTTATAGAACATAAGAGCCGGGGGTTGTGAACCATGAAATTAAAACACTTTCTTCCTCCTGGTATGCTCCCTAAACCCTTTGTATAATGGGTGTTTCCCTATCTTCAAAAAGGGGGGGGGGGGGGAGAGAGAAGATCCAGGTAACTACTGACCTGTGAGCTTGATATTAATACTATGAAAGGTCCTAGAACAGATAATTAAACTGTCAGTCTGTGAGCATTTATAAAAGGATGTTGAGATTAGTAAGACCCAGCATTGGTTTCTCAGAAACAAGTCATGCCAGGATGGAGCAAGCATGTTTTCTGCTGCTCCAGAGACTAGGACCCGAACCAATGGCTTCAAGTTATTTAGTCGAGATTCCTGCATTGCAGTGGTTTGGGCTAGATGACCATTTTGGTCCCTTCCAGCTCTACAATTCTATGAACCTATGGTAGTCAAAGTGGTGCCCTCTAGATGTTGTTGAGTTGCAACTCCTATCATCCCTGACCATCAGCCATGCTGGCTGGGGCTAATGGGAGTTGGAAATCCAACAATATATGTCGGCTACTCTTCCTCTCTAAAGAGCTGAAGTTCAGAGCTGGCAGCCATTGATCATCCCTGAGACCTTTTGCTGTGTATAGCACAGAGGAGGAAGGTTTCAGAGGGTGAAAAAGGGGGAGGAGATCTCCTTAGCAAATACTGAAGAGTGCTGAGGCATTTTGTACCTCTGTGTATGCCACAAGACATACTAATGCAGGTGGCCTTCTATTTACATTTCAGGAAATCTGTACATTTTTAACAGTATCTTGAGGGAAGACTGTGGCCCTAAGCATAAATCCCATTGAGGTCATCATGAGTATAGCTAGGACAGTGCTGTAATGTAGCATATAAGGATGTTTCTGCATGTTTCCTTTAATGCTACATAGTTAATGCTCTAGTGCAGGGGTTCCCAAAGCATGTGCCATGGACCACCAGTTGCCCATGAACTTCGTTCTGGCTTATCTGTAAAAATACAATTAAAAATCACATAATATCTGGCATAGCACATTACAATTACTACAATGGGGCAGAAAACTCATTAAGTGGTCAACCAAGACCCGCAGCAATTTACAGGTGGCATGTGGGGGGAAACAGTGGGCAAACCACTGCTCTAGTGCAATCTGCTAGAGTTGGAATTTCAGTTGTGGTTGCACACTTCAAACTGTTTTTCCTGCTGACATTCCCTGACCCCATGCATACTACAAATGCATAAGAGGTTGGCACATATGGCACATTACAAGTGGGCAGTCACCCAGGTTCTGTTTATTTTATTGGCTGTAAAAGACATTTGTAAACCCGTGATGCTTAACCAAATATGGTTTATGCTCAACTGTGCCTAGTGGTACGGTTCGCAGCAATTGTTTCCAACCTTGCCATTCAAAAGAAAACAAAACTACTGAGGTTGGTTATGTGCAATCATATGTTAGTGCATCAATTACAAAACAAATTGTTTTTGTGTTATTGTGCTTCTGTGAAAAAGAAAAAGTAAACAAAAGGTGAACACCAGGAAGTGTTGAATGGGAAAGGTGCAGGCAAGTAATGCAGCTTAAAAGAGAAAAGTGTAGAAAAGGGGATATTAACATAAAGACACCACCATCAAAGGGCAAGACAATAGCACTATTCTACTGGTTGTATGAAGATGGTGTACTATAATCCTGTTTGAAGAAAAATAAAATGATCACAAATAAGGACTTAAAACATTGAAAGATACCAGGGAAAATATTAAAATTCAATACTTGGGGAGCAATTCTGCCTAGAGATTGCAGAATAATGTAACAGTGCAATCCTAAACATGTCTATTCAGAACTAAACCCCATTGAGTTTAATCTGACAGGCTCTTAGGTGTGTACAAGATTTCACCTTGAGAGCATGGGTGTAGCCGGGGGGGGGCAGGGAGTGGCAGCTGCCCCCCCAAATCAATGAAAATACATGAAAATACATAGCAAACTCGGGTTTTGTCCTCCCCCAAGAAAAGGCCTGGCCCCTTCCCCCAACAAAAATCTTGGCTACGCCCATGCCTGAGCGAACTAATCTTATCAATTTTTGACACAACAGCTTTTATGGAACCATCCTTCATTATACACCTTTAGGCACCAGGCAAAAATGTTCTTCTTTAACCAGGCCTTTGACTGATTGACATTCAGCGCCCTTTTAAAATGTGTTGGGGAGGAGGGGTTATTGGGTTGTTCTTGTTTTTGATTTTATTATGTGTTTTGTGTTTTTATATTGCGATTTTATGCTGTGAACCACTCTGAGACCTGCAGGTATACTACTACTACTACTACTACTAATAATAATAATAATAATAAATCTGCTAAACATGGAAATAGTCATATTTGCTTCTCTGTAGATATGAAAGGATTTCTAGCATAGATTTTCAAGTTAGCTGTCATGATGTGGGAAATTTTCCATTTCATAAGTTCATTAGTATGAATGAATGGATGTCACTAACAAATAAATAATAGCAAGCGTGACAGTTTCAAAGTTTTTAGCTTAGTTTACTAAATACCCCCTACCCCCCAAAAAGCTAAAGAAGATACCTGTAGGGGAACAGAAATTTTATGATTGCTAATTTGTACAGAAACATTTTCCAATTCAATTTTTTTCTGCAAAAACCACATCACTGCTTAGATGTAATTCTGATTAGTGCTATTCAGGTTCTAGTTATTCTAGCTTTTATTTTTTTGGGATGTATTTCAAGGAGGATGCAATAGCCAGCATCTGCTGTGGGGGTGTGAGAATATTATACATCTGATAAAAGTGATGCGGAGCACTTTAAAAGTGATATGGAACACTTTAAATTGCTACAAGTAAGATGTACAGAAGAGCCCCTCTAGGGTTACAGACAAAAATAGGTTGTGTTTTGTGTCCTTTTGTTCCTACACATGTGTCTCTGATTCTGATTGCACTGGAGATTACATTTGCAGTAGGTGGAGGGATTTTGTTTGTGTTTGAGAGATTCAGATAAATTAAATCTTCGTTTGGGTGGAGTTTCAAAGGTTGCTGTTGATTGTAAGCCACATCAGGAGAAGTTAAGGAGCTCCACCTCAAGACTTGACCAGACAAGTTGGTGGATTGGAACTCTGTAGGCACAGTTTTGTGCCTGTTTTTTGTTGTTGTTTTTTTACAAAGCAGCACAGAAATCTTATTTTGTGTGCGTGCACCTCCTCATGCTTTAGTTGCTTCTAGGAGGGCGCATACGCAAAGAGATAAGAGTCTCCTGTCAGGGAGCAGACATAATCAGCAGCACCCTATCTTGGATGAGCAAATGTTGCCATATATATCAGGAGGGTGGGCTATACACTTAAACTTTTTTATAGCGTCTCCTTTTTTCCTCCCTCCTCATCTGAGCTTTGAAGAAATAAATACATCAACAGAAGCCTGAGGGGTCAGTCTCCTGTTGTAAAGCATATAATTGTTCCCACTATTTTGTGTGTGTCTTCTTTACTCCTTTCTGCAACAGCAATTGCAGACCCCATGTTCTCACTACATTCTTCTTGTTCTAATGCCTTTCTTTTGAGCTGCACCTGTCTGTCTTATGGAGCGCTATTCAGTCTTACTCCTTTGGGGGAGCAAAATGTATACAAGGAAACACAAGTCTCTAACCATGTTGTGGGGTTTACATGTATAACTACTGAATAGAAATCCCTTTTCCACCTTTTCCAAGAAGGATGACTAACTAGGAGGGGGCATGATGACATAATACCATAATCATTTCCAAATATCCACTTGGAAGTGAATAAATCTAAGCATTACCACCACACTCATAAAAATGCAAAATAATTGGCCTCGCCTTCCCTCTCCCCTGCCTCCAGCTCTTTTAGGAAATTAACAGAATATTCCCAAGCTTTGAAATGAGATTAACCGTGGCCTAGTTCACAGATTGGTAAATCTGTGTCTAGCCTGTGCCATTGCAAATATATGCCCCCCAATACAAAAATTAAAATAAATAGTTGCTTAGTAGAGAAAACTCGGTGTTATGAAGGACAGACTTACTTTAGCCTTAAAAACCTGACATGCCAGTTTTTTGTGTAGGACTTTTAAAAATATGTATTTATATTTGGTGTGGAGGAATGTTAAATCCTGCTGGTTGTCATCTGTCTGTCTTGAGAGACAATGGTGTGCACCTCTTAGGGTGAAGTCAAAGTGCTGTGTTAGCAGCACCCGAGAGACCTCCCCGGCGTCAGGCACACCAGGTTCTGCCCAACATTGCAGGTGCCCAGTGCATGCATGTGACATCAAATGGTGGGAGGAGGGCTGACAGGGCCGTTGTACCCTCCCAAAGGCCTGAGGTGACCTGGTTGCAGCCGCAGGAGGGCCCACCGCAGCTTGGCGCAGTCACAGGAGGGCCCAATGGAGCCCGCCCGGCTGCGAATATTGAGGGGGCCTGGCTCCCTCAGTGAAATGAGGGGGGGACATGGGCCCTCACGGCCCTGCATAGATGGCATGCCTGCCCAGTGCACAAGCCTGGGCAGTGTGGATGGATGTCCTGATCTGCCCAGCCAACAATACTCCCCTCTTGTTCTTGCTGATGTGCCCCAAAGGAAAGCAGAGCAATATATCTGGCACCAGCTTGGCTGCAGGACTTGCCAGAAGGAGGCATACAAGGCGCCGTCCAACCATATTAGGGACTCCACTCAAGATTTGTTTAGGGTTCATCCTTATCCTTTTCTTCTCCTGAAGATATCCCACAAGGCATCGGAGGTTTAGGAAGAGAGTTTTCCTTCTCCTGTCAGATGGGCTACCTTCCCAGGTTGACAAGCTCCACCTGCCCCTCATTTCCCTCTACAGCATGTGCCCAAACTGCCTTCTTGACCGTTGAACCCACTGCTGGTCTCGTTCGCTCATTCTGCCAGAGCCTATCTTCTCATGCAGGAGAAGACCCTAACTCACTGAGGGTTTGAGACCTATTGGCTACCCTCACCTGGATTAGCTGGCCAGTCAAAGCCATTCCCAAGGTGTGGTTGCTGATAGCTTCTAAGAGCCACAGGTGAGAGCTAAGTGCAGGCTAGGGACCAAAGGTGGAAAAAGCACTCTGGAAGGAGCACGATGTCTCCCCTATCAGAGGTGCTATCCCTCCGCTAACACCCCATATACCCCTAAATCATTCTAACCTCCACGATATATGTCAAGCACATTGTTAACATTTTTTTTTTTAAAAAAAAAAAACCTTTATTGTATCACCTCAATTAAAAAACATTTGTACATCTTCCATAAAAGCCGACACAAAAACAACAAAAAAAAAGTATCAAGTATCAAAGAAATCGAAATACAAAAATCAATTTCAAGTTTCTTACTACTTAAATGCACATATCTTATATACATCAGATTCATTATCAGACTTCCCACCACCACGTCGAGAGCCATAACTCAACAGTATATTCAGCAGTGTCTTCATCTAGTCGTAGTTCATACCTCGCGGTTTTTATATCGCACCAACTGTAATTTTTACATTTCCCAAAGTCAACTCCATGTATGAGAGAAATTTATTCCAATTGTTAATAAATTTGTTATTTCTCTGTTGCCTGATCTTTTGAGTCATTATTGCTGTATCCATGTATTCAATTAGTTTATTTTGCCAGTCACTGATCGAGGGGACATGCGGTGATTTCCAACTCTGCGCTAACAGTATCCTTGCGGATACTGTTGCATACTGAAAAAAGATTTGGTCGTCTTTGTTGATTTCTTCTCCTATCATTCCTAAGAGGAATGCCTCGGGCTTTTTTGGGAATGTATACTTTAGAATCTTTTTTAGCTCGTCATATACCAACCCCCAGAATTTTTTTATCTCTTCGCAGGACCACCACATATGGAAGAAATCTCCCTCTTTCTTCCTACACTTCCAGCACGTCTTGTCCCCAGTTCTATACATTTTGACTAATTTTACTGGTGTGATGTACCACCTGTACATCATTTTCTCCATATTTTCTCGGAATCTGACGCAAGCTGAAAATTTCATGTCTTTAGTCCATAATTTTGTCCATCTTTCATATTCAATGGGGTGTCCTAGGTCTATAGCCCACTTAATCATAACATCTTTAATTTCCTCGTCCATTGTATCCCAGTCTAATAACTGGTTATACATTTTAGTTAGGAGTTTGGATTTTCCCTCTATTATTTCTAGTTGGAATTTGGATTTGTTCTTACTCATTCCCGTTTTTTTGTGCTCCCTCCAAATGGCGTTAATTTGATGATACTGGAGCCATCCCGATAATTTATCTTTTAATTCTTCGTAGGTTTTAATTTCCCATCCTTTATCTGATCTTCTCAGGAGGTCAGCGTATGTCCATCTTTTACCTTCCATGTTTAGTTTCTTAGTTATTAAGATGTCGACGGGTGACAGCCACCAGGGGATATCTTTTTCTACTAACCTTTTACATCTGTTCCACACCTCCAACAACGCGCCTCTTATGATGTGGTTGGAGAATCCTTTGTGTAATCTCCCCCTGTCCTGCCACAGGTACGCATGCCACCCATGTCTAATATTAAAACCCTCCAAGTCCAATAGATCCGTGTTGTCCAAAGCTATCCATTCCTTAATCCAGCAGAGGCATGAAGCCTCGTAGTATAATTGCAAGTTTGGCACTGCAAACCCTCCTCTATCCCTTCTGTCAGTGAGCAACTTATATTTAATTCTGGCCCTTTTACCCTGCCAGATAAATCTGGAGAGGGTCCTCTGCCAATCTTTAAACATAGTAGTACCCCTGACTACTGGGATATTTTGGAATAGGAATATCATCCTTGGGAGGATGCTCATTTTGATGGCTGCCATTCTTCCCTCCCAAGAGAGTTGTAATCTATTCCAGCTGTCTAGGTCTCTTTTGCACTCTTTCCAGGTTCTTTTGTAATTATCTTCCACCAGATTTATATTTTTTGGTGTAATCCAGATACCTAGATATTTAACCTTTTTTGATACCGTTAACCCGGATTCCGACTCGATTTTGTTTTTTAGTTGTTCATCTACATTTTTTATCAGCATCTTCGTTTTGCTTTTATTCAGTTTAAAGCCGGATAGTCTACCAAACGTTTCCATTAATTCAATCAATGTATTAATCCCTTTTTCTGGATCTTCTATTGAAACTACTAAGTCATCAGCGTAGGCCTTAACTTTGTACTCTTTTGTGCCTATTCTGATCCCTCTTACTTCAGATGTTTCTCTTATCTTGTTTAAAAGAGCTTCCAGAACCAAAATAAACAGCAGGGGCGACAAAGGGCACCCCTGTCTTGTACCTTTGGTGATCTTAAGTGAATTAGTCAGGTTACTATTAATAATTACTTTCGCTCTTTGCTCTGAATAAATCGACTTTATAGCTTCTAAAAATGGCCCTCTTATTCCAACCTTTTCCATACACTTTATAAGGAAGTGCCAGGATACATTATCAAAAGCCTTCTCGGCGTCTATAAATACTAAGGCAGCGGGGATGTCGATTCTAAAGTCCAAATATTCAATTATGTTAATTATATGTCTTACATTATCCTTGATCTGTCTGCCGGGCAGGAATCCGGCCTGGTCTTTATGGATCGCTCTATTCAAGTATTTCTTTAATCTGCTAGCCATTATTCCTGCAAAGATCTTATAGTCATCATTGAGCAGTGATATTGGTCTGTAATTCTTTATATCGAGCGTATCCGAATCTACTTTCGGAATTACCGTTATATATGCCTCTCTCCATGAGTCAGGTATTTTTCCCCCTTGTAGAATGTTGTTGATTACATTACATAGAACCGGGGCCAAGTATTCTTCTAAAGTTTTGTAGTATTTTTGAGACAGGCCATCCGGGCCTGGAGCTTTCCCCGGTTTCATTTTCTTAATAATGTTCCTGACCTCTTCCACTGTTATTGGGTCATTTAAGAGTGTTTTTTCTTCTTCTAGTAGTTGTTCCCCTCCACTATTTTCCAAATATCTGTTTATCTCATTTATATCCTCATCTTCCTTCTTTTTATACAGAGCTTCATAATATTGCTGGAACTTTCCCTTTATCTCATTAGGATCTTCTATTATTTGGGCTTCATGTTTGATTTTATTGATTACTCTCTGTTTTTTCCTTTTCCTCAATTGCCACGCTAGTAATTTGCCTGTTTTATTTGCCGACTCGAAATATTTCTGTTTCATCAGTTTTATTCCCCACTCTATTTCTTGGTTTATCAATGTTGAGTATTGGGTTTGTAATAATTTGCTGAGTTGTTTGTTCTTTTCGTCTTCGGGATTTTTTATTAAATTTCTCTCTGTTTCTTTTAATTGTTTAATTATTTCCGCCTTTTTTGCCTCTCTCAAATTCTTTTTATACTTATTCTGTTGGATCAGGAAACCCCTAAATACTGCTTTACTTGCATCCCAGACCACATCGATTTTTGTTCCTTTATTCAGGTTTTGATCAAAGTATTCTTTCAAAATGATCTTTGCCTTACCGATTGTATCTTCCTGTTCCAATAAGTAATCATTCATTCTCCATCTATACGGACCTGCTAATTTACACTTTAGTTCCAAAAATATAGAGTTGTGGTCTGAGAGTGTTCTGGGATCTATTTCACATTTCACCGATCTTGTCGAGAGCTCTCTGGAAACCCAGATCTGGTCAATTCTACCCCAGCTTTGATGAACTCCCGAAAAATGTGTAAACTGCTTTTCTGTAGGGTTTTTGAACCTCCAGATGTCAATTAAATCTAGGTTTTCTTGGAGGTCATCAAAAGTTTTGGGGAGTTTCCCTTGATTCCTTTTTCTCTTTTTTTGACTTCTATCTATCTCTGGTTCCGGGACTCCATTCATGTCACCAAGTACAATTAGGTTATGGTTTTCCAAATCCAATAGTATTTGTTCCAATTTTCTATAGAATTCAGTTTGGTTTGTGTTGGGGGCATAGATCGATACTACATTAATCCTTTCCCCTTGGTGGGTAATTTGAACTCCGAGGATCCTCCCTTCTTCATCTTTGTAAATCAGTTTGGGTTCTAATTTCTCTTTCACATAGATTACCAAACCTCTCTTTTTATTCGCTTCTGCGTTTATAAATTCCACTCCTAATTTTTTGTTAACCAGTATATGTTTGTGTTTTTTAGCTACATGGGTCTCCTGGCAGCAAATCACATCGCATTTTTTATTTCTCAGGACTTTCTCTATTTTATTTCTTTTTGCTTTTTCATTTAAACCGTTAACATTCCATGTTAGAAAAGTTAAAGACATTGCTAAAATTATATATCGAGTTTATTCAAAACTTTCAACTCCTGACTTCTTCCTCCTCTTCCGTGTTCCCCTCTTCCACCTGCTATCCCTCCGCTAACACCCCATATACCCCTAAATCATTCTAACCTCCACGATATATGTCAAGCACATTGTTAACATTTTAAGGAGAAGTAAGTGAAGCTCATAGTGGGAGGAAATAAAAATCCTAATCTTTGCCTCCCTTCTTATCGCGTCTTGCCTTTGTTTGTTTGCTCTTCCCACTGAATCACATGTGCATTTTTCATCCATCTGTTCTCACACTCCCATCCTTTGTGCATTCTCCAGAGTTAACCACACACCTAATGGTATCTTTTTGTCTTGGGGCATCTGCACATGTTGTTGCAGCGTTAACTGCAGGGAAAATCATTTTTACCCCGGGATGGTTTCCACCTGTTTTGATGTTGAGCTAGAAGTAGGCATCTCTTTCCCTGAAGGTTATTTCCTTACCACTAATGAATTGACTCTAACCACGCTTAACTTTTTTATTTATTTCAAATTTCTGCCCCACCTTTTTGCAAAAAGAAGAAAAGGAGACGTCCTGTTGTGCCTGCAAGGCACCTAGGTACAGTTGTAACCATTATTTGGAGACAATAAGAGAGAACCATGAATGCAACTCTAAACTTGGAGAAAGGAGGGATAAAATGGCAATCAATGATTACTGACTTTTTTCAGTATTTATATACTGCTTTTCATGAAAAGGTTCATAACAAGTTTCGGTAACAAAAATGCAGTTTGAAAATCAACAATAGTTCCATGGTAACAGTAAACAGTATTGATATCAGTTAGATGGGGATGTATTTGTTTGCTGGGTTAGCAAGGTGGTGGTGATTGCTAGTTTTAGAGCGCGTTTTCAACAAAGTAACAACATCCCGAGTTGTACTTTCTTGGCAGAAAGTCAAAGTGAAACTGTATTGGAGTCACATTGGATGGCTGCCTAGCTTAGTTCTACCTTTCTGACTGTAGCAGCTTTACTTATTCATTAAACTTATTTGTATATTACATTTCATTATACATGTCCTTCCACGGAAGCTCACAATAAGAATATTAGTGTAATAATTCATAAGGATGCTTCCTGTAGGGCACTTACTGGAAGGCCTGGGAGGGAAGGACAAGAAATTCTAGCCTTGAATATGTTTAAATATGCCTCTTCTCCTCTCTTGTAATCCTTCCCACAGAACAGTTGCTGGTAGATGGCCCTGGGGTAGGGGGTTCCCATTGGAGCAGGCTGTGTCTTACCAGAACCTCAGTTTATTCACCCTAATCCAGCACATTAACTGAGTTTTTTATGTCTCTCCTGTTGACATGGAGAAATAGAACTGGGTGTCATTTTGTATTGATGACACATCACCTCAAACCACAGATGACTTCCCCCAAGGGTTTCAAGTAGATTTTAAATGGAATAGGTTATACACTGGACTCCTGCAGAACACATTGTGACTTTACGAGACTTTACGAGACATGGATTCACACAAAACTCTAAGTCATGGTTTGTTTAAGACAGGGCCAGCCTGCTCATGAGGCTTGGTGAGGCAGTTGCCTCAGGTGGCAGACTGGGGACAGCTGGAAGGGTTGGCAGATGGGGGGGGGGGGCGGAAGTGCACTGCTTGCTGCCACCACTTTTCACCCACCACTGCCTCCTCTGCTGCTTCCACTGCTGCCTGCTCCTCTCCAGCCTCCTTTTCCCTCCTCCACCGCCTTCAGCATGCCGGGGCTTCCTTGGGCCTCCTTCAGTTGCCTCAGGCAGCAGCAGAGGAGGATGTAATGGCAACAGAAGGCGGTGATGGATAAGGGCAGGGTGGCATTTTTTGTTTTGCCTCAAGCAGCACTGGCTTAAGAAATCACATGTTAACCACAAGGGGTCCCACAGACTATCAAACAAACCATGGCTTGTTTCACTGACATTCCCCCCCCCAGCTATTCTTGCCTCTCATGCCTTTTTAGTTTGGTGAACGTCAGGTCAGTGGCCCATCTAGTCCAATTTCCAGTTCTCACAGTTGCCTGTGGAAGGACTGAAAGCAGGATCTGAGAGCAGCACTTGCAATTCTTAGCAATTGGTATACAGAAACTTACTGCCTCTGATAGTAAAAAGTACTAGGAATCATTGCCTTGTGGGGTGGAGGAGATTAATTTTTTGTTACATCCTTATATTTTAAAGCACCATGTGAAATTTCTTCATGGGTACATATAAAGATAATGAAGCTGCCTTCTGTAGAGTCAGAGGCTACATATTGTCTTCCTTGATTGGTGGCTGCTCTCCAAGGCCACAGGCAGAGGACGTCCCATCATTTGGATCTTTTTAACTTGTGTAGCTACAGTAAATCAGTTTTGCTACCAGTTGTGATGAATTAAGATTTCATCAGAATTTACGAAAACCCTGTGAACAAATGTTTAATTCTGAGATGTTAGAGACCTCCTTTGGGCATGCCACTAACAGACTAAATTTTATACACCTTTTTGCAGGTTGTGCCTCCTCGTTCAGGATGCCTATGGAATATTCAGTGAGGTACAATTTCATGCCCTGTTTTCTTCAGAACAGATAGAAGAATGTATCCAAAAATGGGAAGGAAAATACTGTCGTTTATCAGGAATTAAAATATTGCAGAGACTTACTAGAGGGAGGTAAGAATAACACCATAAGTTTATCTTCCAGAACAGTATCTGTGTTAGTCTAATGGCCCAGACTCTTTATCCCGGGTTTGAGCCCTACGTTGGGCAAAAGAGTCCTGCCGTGCAGGGGATTGGACTACATGTCCCTCAGGATCCCTTCCAACTCTACAATTCTGTCATTGTGTAATACAGCAAAAAGACCAGCACCTTAAACACTAATGGTTTTATTAAAGCATAATAACTCCCATGGTCTTTGAAGTGTCACAAGATTCATTGTTGTCTGTGCTTTAAGATTATGCTTTTATGTTGTCTCTGGACTACAACTCTCATCATTCCTGACCCTCAGCCAGGCTAGCTAAGCTGGTAGGAGTTGGAACAATATTCGGAAGGCCACAGGTCCCTGCCATCCCTGATATAAACAATGAGTGACAGACCTGCAGTATGAATGCTATAAGTGGCACTGACAGGATCTGAGGCAGAGAGAGCAAGAATCTGACTAATACAGAAACTCAGGCTTCACATACCTGCACTGTGCTGCTTGCCAGACACAAAGCCACAGCAGAGCATTGGGGGAATGCTGCATATGGGACTATGGTGCATGGCAGTGTGCCACTCTATTGTGACTTGGCAGAAAGGTTGGCCAGGGTCCTCTAGATTGTTCAGTAGTCACACAATTTGGAACCTGTAAACAAAGGGAGGGGGAGAGTTGCATTCAAGCAATCTCGCTCTTATTATTTAAAAATTAGAAAATAGTTTACATTTAGAAAATTAAAAATGTCAATGTAACGAACCAATTATCCTGTTTTCAAGTAAGATTTGATGCTTGGGTAAAAATGATCGATCCTTTGAAACTTTTTAGTTCTTCTCTCCACTCAGATGATGGGAGTTGTAGTCCATAGGGCTTACCCCCTGTTCTAAAGCATGATGCTTAAGCAGGTGAGTTAAGAGCACAGTGCCATGACCACAGTTTTGTTTGGGTTTCTCTTTAAGAAGAGAGAGAAAAGGGGAAGGTAGGCACCCTGCATGAGTGGCTATTGCTTTTTCACTCCACCATCGCAAGCTGCACTTTACGAAATGCTGTGTTTTGTACAAATATTTAAAAAATGAGCCTTTCCTACTCTCCACATTAAAGAGAGAAGGCTCATAATGGGCATATACTGTATTGTAATAACAAGTTGAAGTGGGTCCCATGTTGCAGTTTGGGAATGCATAAAGGTCCTGGGCCTGAAAGGCTGGAAGACTACTCTTCTAAAGCACTCTTATCCATGGTGCTTTACCATTAAACATACATTATAAATATATTGCTGCTCTGCCCCAGTTCATGCTAGCATTTCTCCAGGGCGTTCTGTTCTCATGGACTTGACAGTGTAACCTAAAGGGTGACTATCGCTTCAGCTTTTCCTCACAAAGAAGACATTTGTTATTGTTTTTTTATTGCTCTTCTGAGTTTTTCAGAGGGGGGACTAGAACTGCATGCAGTTGTTACTAAATCTGACGCATTATCAGCATGTAGGGCAGTATCATTGTTTCCTGGCATCCTTGCATGCTATTGCTCTTACTCACATGACTACCAGCCTTCCCTGAGCTCTGCTACCTTAACCTGAATACTTTGTCGCTGCCTAACAAAGGGTGACTAATGAGAGATGGTGATAAAACTAGGAAAAGAGAGCAATGTGCTGAATTCTATCTTTCAGAATTTGTCAGGTTTCTGTCATTCTGTGTAGGAAAAGAACTAGAACCAGTCCTCAGTGATTCCTAGCAATTTAGGTAAAATCTCCCACTGAATAGAGGCTCTGTCATTAAAACCTTACGTCTTAAAAACAATTAAAACCCATCTTTCCCTTGATTTGTCATCCTTATCCCAGACTGTTTTATTTGCTGTGTAGTGCCCAAGAGTTGTAAGCCCATAAGCAATATGAGCACAATAGTCTTGTGTTTTCCTGATGATACATACTTTGAATCAGCAGTAATCCACAGAGATTAAATACTAGCTCGCCAGAGGTGTGCCCCTTCCAATTCCACTGATCACATTATTTATTTTATTTATTAACTAAATTTATAAGCCGTCCTTCATTCATGGATCACAGGGGAGTTGTAACAACATTAGGGCTCCAACTCCACTTGAGTGGAGTTTAGCCCTGGAACTTGCCAATTAACTCTTGTATTGCCAGGAACATATCACTACTTGCCATCATTGTGTTTCCATGGAATTATTCTGTTTTGGTGGCCTTTCCATCTCTCCTCTGTCTCTTTTGCAACATACTTATCTTCATCTTTCATTAGTCCCATATCTCTTGACATTTCCTCCTGAGTCAATGTCTCTAGCTGTACACTGTAAATGTGGAGCTCTTCCCCCTTCCCATTTCTCAGTCAATTTGGGAAAAACCTTTATCTCTACTTTTTCACAGACATACCACCACCTTTCCCTTTTTTTTCTCCTCCCAAAGTTGGCGACTCTTAAGAACTACTGCTTTCATCTTTGTATCTACTGATAAACCTCTTTTTTTTAAAGGCTAGTAATCTCTTGTTAGGTTTTTGCATCAGTTTGCTAGCCTTCCATCCTGCCTTTTTTTACCACTTCAGTTATTTCAGCAGGGGGAATTCTGAATTATGCCTCCTTTTGCTATGCTAATGCAATGATCCTGACCTTTAATCTCTGCATTGGCACACTGTTGTTTTCTACTGTATATCTACTTCAAACACTTTTTACATTTAACATGCTCTACCTCTTTGCCAAGGCCTGTTGTCCTAGACATTCTTCTTCCCTACAGCCAGCGCTGGTAGATTGGATGAATTCTATTATCCTTCCCATGTTATCATTGCCCCGCTCTGTAGTTGGTGGTGCTGGCATGGGAAAGAATCACATAAGTTGCCTGACTGGCATTGTTCTTCTTTATAGAAATTGCAAAAAATGAATCTGATTAGCTATGTATTTGGTTCTTATACTTCTCCTTATTCTTCTGTTTACTTCACACACTTTGGGGCCGGCTTCTCTGTCAACTATTCCCTTGGTTTTCTTCTCCCATTCCTTTTTAGTCTACCACGTCCCAATGCCCAAGATATCTCTAGCAAGATTCAGCTTCTGATATTAGCAAAAAGAGCACCTAGCACAACTCATCAGACCTGTAAGATTGTATTTTCCAGCATACATATAATTTTAATTTTATGAAAGTGCATGACAACTGGTTTGGGCTTTTACTTCCTTAAAAAAAAAAAGAGTATGATGAGAGAATGCTTTGTGTACTATGGGCTCAGATCATATTACTGTGTAACAAGTTGTTGTATCATACACAAGCTCATTCTGAAACTTGGGCAGTTTCAACACAGTTTGTTCATATATATGTTCCTCTTCTATATTGTTAATAGTTAGTGTCTACAAATGGAGACAATTTCTTAACCCTAGGTAGTAGATACTATTTCTTTGCCTAAGAAATAATATCCAATAATAATATTATAAATATGTAGATAGCACTAGAATTAAATTAGCTTATTCAACTTTTTTAAAAGCAGCAGTCAATTCCCCCCTCCCCCTTGTAACAGCAAAATGGAATTCCATTAGGGAAATTAAAATCTAGAATGCAATGTTCAATATGGCAGGAATTTGGTTTTGTGGTGTTTCAAATTATTGAAGTTATCTGAATATAGCATTTTAAAGCATCGTAATACAGCATTGTAAAGCTAAATTTCACCATGTTTGTGTGTTGTCTGTTTTGTTTTGTTCTGTTTTTTGTTTTCTTCTTTTCTTCAAAGAGTGCCGGGACTTTTTAGCCTAATAGACAGTTTATGGCCACCATTATTGCCTGTAAAAGTTCATGGTCAAAGTCAAGAGAGTGAAATGGTAAGCTGCTCTTTCAGACTCCTCCTTTCCTTTTCATTTGTTCTTCGTTTCAAGTAGTGCTTTCAAAAGGCAGTAACTTTTAATTACCTCCCTCTTTCTTTCTTTCTTTCTTTCTTTCTTTCTTTCTTTCTTTCTTGTATCACTCCTCCCCATCCCCCTTTTCATCCAAAAAGGCTTCCAAAGTAGTTTCTATATCAGCAAAAACTCAGACAGTCCCTGCCCTCATGCTTATAATCTAAAGACATGACACAGAAGGAAAAAGGAATGAGGCTGGAAGAGGAAAACAACAAACTCAAGCATCAGTTACAAAGAACTGACTGGCACTGAAATGGTTTAGGGCTAGTGAGAGCCAAATGGAGCCATTAGAGTAGATCTTCCCTCCTCTCCCTCTGCTGCAGCTGTGTTTACATTATCATAATGCCTAGCATTTGCGTAGCACATTTCAAGTGTTTGACACGTAGGCCAGTACTACTGTTTAGCCTGTGTTACAGATGAAGGTAGAGAGCTGAAGCTGAAACAAGATTTAGAATTTGTGTCTTCCCATATTGTAGATAGTGTTCTCCAACACTTTGCTAGCTCTTCTTTGAGCCAGGGATGTCATAAGCAATCCTAGGAGCTATTTTTAATCGCTGCCAGTTTCTATATATATTTGTTCATGTCCATCATTTTCAGCAACACAAATGTGTCCGTACAGTACACATTCTTCTCCTTCTAAATTTAAATCTTTATGTTAATTTATTGTTTCTTCCTGGAAGGATCTGTGAGTCATCAGAACCCAGCGTATCAACGAGAAACAGGAAGAAATCCAGTCCCGGGCTGACATTTTGTGAGCAAGTCAGGGACAGGGATTAATAGCTAAACAGCTGTTTTCATTAATCCTAATTTATTTATGTTTTTAGTAACTCTCAGGCAATGACTCCCAAAATGAATAATGTATTACTTCTATAGCACTAAACGAGAGATAAACACATTGATCTATAATCTGTATAAATAGTGGATATTCTCCTGAAACAAAAAAGATTTGTTCTCATCATAACAAGGGGAGAGAGTCACGTTGCTTCATGTTCCCTATTATTCTCTCGCTGCTTAAGATTTAATTTGGCAGCATTCATGTTTCTCAGTGATGCGACTTCATCTGTTTATTGTCAAATTCACCCACGTGCTAAAATTCTCAAATGTCATAGAAATCATCGAAAGGCATGAAAATAATGGAATCCGTTTCATCCGTGACTACCATGACAAAAAAAAGATTTTTTGATTGTTGATTGTGCTTAGCTATGTTTTCTTGTGACATAGATTCATGGGTGTATCCACTCAGGAATGTATAAATGATATATTGTTCCAGATTATGCCAAAAGGGTCAGCCTTCTGGCATTTGGAGGACAAGCTACGATTAACCATGCCTTAAGAAAAAGTTTCCCTAAATCAAATGTGCCATTCCCAATCATTTTCACTACTTTACTTCACCAAGTAAATAAGTTTAATGTAGAGCATTCACATTTTTGACTATGCCTATTTTGATTGCTTAATTTTCAGCAGATTACTGCTAACCTGCCTGCTCCTAGTTTCTGTTACATTATTGCTGCTCAACCGGACCAAAGACAAATTGATATAGATGACGGCGAAGAACAAATTTCAGATTTGTATTTCCCACCAGCCTTGCACAATCTCGAGGAAATTCTTCAGGTATTCTTGTTGTCATCACAGGTTTTACAAGTGGCATATTTATTAGCATATTAACATGTTTGAAATTATGCATTTTGCTTACATTTTAATTGCATTTCAGATGGTTGGCTCACATCAGTGTTGCAGCTTTTGGGCACATGTTGTACATCGAAGACTGCAGGTAATTCTTTGAGTGGGCTGGTTAGTTGGTTTTAGAGGTTTGTGTCTTTGCAAACTAACAAAACATTTCTGTTTAAACATAGCTGGTCCAAACAATATATACAGCGGTACCTTGGGTTAAGAATTTAATTCATTCTGGAGGTCCGTTCTTAACCTGAAACTGTTCTTAACCTGAGGTACCACTTTAGCTAATGGGGCCTCCTGCTGCCGCTGCGCTGCCAGAGCACGATTTCTGTTATCATCCTGAAGCAAAGTTCTTAACCTGAGGTACTATTCTGGGTTAGCGGAGTCTGTAACCTGAAGCATCTGTAACCCGAGGTACCACTGTACATGTAGATGGCTCCTCTCTCTCTTTTTAGTCTTTTTTGGATATCATTTTGCAACCTTGAGCAGGGGGATACTGTTTCCAGTTAGTGGAAAGGAGACAGAATTTATCCAAATTCTTTGAGAGCGCATACATTTGCACTGTTTAAAGCAAGCAACAGGTAACTGATGCCATTCAATAACAATCAGAATAACAGGTTTCTACAGCTCCTATCAGTACCACCCAGCGTAAGAGATGCTGAGTGTTGCAGTTCAGCAACTTCTGGAGGCACCACATTGGCTGTCCCTGATTACCTATGATGTGATTCTGCCTCACGGGATTTGGCCTGACTGCCGGCTGTCTATAGAGCAGAAATGGGAAACCCATGGACATCTGGTTAACCACAGAACAGAGTACTGGAGCAGGTGGACTTTGGGCCTCTTCCAACAGGCCCTTCTTACATTCTTATACAGTGGTACCTTGGCTTGGCTCCTGGACGCCACTAACCCAGAAGTAAGTGTTCCGCTTTACGAACATTTTTCGGAAGCCAAACATCCAACACGGCTTCCGCTTGCCAATCGGAAGCCGCGCCTTGGTTTTCAAATAGTTTCAAGAGTCGAACGGACTCCTGGAATGGGTTAAGTTTCACAAGGTACCACTGTATTAACCTTTGCCCTTTCAGCTGTTAATTAGATTCCAGCCGCTTTCTGCCCTAGTCAGCAAGGTCAGGGATGATGGAAGCTGTAGTCCAGTAATATCAGGAGGGCCACAGTATCGTGCTCCTGATATAAAGAAAGAAGTTTACCAAAGCATTTGCAATTCAGCTAATAGTATATATACGGGTTGTAGGGAATAAAAAATAGATGGAAGGTGGGTGTACCTGCAGGGACCCTAACTTGTACTGAAAAAGAGTGCGGAAGCATCAGCAAAAGGTGGATGAGGAGTGCTACGGGTGGGAGGTTAAAGCACTTTTCCCAACAGTCCCAGCATGCATTTAAGGAGTGAATGCAGGCCAGGGGTTGTTGACCTGTGATTTGGACAGTTGAGGCTATAGCCTTGCAAATGGGTCGATTACAAAAAGATTGGCAGATTGGAGAGAAATTTTTACTATGGTATGAATTGGGGCATTTGCTATTGCCGAAACCACCCTGAGATGCATAAATCTGACATCAGATTTATATTTGGGGAACAAAACAAGCACTGTTATATAATTATAGGAGCGATGACTAAAGTTCCTACACCTAAAAATTGCATTACAAAAACTGCATACGACTGAGCCATATTTCACCTGCCCCTCCCTCTGTCTCTTAACAATCCAGGCATGTTGTTGTTTTTCTCTTCTTCTGCAATAGTCCTACAAGTCCTGGTGTTTCCCCCTCACTTAACATTTCTATATTAGATAGTGGGCACTTGCTGGGGGGGGGGGAGAGGTTTGCAGCTGCAGTACAGAGCAACCCTGCCAATGGATGTCTCTTATTGGGTGGCTAACAACGCATAAAAATACATGTAAAATGGCCCATTAAATTAAAATCCAGTTAAACATGAACAAAATCTGAAACTTGTCATTTTGGATGTAACTCTAGAAAGTTCAGGTAAATGATTAGAAATAGTCCACTTCCTAACTTAGGCTGAGTCCCTTTCTTTTAACTTAAGCGATGCATGATTAATTGTCTTAAAGCCATTATATGTTGTTGAAGGGCTAACTCCAAAGATTGAATTGGTCTTTTTTATAATAGAAAATTCTTTTTTAAAAAAATAAATCTTGTGTGTTACCCAACAAATTAATTGTTGGCAAGTCGCATGCCCCGACATTGCTTCAAGCTGGTTGTGCTCTGCTCTCAAATAAATTTGTATGCCTTCTGGATACATGGGCCTCACATTTGGAGGGAGTTAACATCCAGAGACTCAAGACACCAGCAAGCTCTGTTTAAATTGGTTTCCACTTCTAATTTCAGCTCAGTGTTTACTGGATGCTTCCTTATCCCTGGGCAGATATGTTGAAAAGATATCATAGCTACTCAAGTAATTCACCCCAGATGTCTTTAATAAGTGATAATTCTAGATATAGTGTTTTATAGCCACAATCCAGTGTTTAAATCTTCAAGAATGATTTGAAAGAACCAAAAGAGTTTGATTTTGCAGCTGTGAAGATAAAAAAGGAACTTACCTCTTGTAAACATTTTGGAAACAAAATGCCATGGCTGAAACTTGTTTACTGCTTCAGTCTTTGCCAGTAAAGATTCGTCCTTCGCACAAGTCTAGTGCATCATAAAATATGAAGGTGAAGACCTTGGCTTAGTTTGGTTTTCTCTTGTTGACTAACTTTTTCAGAACACACACAGAGAAAGAGAGAGAAACCCCTGTATGAACCCTGTATGATTTTATGCATTTTATTTCTAAAATAAGTTTTGTGCTTAACAATGATAAGATTTTTATTTTATTTTTAATCACCAGTGTTGTTCAGTATAGCTCTTTGAACTAGAACTCTCCAGAACTTCACTTAATGTGAAGTGAGAAATGGAAACATGGCCATTTTTATTATTACTATTCAAAATAAGTATTATGGTACAAAAGGAAAATAAGGAAATATATTCCATCTGTGCTTCGGGGAGCTGTACTGTCGCATAACTCAATCCTGCTGCTGTTTTGTCTGTTTTGTCCTTTCTGTTCAGAACAAATTGACACAGAAACAGAAAGATGATGGTATTAAAATGATTTATTGTTATTTACTTTTTGGCTGACTGTCCCATTGGTCAGAATCTAAAGGTTAGAGTTTCAGATTTTTAATGTTTCTCCATGTGATTCTTTTTTAAAAAGCAAAAAAAACCCTGAGTCTTTCAATTAACTTTTAAAATCTGTAGTTATGGAAAGTAAGTTCTGGGTATGAAATATAAAAGTTTTTTTTAAGAACAATAGCAAAACTGAATTTAATAAATTGCCGTATCTTTAGCCAAATATTTTGTCATTAATATTTTCCAACCTCTCTGCTATGCAGCTATTAAATAAATCATTAGATGGGTATATGGTTTTTTTAAAAAAATAAATATTTATATAAGTGGTGACATCCGAATGAAACCTTAACTCTACAACTTCCAGAAGGGTAGAAATATCAACAAAAAGGAGGCAAAATAATATTATTGTGTCACTTTAAAGACTAATCAACTTATTCTGGCCACCAAAGCATTTGCCACAATATTTTTTTAGCCTTTTAGAGTGTTGCAAATCTGTTGTTTCCCAGACAATACTGTTTTATTCTTTAAAAGTACAAATACTTCATTGTAACAAGCTGCAAATGAGAGAGAAAAATAAAACAACGTTGTATGCTTTTACCTAAGCATACTTACTTCAGTAACCTTTGCTTATTAATATATACACACACCATATTTCTAGTAAACTACTTGGGTCCTAAAGGAGCCCAGAGGCAGCTATAAGGTTTCTGTGAATAGTATCAGACTGGTATTGTGGAGGCCTGGATTCAAATCCCCACTCAATCATGAAGCTCATTGGGTAGCCTGTCTCTCAGCCTAACTTGTCCCATGGAGAATGGAGGAGCTGGAGAACCATGTTTTCCTTATAGGGAATATAGGGTATAAATTCAGGGAATAGTATGACTGTTTTTGCCATTAGCACTGATGGTATAGGACCGAAGAGCTCCTCAAGTGTTCATTTATATTTTGGGTTAAAATAAATAAATCAGTAACTGCATTGATATTTTCAGTCTGTAACATTATGTAAACACTTATGGTAGTATTATGTAGATGCTTACAAGACGCCATTTTGCAGAAACAGTGAAGACATTTGGGGTTATGTGACTCCTCCCAGAAGGCTTTTTGTTCTAGTGGAGGTTTCTGTGAACAGAAGTGGGGAAAGGCAAAGTTCAGTGATTCCCCCTTTCTCCAGAATCTCCAGAACTTCTAACACTGCTCCAAAGGGCTTCCAAGGGCAGATTAGATTTATTTTTTTTAGTGGGTGGGGGGATTTGGGGGTCTACAAAAGGAAGAGAGAATCAGTGAAAATCTCCCCATGCCTTCTATTCATGAAAGCTGCTGCTAGAGATAGGAGCCATCCTTCCATGATTGGATTCAGCCCCTAGGCAGTTTAGTGATAAACATGAAAAAGTTATAAAAACTACAGACAAATTTAATCAAATTGCATTAGCTATATATTTTTCCAGTAAAATAATTAAATGTCCTAGTTTTGAGCTGGAACTACTTCCAGTGTCAACCCAAAGGGTAGGCACTTTTACTACGAGTTCATTTGTTTTTGTATCCTGTACCTTTAGCTTGTTTTCCCCACTGTTCTGAGCAGGATATTTATGTTGTTTGGGTAGATGTATTTGTTTCTCCCATTATCTTTTATGAATCATCTGGTTTAAATGCATCCTTGAAAAATGTTGACATTTATCCAAGAGGAAAGATTCTAGGTTCATACCAACTGCAGTTTTTACCAAGGGAGTGGAGCATATTACGCAGCTTAATAATAATGCTTCTGGTGTTTTTCTTATTCAGAGGGGAAAAATGTAAAGTTGTAGATTTCTTTAAATGAACTAGGTCAAAGTCATAATCTGACATCATGAATAAGAAGTGCTTTTTTTAGTTGATTAGTAAAGAAATGCTCAGGTAATACGTTTGAAAGCCCTAGTGCAGGCAAGGAAAACATTACAAGGAAACATTTACTTATTTCATTTAGGAGCTGCTTCCTATGAAGCATCTTGAAGCGATTTCACACGGTGTGGACCATTGTGGCACCTTCAAGAATAACAAATGCATTATTATGTAAGCTTTTATGGGCTACAGCCCACTTTATCAGAAGTTTTGCCTTGAGTTTTAGGTATGCTGGGCAGGGGGAAATTGTAGACAATGAGGTCAAAAGATAATGAAAAGCAGGAAAATACAGTTACAGATAGGTAGCCGTGTTGGTCTGCCACAGTCAAAATAAAAAAATTCCTTCCAGTAGCACCTTAAAGACCAACTAAGTAAGTTCTTGGTATGAGCTTTCGTGTGCATGCACACTTCTTCAGATACACTGAAACAGAAGTTGCCAGACCCTTCAGGAAAATACAGTTGGTGATAATTATGTTAACAGTAGTCATGCACATTGATAACATTGACATCCTGAAATTCCAAAGCCAATCAATACATGTAGCGTGCTTTTTAAAAAAGAAAAACCATTTGTCCTAATTCATTCTACAAGCGACAGCACTGAACTTCTTCATGGATTGTAATTCACTGGTTTCAAGTAGCAGGCTACCCCTCTGGAAAAGGAAAATGTTTATCCTTCTGTCTTAGCTGCCAGTTCAGCTGCTAAGATTTATGCTACAACAGTTAAGCAGCAATCTGTGGCAAGGCAAGGTTCATGCAGTTCTGTTCCATAGGCAGGGTCAGATTTAGGTTTGATGAGGCCCTAAGCTACTGAAGGTAATGGGGCCCTTTATATAGCAGGCGGGGCCCATTACTTACATCATAGGAGCCTACACAACACAAAACACTGTTGCTGTATATAGGTTTTATTTTATTTGTTTTTATCTTATATTTTGGAAATGTACATCCAGTTGCTTTTTTCCTTTAAATTTTTGGGGGGCCCCCAAGAGAGTGGGGCCCTAAGCTATAGCTTGTTTAGCTTATACGTAAATCAGGCACTGTCCATAGGACTTCAAACAACTACAGTTTATTGCAATCATGTGCTGGTTCAAGGTTGTATAATAGCTTCGGGTGTGAAAGCAAATGCTGTCCTTTTAGTACAGTGGTACCTCTGGTTACGTACAGTAGTACCTCGGGTTACATACGCTTCAGGTTACATATGCTTCAGGTTACAGACTCCGCTAACCCAGAAATAGTGCTTCAGGTTAAGAACTTTGCTTCAGAATGAGAACAGAAATCGTGCGCCAGCGGCGCAGCAGCAGCAGGAGGCCCCATTAGCTAAAGTGGTGCTTCAGGTTAAGAACAGTTTCAGGTTAAGAACAGACCTCCGGAACGAATTAACTACTTAACCTGAGGTACCACTATATAGTAATGCCACATAAGGACTTCCCTGCAGTCTGAAGGCAGTAGTGGTGGTAATTGATGCTGTCCCTATGCATACAGTGATACTTTGAGTCTTAAAAATAAAATTAAAAAATTGGTTTTCATAATAGAGAATTACATACATACTGTGAGTCTTATACTCAGTCCTTTGCTGTACTATTGTGACACAGCAAAACAGAACCAAGATCTATATCACGTTAAGTATTATAAAATTCAGCCTTCAGAATTAAAGGTTTAAATGCTACCTGCTAAACTGTGGATTATACCCACTGAACTGATTAATAGTTTTGATCTAATCCTGGAGAGAAAAAGTAATGCTTTGTTAAATTTTAATGTATTACTTATGCTTTTTCTTTCAAATTCTAGGTAACAGGCAGCACTCCTTCAAGCCAAAGGCAATTTTGGCTGTTTGTGACTACTTTCTCCCTGCAAAGTGGGGCTGGAACTCCAAAAACTCTGCCAGTTTATATTGCTTCATCATGTGTGATCAGTGTAGAAGTAATGGAGGCACTGAAGAACACATCCCCATGTGCAGTTTTCTTCAAAGATGCTCTATGTGGAAATGGTAAGCTCCAGCACAAGTGGAGACAGATAAATCTTAAATAAGATTCATAAGCTTCCTCGTGCCATTGCAAATTACAGCCTAATGAGTGTCTAGGGTGGCTCCTACTGCTATCTGCAATTGACTTCCCACAAGGGTGGTATACAAATTTAATAAATAAATATGATCTGTCCACACCAGTGAGCATGGCACAATGCTGTAAATGGGGCCATTTGTAGCCATTCACTGTAATTCTTGGATGCCATTTTTATGTTGTTCATTAATTATTGCTAAAATGCTTTTCTTGCTCTCTCTTTTAACAATCCCAAAAACAATCACCCCACTGCACCAGTAATTCCTGAAAGAAAAACCATCAATGTAGCTGCATGCTGCACCTTAAACCTAGTGTGTAAAGGTAAAGGTACCCCTGCCCGTATAGGCCAGTCGTGACCGACTGGGGTTGCGCGCCCATCTCGCTTAAGAGGCCGGGGGCCAGCGCTGTCCGGAGACACTTCCGGGTCACGTGGCCAGCGTGACGAAGCTGCTCTGGCGAGCCAGCACCAGCGCAGCACACGGAAACGCCGTTTACCTTCCCGCTATAAAGCAGTACCTATTTATCTACTTGCACTTAGAAGTGCTTTCGAACTGCTAGGTGGGCAGGAGCTGGGACCGAACGACGGGAGCTCACCCCGCCGCGGGGATTCGAACCGCCGACCATATGATCGGCAAGTCCTAGGCGCTGAGGTTTTACCCACAGCGCCACCCGCGTCCCAAAACCTAGTGTGTAATTTGGCCCTAAAAGATGCAGCGCAAAAGGGAAAAGGGATGAGAAGGAAAGAAACAAAATAAGTGAACTTGGGCACAAGGTCACAAAACAGCAGAGTACAGTAGGTATAATGACCAGCTGGAATGGAAAGAAAACGAAACTGGTCTCACAGCAGATTCAGTGGAGTGGTCTTGATTCCTATCTCTCTCCCTCTGCCACATCCTGATGGAATGGATGCTGGCATGTGAAGGAGGGAGGGAGTCGCTCAGTGGAATTGGTATATCAATAGAATCCGTGGAGTACTCCTGTTTCTCATTCTTGCCTCTACTTTAGCCTCTTCAGGTAGCATTGCTGTACATAGCAAGTTGTTGTTGGGATACATTTATGTATATGTAATCAAGATACATTTGCCAAAGTGAGAGTTATGTCTTGCACACCACATTAGTGTAGTTATTGAGAAGGCAGTTGAAAGAAAGATGCACTGGTGTGAGATCTCCTGTCTACTTTGATAACTACTTACGTTGCTGCACACATAATGTTGGTTTCATTTTGTTATATCCCACCTTTCATTCAAGCAGCCTAAAGTGGTATACCTGGTTCTCCCCCTCCCCATTTAATCCCCACAACAACACTGTGAAGAAGGTTAGGACGAGAGGCAGTGACTGGCCCAAGGTCACCCAGCCAACTTTGTGGCCAAGTGGGGATTTGAACCCTGATCTCCCAGGTCCTAGTCCACCCCTCTAACCACTACTGTGGTCCCTCCTGCGGTCCTCTTAATACAGTGCCCAATAATGACCACTGTCCCTTTCTTCCCACCTAGAATGGCTAACATAGTATCAATGGTTGTGCTGGAAAAAAATAGAATTGGATTGTGCTCATGCTTAGGGTAAGTTTTTCATTAGATGATTATGACCTTTGGTCATTGTGAACCTCTGTTGCATTTGAGCCACTGACCTACTTACAAAAGACTCCTTTCATGCATCCAGACCCATTGAATCATCCACGTGACACTCTGCTGAGCAAAGGTTTGGCCCTCCTGTCTCCTGCTTTTGAGAGCAAAGTGCAACATGTCTAGCCTCAGAACAGCTTGGCACCACGAGAGAGAGAGAGAGAGAGAGAGAGAGAGAGAGAGAGAGAGAGATCCCACAAGCAATCTCAAGCCACTTAGATTTTCTCCCCTTTAAATAATTGACACATAAGATAGTTTGGACTGGAAGCTGCTTTAGCAAGGGCATAGCATGTGCTTCATTTCAGAGTTTGTGAGTAAAGTGGACCAAATCAAGCTCTGTGAAAGACTGGCTGGGAATGTTGTCTTTATTGGCCCAGACAATTAACATGGTCACCTTTTTCCTTGTTACTGTAACATATCAAAATGTCTTTGTTGGCAGGTAGGATTATTTGCATTGAACGTACCGTTCTCTTGTTACAAAGGCCCCTTTTGTATAAGGCTGTTGGTGCTGACATCACTGAACTGACTGGTCCTGTCAAACTAGATGAGCTGGATTCTGCAACCCAAGTCAATTCCATTTGTACTGTAAGAGGTTAGTAAGCTTTTCCCAAAGCAAAGTTGATCAGTCTTTCTTGCGTACTGGAAACTTTAATTTCATTGTGTTTTATCTTGCCCTTCCTCCAAAAAGCTTAGGGCAGTTTGCATGGCTTCTCCCCATCTTAAATTTCCAGCAACCCCGTGATGCATGTTAGGTGGGAGTGTATGTGATAGGCTCAGGATTGCCCAGCATCACTTCGTAGCTTTGTTGAGATTTTAAACTGGGTCCCCCCTCAGTCCTAGTCCAACTTGCTAGCACTACAACTCACTAGTACTTTTTAGGTGGTGTATGGAATAATAAAACAGCAATGAAAAATGGTGTATGCTATTGGGATAAATTGAAAGATACCTCACTGTAGCCCTTTTGTGGCATTATTAGCAGATATTACATTTATATAGATCTAAATTCAGGTTTATATGAACTGGGTTTATATAAACTTTTGCAGTATTTCTTAAAATGAAGGTCAGTTTATAGATGGGTACTTGTACTTTGTAGAATGTTTGCTCCATTACTATTTCTAATTTGTTTTCCCCTGTAACACTTAGCATACCAGCTACTTTGTTCATAACCCTAGCCCTTACCTGTACTCTACTAATCCATGGCAATTTATAACAGAATTTGATCTCAAGTCAGCAATAGGGATTGAACCACCCAAAGGCATCAACATTGCCCACCTTTACAGAAGTGCAGCCCCTGTGTGATATCGCAGGTTGTGAAGGTGGCAAACATTCCCTCAGTTATTTAATCTGTTTGTTCCCTACAAACGTAGGCATTTTTCCAGTTGCATCTTCTAAGGGCATGTGTGTGCCAGCTATTTTTCTTGGGCTAAGTCCTGGGAGCAGCTGGTGGAATCCCTCATTTAGATCTCTCTTACCAATTTCTTTTGCAAAAGGTTGAGTACTTTACTAAAGAAGTACATGTTTCACTTCAATGTTCCTAGTGATGTCTGGACAAACTTTACCAGGGACATTGCTCTCTTCTCCATTTGGCAATCTCCTAACAAGGAGAAAAGCTTCAGGTAGCTATGCAACATAGTAGACTTTAATCACTACTTGCAAGCAGAGTCACAGTGCAGTGACGAATGCT
Organism: Podarcis liolepis; assembly: GCF_965112155.1. Taxonomy (NCBI): domain Eukaryota; kingdom Metazoa; phylum Chordata; class Lepidosauria; order Squamata; family Lacertidae; genus Podarcis; species Podarcis liolepis. The sequence continues at coordinate 40,982,210 of NC_139560.1, read as the reverse complement.
CCTCTTCACCCGTGTGTTCAAGGGGACAGGGCAGAGATGGAAGAATTTCCTTTCCCACATTCTTCCCCGTCTCTTAACAGGTATGGGAAGAGCAGAGGTAGGGGGAAATAATATATTTCTCTCCTTTGCCTTTCTGCTTTCATTTCGAACCCATCTTTCACTGCTAAATCCTTAGACAGAGCAGCGCAGTAGAGGGAGGAATAATTATGTTTTCCCCTCCTTGCATCCCTTCACCATGAAGGAAGTTTACAGAGAGAACCAGCAGGTAGTGATGCTGTTGCTGCTCACCCTTAAGCTCTGGAACATTTGGGTCAATAGGGAATAAATAGTGGCTCCTGCTAGGCTCTTCCACCAGGTATAGGCCTAAAATGGGCTGAGAGTCACAAAAGCCTTTTCTCCTGCTACTATTTCAGATCAGGTGAGCAGGCCTGCCCCATATACAGTACAGGACAAATACAGTAAAACAATCAAGTAAATCAAGTAAAACAATATAAATATTTAACTGACCAATCGTGTCGGTTCTGCCCCCCCCCAAAAAAATATCCTGGTGATGCCCATGAAAGGAGGCCTATAACATCAGCAGTTGTTAATCATTGAATGTCTGTTTGGGAGCTGTGTCACTTTTGAGTACAATACTCTGCAGCATCACCTAGCTGGTTGGATGTAAGTAAAGCTACAGTAAATGGCTGCAGTTACAGTATAGCACTTGCTTTCAGTTGATGTTTTTCCCTCTTCTGTACAGCAAAAGCTCCCATTTCACAATGTTTTATTACATTCACTTAATATTGATGTGTGTATGAAACAGTGGCCTCTGCCCCTCGTATTTCTGAATAATGATAATTGATTCACTTGTTTAGGTAGCTTTGCACCCTATTTCAAACTTACTGCCTGTATTACCTAATTGAAACATTGGCTTAGTCACCAGCGTGATGGAGCAGCTAGAGTGCTTGGCTTGGGTCGGAATTCAAATCCATGCTCAGGAATTCAGCTTAATTAGGGAGTGGGGTTTGGTGACCTCATTATGTCACCAGACATAATTGTGTTATCTCATAATGTCATCTCAGAGGTATTACTTATTTGACAGGATCAATGCAAGGATAAGTTTGGGAAAACCAATATATGCCAGCTTGAGTTCCCTAGAGGGAAAGTGAGATGCAAATGTGACCAGTCAGTCTGCTGCACTTAATCTATTGATGCTTCTCACTGTGGTTCAGGCTTTCCTTGAGAATTACTACTTTTTTTTACATACAGTTGGAAATAGCTGTCAACCCTAAAATGTTTCGGAAGCTCCTAAGATTGGATGTGAAGCAACAAAAAGTCTTACATGGATGCTTTCCTTTTTTTCACTTTAAATAAAGTGTTCCAGCCTTGCTACTCCAGTATACATGACTTTGCCAGTTTTGATTCTCCAACATTTTAGTTTACCATAGAATTAAGTGCCTCTTAATCAACATAACAAGGATTACTAGGTGATTGGCCTTTGACATAAACACTGTAGGCTTGGCAACTGTAATCCCTTTACTTGCAGGTGTCCCAAGATTATCCATTTGTATGTTTTGCTCACAAACAGTGCTACATCCTTAATGTTTACTGCTTGGATCAACAAATCGCCATTGTTCTAAATCTTTTTACTAGCCTTCCCATAAAATGCCCAATTTATTTGCTTTATAATACTTGGCAACAATGCTTCGCGATCCAGAATATCTCTCTGACCTTCGGTTCCCTAATGTTTCTAGTCACGTATGTCAGGGCTTTTTAGAGGTTTCAGTTTCCAATTATGTGGATATAAATAAAAAGTAAGTCCCGGTTTTAGACCATTGTAAATGTTTTAAGAAAGCTATCTTATCTGTTGATATTCCACACCCATCCCTCTGGCATTTTCCAGATATAGGATTGAAACCATTGTGACTAAGAACATTTGCTCTCTAATGCGGAAATGTAGAATAGTGACAGAATTTTTAAAAGCTGTCGGGTGAGAACATAATAAGAGCCCTGCTGAAGCAGGCCAAAGGCCCATCTGTTTTGCATACTGTTCTCACAGTGGCCAGCCTAATGCTTATGAGAAGCCCGAACACAACAGTTGTCTATCGTTACTAGTATTCAGAAACATACTGTTAAAGTTGGGGTACTAGATTCTATTAGTTTATAGTAGAAATTAATGAATGTCAGGATTTAGCTAATATTTGGAGCATTGAAGGGAAGATTCCAGCCCAATGGAAAACACAGGCTAAACTTCCTTTCCAATCCTCCTCTGGGATCGAGATGTTAACATGACAAAAGGTGGTGATGGCCCATGTTGGAGAGAGGAATCCTTGGGCCTGGGCGGACAGAGGTTGCCAAGTGTGTGTGAGAGGTGACAGAAAAAGAGTGTATTTAGCAGGGTGTTCTGGGAACAAGAAGGAAGAACAAAAACAGAACCATTCTGTCAGGCTAGCTGGGAGCAATGCGTTGGACTCCAGTGCTGCACTGCTGTGGGGAACAAGCCCCTCTTGAGATGACCGTGCTGTAAGAGCAGGACTCCCTCCAGCCAAACTCAAGTGTAAAATGTGTGAATAAATCATATTTCTTAAAGCTATGACAGTCTCCGCCTCATCTTGATTCTAAGAGGAACACAGACCCTGGGTGAGCACCTGGAAATTCCCTGGATTCCCTCTACCACTCAACAGGGATAGGAGTGGCACACAACCTCTGTAACAATTTTGTCTCTGATACTGGAAGTAGTACACAGCCATAATGAATCGTAGCCAATGGAAGCTTTATTCTCCATAATTTTGCCTACTCCCCTTTTAAAGCTGCCCAAGTTGGTGGCCATTGCTACATCTTCTGGTAGGGCATCCCCAAGTAGTATTGTGTATGAAAACATGTGAATTGCCTTTGATGGGGCTTTTAAATAAATGGCATTAGAAAAATGGTTTCTAGATGTTGTGAAGCTAATCTAAAGATATTTTCAAAAATGAAACAGGTTGTCATATACCTGAAATCCCCCCTGTCCCCGCTTTATGAAAAAAATGCTTAATTTTGGCAGAGAAAAAGGAGCCATCCTATAACAAGCCAAGAGCTTTGGTCACCTCTGATGGCTATTAAGCCTTTAGAAACATTTCCTTTCTTTTTTCCAGGCACTGTTGCTGGTGTTAATGAAAGAACTGCTTTCTCATGGCCTACGTGTAACAGATGTGGCAATGGGAAAGTAGAGCAGCGTCCACAAGACAGGTAAGAACAAGCTTGTGCCAACTGACATACAGATAAGGGCAGTCCTATTGTGCACTGTATATTTGGGAGTCTCAGCCTTTTGACAGAGTGCATTGCCAAAGGCTGTAAGGAAATTTAGAAGTAAAGGGATAGGAGAAAAGTTCCCTTAATGTAGTGTTGGGCAATTTGTGGCCTTACCAAATTTTGATCAAGATGTTACAAAGGTGTTTCTATTTAATTTCATCTAGTGGATTAAAAGTTGTGGTGCAGAGATATATCTCATATTTTAATGTTACACCCCTCGGGTTTTTAAAATATAATTACCCAGCCAATTGTTTCTCAAAGATGCATCAGAATACTTGGATGTGAGTCTTCCCCATATAGGCAGTGTGCCCAGATATAGAGGACTTCCCACTATGCTTTCTTTCCTCCTTCCCAATGCACATGCAAGCAGCACGACTGGACGTTACAGAGAGTGGGAGTTATGTGTATGTCTCCTATAATTTCTGTCCATCTCCTTCCCTCCGCTTGATCAAATAACACAAGCTCTGGACCTCAGGAAGAGAGGAATGGATGGGGAATGTGAAGGGGGCAAAGCATGGCTCTATTAAACCCTCTGCATATGGACACTGACTGGGCCCACTTGGAGCTGGGTCAGTTTATAAAACTGAATAGCATGAAGAAAGTAAAAAGGAAATATTTTATCTCCTAAGACATTTTGTTCTCTTCGCCATCCAATAAAATTGATTGGCAGTATATTTGGGAGAGACAAAAAGTACTATTTCGTGCATGCAGCACATAACATTTGCAATCCAGTGCCACAGGATGCCATTTTATAGGGTTAGACAGAACCAGAGGGAATGGATCTGTCAATCGTTGCTGTAACTAAGAACAAAACCTGTATCTCTATGAATATTGCTGGGAACAAACAACACAGGATGGATTTCTCATAATCTCCTTGTTCACAATGCATTCCATCAGGCTGTAGCATAAGGAGGCATGGAAGATATAGCTCCTCCTTCAGCTCTGCTGAGAGACCAGGTCCACTGAGCTTCTCCTTTTGGAGTTGTTTCTATTTCAGCTAGATATAACTTTACCTGAAGAATTGGTGCCTGAGTTGTTTGCCTCTTTCTTCTTCATCCTCCCCTCTCCCCCCCTTTCCCCCCCTCACGTGTCTTTTAGATTGTAAGCCTGTGGGCAGGGAACAGCTTGTTTTTAGTAATCTTATGTAAGCCACTCTGGGAGCTTTTTTGGCAAAAGAGCACGTTAAAAAAAAGATATAAAAACAAATAACCCCTGAACAAAATTTCCTAAGGACATTACTGCTGGAATATTGGAAGAAAATAGCAGGGTAGGATTGAGGGGTACTTAACTCTGTTGCTTCTCTTACATGTATGTGCCTTCCTAATTAGTTTTTCCTTAAACTGGGTTAATTTTGGTCTTTGAGCCTTGCTGGGGGGGAGCATAGGGGGGGATAATTGGTGAGGATGGAAAGGTTAAGCTCCCCTCTTACCCCTGTTCTCCTTTTCAGATTCCTTCTTCTCTGGCATTAGCATGAAGAGAACATGGGGGAAAGATAGCTTTTAGTTCTCCCAGCAAATGATCAAAATTCACATCAAGAAGAATGATTTTGGTCACCTTCAAACTGTCAAAGGAATAAAGAAAAATGAGGTGCTGGATGCATGTATAACATGGACCTTTCCCTGTATTTCAGAGGCTTGCTCTACTGCAACCAATGTTGTGATGCCATAACTTCACCAGTTCTCAAGATGCACCTGGAAGTCTTTCTGCACTGCCAGTCCAGACCACTATGCATAGTAAAAGTAAAGGTATGAGAAGAACAAAGTACAGGTTATAAGATTTATGTCCTTTAAAAAATACAGCTTAATATATAAGCTGTTTAACAAAAAAGTAATAACAATATGACATTCAGTAAAATTTGACATATCAAACTGTAATGTGTATGGGTTGCTCGTGCGTAAGTTGCCGTCTCTCCAGGCTTTATTGCCTTGCTAAACCTTTCAGTCTGGGCAGCCCTTCACTTCGTGGCTGCCTCAGTCACTAGCAGAATCCGTCAGTGGGCGTTTCTTAAATCTTTTCCAACATAAAAGTTGTTTGACACCCAGTCTCCTCCTACTCTCTCTGCGCGGAAGTCTTCTGCGCAGGGTGGGCGTGGGTAGCAGAGGACCCGTGCTCTCCCTGCTGGTGTCCAGTGAAGAATCCTGGAGCCCTCCCACCGATTCCCCCATCAGCCCCTCTATATCCCTGGTGTTGCGCTGATTTACTTCCCCATCTGCGGAGCTGCCTCTCTCCCTGCTGGGCCCTTCTCCAGCATCATTTGAGAGCCTTCCCTTCGCCTCTAGCTCCGATGTCAGTTCCCTGACACAAACCAAATTGGTAATGGGCACTCAAAGAAGCCACTGAGGTCACCTTGATCTGTCTTCACAGTGATGAATCTAGGAGCACTCCCAAATTACTGTATGTACCTGCTCTTTCAGAGGGAGTGCAGCCCAGTTCCTGGGTACCACCTTACCACCTATCCACAGGGTCTTCTGTCTTGACAGGACTGAGTTGCAGTTGATGAGGTGTCATCTGACCCATGACTGCATCCAGGCACTGGCTGGGGACACACACAGGCTACCAATTCATATCTTACCGAGAAATAGGATTGTATTGAGACTTGTGTGCCAATTTCTGGAATGAACAACCTTTCCTGAATAAATATATTCTTTAATTGCAATGCTCAGAACCCTTTTTTATGGGACATTTATAATGTAGATGAACTTGGTTGATCTGTAAAGAGTTATGGGTGGATTGCCATGTGGAGTGATCAGCCTTGGAATTTGGACTACAGGCCTTCAGAAACAAATGGAACACATGCTCCTTTGTTAGTTCCTATTTCTAGAGAAATACTTCCAAGTATATATGGACCAAAGACTAGTATTATTTCTATGGCAAGGTTTGGTAACCTTCAACCCTCCACATGTTGTTTATCTCCAACTCCTGGCCAGCATGGGCCAATGGTCAGGGTTAATGGAAGTTGTGTGTTCCAACATCTGGAGCCTCACATATTAGCCACCCTTGCCCAATGGGAGAAGGGACAAGAATTTGAAGCTCTGCTCCAATGTTATTATTCATTTGTATCATGATGACTCAGGGCAGGCTACAATGTGTCTTTATCTTTCACTCTGACTTCACAAGGTTGTTTATGAGGCTAAGATGAGATAGAGCTGCTTCCCCAAGGCCACCTATTGAATTTCAAGATTTAACAAAGTTTTGAGTCTGTCAGCTATGTCCACGGTGCAACTCTTTTCTAAAATAATATTTCTGCAATAATTTCTAAGGTCTTAAATGTGGGGAAATTTCTTTGAGGGCTTTTACTGGGATCATCATCATGTTACGTATAATACAACTTGTTGGAAACTTAGACCTTAAGGGACATAAGCTGATTTCTGTTTGGCTTTATCATAATCAAGAGGACAGATCATTATAGGCATACAATTTTAACTTTTACTAAATACTGTTGTTGTTTTATGTGGCCAAATAAAATTTTAACATAATTCTTTTCTTTATCTCCATGTGTTATATTAGCTGCTGCAAAATACAATTTCTTCACTCCTGGAGTCCTCCCCCTCTGAGAATGGGGTATGTATACTTAAAAACACATTGATTAAAGAAATTGAAATGGCATCATTTAGCTGTAAAAGGGTGACATTTAAAAGTGGGCTGTGTTACATGAAGGTGCAGTGAACATGGGCAATTGACAGAATTACAAGCCTGGTAGATGAAGGGAACGCAGTGGATGTAGCCTACCTTGATTTCAGCAAGGCATTTGACAAGGTACCCCATGATATTCTTGTAAAGAAGCTGGTAAAATGTGGTCTTGACTATGCTACCACTCAGTGGATTTGTAACTGGCTGACTGACCGAACCCAAAGGGTGCTCATCAATGGTTCCTCTTCATCCTGGAGAAGAGTGACTAGTGGGGTGCCACAGGGTTCTGTCTTGGGCCCGGTCTTATTCAACATCTTTATCAACGACTTGGATGATGGACTCAAGGGCATCCTGATAAAATTTGCAGATGACACCAAACTGTGAGGGTTGGCTAACACCCCAGTGGACAGGATCACACTTCAAAACGACCTTGACAGATTAGAGAACTGGGCCAAAACAAACAAGATGAATTTTAACAGGGAGAAATGTAAAGTATTGCACTTGGGCAAAAAAATGAGAGGCACAAATACAAGATGGGTGGCACCTGGCTTGAGAGCAGTACATGTGAAAAGGATCTAGGAGTCTTGGTTGACCACAAACTTGACATGAGCCAACAGTGTGACGCAGCAGCTAAAAAAGCCAATGCAATTCTGGGCTGCATCAATAGGAGTATAGCATCTAGATCAAGGGAAGTAATAGTGCCACTGTATTCTGCTCTGGTCAGACCTCACCTGGAGTACTGTGTCCAGTTCTGGGCACCACAGTTCAAGAAGGACACTGACAAACTGGAACGTGTCCAGAGGAGGGCAACCAAAAGGGTCAAAGGCCTGGAAATGATGCCTTATGAGGAACGGCTAAGGGAGCTGGGCATGTTTAGCCTGGAGAAGAGGAGGTTAAGTGGTGATATGATAGCCATGTTCAAATATATAAAGGGATGTCACATAGAGGAGGGAGAAAGGTTGTTTTCTACTGCTCCAGAGAAGCGGACACGGAGCAATGGATCCAAACTACAAGAAAGAAGATTCCACCTAAACATTAGGAAGAACTTCCTGACAGTAAGAGCTGTTCGACAGTGGAATTTGCTGCCATGAGTGTGGTGGAGTCTCCTACTTTGGAGGTCTTTAAGCAGAGGCTTGACAACCATATGTCAGGAGTGCTCTGATGGTGTTTCCTGCTTGGCAGGGGGTTGGACTCGATGGCCCTTGTGGTCTCTTCCAACTCTATGATTCTATGATTATATGATAATGGTTTAAGTTTATTGAAGCATCAATAAAAACAACTGTCTCTGTAGAAAACACAAATATTAATTGATTCACCTTTTGGTCTAAAGATCCTTTCTATTGGATGCTTGGAATGTTCCCTAGAGGCAGTTTGGTTTTCACTTAAATTGAACACAGACAGAACAATTCTGTACATGTCTACTCAGAATTAAGTCCCATTGCATTCAGTGGGACTTACTCCCAGGGTAGTGTATATATGATTAGCAAGCCTGATTAAGCAATTTTTGTGATACTGTATTTATCACATTTTAATTCACATTTGTTTATCAAAGTGATTGTTTTTCAAACCTATTAGGAATGTAATAATAACAACAACAACAACATTTACCTGCCCTTCACACTTGACCAAGGCTAGTTACAACAATTAAAACATGATCATAAAAGCAGTTGAAAACTACTTGCAGTTGCAGAAATGATGTCTATGCATGCTACTTTTCTTTTTGAGCAAGAAAAAAACAAGAAATTTTACTTTGGATATCACCTTGCACTGGGTATATTTCAGCTGTTTGGTGACTGGGACAAAATGTACAAGATTGTTTGTTTTAATGAATGTGCTTTATCATTACAGAGTTATGAAGTGAAGAGTGTGCTGGGAAAAGAGGTGGGGTTTTTATATTGTTATGTTCAGTCTGTAACCAGCCACCCAACTAGCTATGTTGGATTGGAAGAAATTGTTCTCCCAGATGCAGGAAGAAACTAAAGGAAATACCGTCTGCTACTCTGTCTATGAACTTTGTAATATGGTTATTTATGGACTATTCTTGTATATAATGTGTAATGCAGACATGATAAATACTGCATTTTAAAAAGAGATTACTCTGAAAAGAAACTGCTATTTTTTTGAACGTGGACATGGGGCATGCGCCAGGCAATATTAAGCATGTTCAGCTTCCATTGATTTCCATGAGAGAAGGTAAATGGATGTGCTTCTACATCTGCCATTGAAACCAGTGGAACTTGCAAATGCTTAATTGTGATGGGACTTTTTCTACTGTGTATGTTTTTCTGGTAATCCATAAGTAAATTTTGGAGCACTGAAGCGAAATGTATTTTTCTAACAATTGTCTCGATCTATCTGTAAGGTATTTTTTGTAATGGGTTTCACAAGCTATCCTCCCCACCTCCCCCAGTAGATGTAAAAATCAATTCTGCATGTTTGAAGAGGTATTTTAAAATAATTTCTTATCTATACGTTTTAACATAAACTGTGGCTATTACTCCAGTAACATATGTTCTAATGAAGCTTTCCTGAATGGTATGCATTGAAACAGTGTGTCTAATATTACATGGAGTAATGCTAATTTATATTTGTTACAAAAATTGATTAAATATTACAAAGAGTTAAATAAGTCTTTTTTTCCTGCTGAGGTGATGAAGGGTGTCAGGGGCATGTGTGCAGCATTAACCATCATCTAAATATAAATACTGAACTGTTGTATCTTTAAAACAAATTCACATAAATGGGCTATATAGTTCATAAAAACTAAAGAACAGTGGCTTCAGAATAGTTTCTAACCATATCAGATATATTGTGATTTTAAACATATTGTCATTTTATCTACACTTATTTCTTTAAGGAATCATAATAATTTTTTTGCACTAAACAAAATAAAATAAGTTTGCTTTAAACTGTTTTTAATTGGACTTGAAATGTTTTAACCCAACCTGGGTAAAGGGCAGGTGCTAGTGATAATAATATATGTTAATAATACCACAATCCTGCAAATGTCAGGTAAAATCCTGGGAACAGCTGGACTTTCTTGTGATAGTTGTGATACAAAGTCTTGTATGTGTATGAACTGCTTTTGCAGAGAACAGGGAACTCCCTGCATACATTCGCATACTCAGGTGTTGAATTTCTGTATTGGAGGTGGAGAGAGATAGAGATAATATATTGGGATCTTGAATCCTAAGCATGCATACTTCAGGTTTGTTTGTTTTTTAATTATCAAATTCCAATTTTTTCAGAACAGTGCCTAGAGACTTCAAGTTTGTGCCTACCTATTTGTAATTCTAAAACGAGTAATAGTTCTGCCTTATTTGGGGCTTTTAGCCAAGCAGCAGTATGAAATCTAGGTCGTGCATATTTTCTGTGGGCAACAAAATGAAAGTGGCTTACGTTTTTATTGTTTTTAGCAGTGGAAAGGGAGGTTTCCTTGATGGACAGAAAGGTTGGATGTAAATGTTTTAAATGCTACCCTCTTGTGATGAAGCTACAGCTATGCACATTGCTGTGCACTTGGAAGCCATCACTATGACTTCCCAACACCCAAACACGGAACGAAATACATGCGTGTGGTCATTGTGTATGACTATTTGGATGCAGATTGAACAGCAGTTCCTAAAAGTGTTTTCTGTACCGGAATACTGTCAACATTTGAAGTAACCCAGTAGCATGGCCCTGTAGCAACAACAATTAAGGCCAAACCCCCCTTTCCTCCCCTCCCCTCCCCCCAATGATTTGTGTTAAGAGGTAATTAAAGTTCAAGATTTTGAAACCAAGCCAAGGTTATGTTTAGAGCTGGAAAAGTCCTACTAACACTACTCATATTTGTGTTCTTGTTTACAGGTTCAATCTTTCTGTGGCTTCGTTTGCCTTCACAAGCGTCATTACAATCACTGCTTAAAATTATCTGAAGAAGTGTGCATGCACACGAAAGCTCATACCAAGAACTAACTTAGTTGGTCTTTAAGGTGCTACTGGAAGGAATTTTTTTATTTTGCTTAAAATTACTTCTGTTAGCTATTCAATCTCCTAACCAAACCACCTTCTGTTTGCACTGAGATTTTACCACTTTGCAATGCTGCCCTCTGATGTAAAGATGGCAGTTTTCAGGAAACATGGGGTACATGTATCTGTTTGAAAACTGACATGTGGATCCAATGCTAGTCCTGGTAGACCAAACTGAAATTAATGAACAGAAACAACTTACATGCATTAATTTAAAGATGTGTAATCTGAGTAAAACTTAATTGGCTACAACCCTTTATGTATTCCCCCCAAATATATGTGTGTGTGCAGTTGCACTGAGTGTGTGCTTAAAGTTCAGCTTCTCTCTTACAGGTTAGGGCAGGATTTCCCAAACTTGGGTCTCCAGCTGTTTTTGGACTACAGCTCCCATCATCCCTAGCTAGCAGTCAGTGGTCAGGGATGATGGAAACTGTAGTCCAAAAACAGCTGGAGACCCAAGTTTAGGAAACCCTGGGTTAGGATCATACAGTTGGTTCTTATGCAGGGTTAACCTCCCACCCTGATGCAGAAATCTGCAGCCAGTGTGTTTTTGCAATTAAGAGTAGAGTACAATATGGATACCTTCCCTTTAACTCCTGTTTTATTAGCATCTGTCCACCATAAAACTGGCATTTAAATGTCATTTAACACAGCATTAATCATGGTGCCTTTTTACATGCTTAAAGTCAAGAAACCGCACACTTAACTCTTGCATGGAGCACTATTTCTTGCTGCATCCCTCAGCAGCTGCCCCCACCATAATAAATACAAAGTCAAAAGTAAAATTCAAAAGTTTTTTTATTTTTAGAAATGCTGTAAAAATTTATATAAAAGTTTTGAGCATGCTCAGTCTATTTCCCCCCCTCTTGCTGTTTACAATAAAAAGTATTTGCAAATCATGTGCTTCTTACAAAGTACCGTAGCTGCATCCGTATAAGATGTAGAAAAACGAAAACTATCATTACAAAAATAATTTAGGAAGATAAAAGGAGACATTTAGCTTTTTCTTTCACCTATTTTTTGGGGCAAGTTTTGTGGTTAAAAGACCCAAGCTTAGCCCATATTCGAAGAAAGAAACGTGAAAGGCAACACATTTTCACGAGGCGTTTCTTTCCGGCCTTGTAGCTTAGGCTGCTTCTTCCTCAGCAGGGAAGAAGTCCGGAGAGGGGAAAGGCGCCCTTTGGCCCAGTCCGTGGCGGCGCCGCAGGCCTCTCCTCCCCGCAGCCCCCCTCCCTCCCTCCCGCGCAGCCCCCGCTGCAGTCCTGTGCGGCTCGCTCTGAGGTATTCTGGAAGAAGTTCAAAGTCTGTGGCAGAGCCAGCCCGGGGGGCGGCTCCCTCTGCAGCCGGTTACCGACAGTCCGTGGCCGCCTGCAGGAAAGGGTTGCTGGGCAGCTGCTTGAAGAAGTGCCTGAGGCTGGTGAGGTCCCTAGTGAGCTGCTCGCACTTCTTGTGCAGCCGCTCGTTCTCGGCCGACAGCTCCACCACCTTCTGCTGCATCTCCTGGTTGCGGCGCTTGGCCTTGTCGCGGCTCTTGCGCACGGCGATGTTGTTGCGCTCCCGCCGCTGCCGGTACTCCGGGCTGAACCTGTCCACGCACTTCTTGGCGGCGCGCTCTTTGCCGCCGCCCGACGACGACGACCCGGACGAGCGGCTGCTGTAGCTGGACGGCGAGGCGCTGCCCGGAGGCTCCGGGGAGGTGGGCGGCGTGGGCTGCCCGCTCAGGTTGACGATGGTCTGGGCGCAGGTGGCGATCTGAGAGGGCAGCAGCGAGCCAGAGCCCGACGCCTCGTCGCCCCAGTCGGGCTCCTGCTTGACGGCGCCGCGCAGCGGGCCCGGCGGGACGCTGGCGTGCAGCAGGCTGGCCAAGGAGCCGCCCGCGGGCGCGTGCTGAGCCGGAGGAGGAGGCGGCGGCGGCAGGTAGTCCCCGTAGGCGCCGCCGCTGCTTCCTCCGCGCTCGCTGCCCTTGTGGTTGCTGTTGAAGAGGTCGGCGAACAGCTCGTCGTTGCACAGCTCCAGGTTGGGCACGGCCGCCATCGAGTCGATGTAGGAGCTAAAGTCGATGGCGCTCTCGTCCTCGTACATGGCCGGCGCGGCGGCGCTCAGCTCGGCCAGGTCGCGGCTGCCTCCGCCGCCGCCGGGCGCTGCTGACGAGACCTCCTCGGCGCTGGCGCTCATGCCGCCCGCTTTGCACGAAGGACTCAGCGCGCCGCCCGCCTTGGCGTCGTAGAAATTGGCGGGCTCCAGGGAGGACCAGCTCCTGTAGCACGACAGCGAGTCCAGGCAGTCCAGGGTGGCGGCGCTCATGGAGGGCCCGGGGGCCGCGAGGTGAGTGAGCAGCGGGCGGAGAGCCGAGTTCGAGCCCTTTTTCTCCCCGCTCGCAGGTGGAGGCGGCGCGCGCGTGTGTGAGCGGCAGCGCACCTGGCCGGGCGTGGACTTTGCCTCAGAGTCAGGCACCTTGCTTTCGGCCTCCCCCGCCCGCCCGTCGGCTCCTCTTTGGGACGCTGCTTCACGCCGGACTTCGCCTCCTGTCCGGAGATGCACGTGTGCGTGTGGGGCAGGATGAACCTGGCAGCGAGGTGCCGCCTCGGCCCTTTATAGAGGAACCTCGGGCCCCACCTCCTGGCCCTTGTGACTGCGGGAGGGTGTTGCTGGAGAAGCCCCGCGGGGCGGGAAGGGAGGGCGGGGAGAGCCCTGCGCGCTCTCGGGCCTCGCTGCCAAGGGGGCGGCGGGAGCGGCAGCAGCCGCAGCCGTCAGGGATTGGTCTGGGCGGGATGTGCTCTCCTTCTCCCCCCCCCCCGCCTTGCCACCTTTGATCCGGAGGGCAGCGACCGGGGACTGCCGTTTCCTCCTCCCGCCCACTCCCCCCCCACTGCCGTACATGGAGGGCGCCCCCTGGAGGGAGGAAAGGCCCGAACCCACTCGAGTTGGTGTCCTGCCGCGTCTGGGGAGCCGCGAGCAGCGACAGTGTCGTCTCTCCGGCCCAGGGGCTTTGAAGCGGATTCCCTCCCCAGGTCAAATTCCTCAAGCCCTCCGCGCAGGAAGAAGTGGGGCGACACGCCGTCCTGCCAGGTGTAACTAGGGCAGTTGGAGCAGGGACACCTGGGGCGCACGAAGCTTAAACCCCCGCACCCTAAGTTGCACGGGGCAGCACTTTCCGCTGGGAGCCGTGGTGGGATTTCCAATAATGTGCAGCCGGGGGGGGGAGGGTTGGGATGGTGCAGGAGCCTTCCTAGTTTATTTCCTGGGGTGCCCCCCCCCTTTTGTTTTGTTTTCTGTGCTTGCGTCCGGATTTGAAGGAATGGATCTGTTCCTAACAACCGCTCGCCTCCCCTCTTGGCTGTTGGGTTAGGCAGCGCAGCTACTGATGTCAGTGAGACGTCAAGAGAACCGACGGCAGCGTTTGAGAGAAGGGGAGCCCTGGGGTTTTGCTTCTGGCAGCCACATGTGGTTGCAGCTATTCCCGTTGGCGACTTCGCCTGACTTTGCCTCCGTTCCTGGAATCGTCGTAGATCGTTGCGACTCGCTGAAGGCTAGTTGAACCCAGAAGTGACATTTGAACCCAGGCTTTGGATGTTAGTTTAGCAAGGCAGGCTAGAGGCACATTTATAATAACGTCAGAAGGGTCGGGGGCACGCTGATTAGAATAGCAGGAGGTGCCTTGAAAAGATCCCGAAAGTCAGCTTATCTTGCGTTTACCAACGTTGCCCTTAAAGCTGGATATCTGAGTCCATCGGAATTTTTTAAAAGTTAACTTCCCTTGCTATAGACTTGAGTGACATTTTGCTCCCATTTCATTGCTAGAAAAAATGTCCAAAATATGGACTGGCCTCCTCGTCAGCCCTTGACGTAAAACTATTCCATCTTTTAAAAACACAAAGTAATTGGACACAAAGTAATATTTCTCTTTTGCTTTGCCATGCCAGTTTCCCCCTCTGTAGCTGCTTTTATGTTTACTTGCCACAGAAAATACCCCCTGATTTATCTCCTTAGTATAACCGTCAAAGCATTGCCCCCTTGTGGCTGAATATCGCAATAATACTGTACAGTAGTAATATTCTGGATAAAAAGTATGTGCAAACTGCAGAGTAACAACAGGTGATTCTGTTTCCATATGACCATTAGAAATAGGCATGCATGAAGCAGAGGACAAAGAAATCATAAATTTAATGCTGAAAATGAACATCAGAAAGGGAGAAATATCTATAAAAACATTTAGTAAGCTTTCCCACAATTATTCCTCCAAGGAGGAAACATTTAAGGCCAGAAATAGCACAGACTGAAGTTTAAGTAGGAGGTATTTTTCAGGTAAAGTACCACAAATAATTTAGAGAATCACAACAACAAAGCATATTGAGCTTAGCACAGTTGGTTTATTAAAAAAATGCAAGCTTCACAGCTCTTTTGCCTTGTATTTTTTTTTAGAGCAAGTTGACAGCTATTGCAAACAAATGAAAATGTTCAGCAACAAAACTCTAAAGTTGCACTGCAAGTCTCACAGCTTGCCTTGGGACACTTAATGACAACCTAGTACAGTGGTACCTCGCAAGACGAATGCCTCGCAAGACGGAAAACTTGCAAAACGAAAGGGTTTTTTGTTTTTTGAGCTGTTTCGCAAGACGATTTTCCCTATGGGCTTGCTTCGCAAGACAGAAACGTCTTGCAAGTTTGTTTCCTTTTTCTTAACACCGTTAATACAGTTGCGACTTGACTTCGAGGAGCAACTCATAGCACGCGGTGTGGTAGCCTTTTTTGAGGTTTTTGAAGACTTTGGTGATTTTTGAAGCTTTTCCAAAACTTTTCCGACACCGTGCTTCGCAAGACGAAAAAAATCGCAAGACGACAAAACTCGCGGAACGAATTAATTTCGTCTTGCGAGGCACCACTGTATACTAACAGTGCAACTAACAATTTATTTATGAATATGGGTAAACAATAACAACAACGAAAAGTGAGCCTAGTGGCAACTGCTAAAATGTCTCAGTTAAGGGCAAGGATTAAAAAAATCCAGGCACCTACCTAGCAGGTAACCACTGATGAATAAAATCCTTGGTTTGGCATCTTGCACTTGGGCATCCACAGAGCTCAGCCTCCTGTTTAGCTCCTAGAAAAACCTCACAGGTTCTCCACTTCTCCTTCTGCTTAAGGGTATGATCCATAGGGAAATAATTTGGTGGCATTCAGGAGAGATGTGCATTCAACTGCCAGTGTGACGTAGAAGGTGCTTGGTATTTTGCTGAAATCTGTCCAATCAGTTATTCCCTCTCCTTGAGGGATACTGAGAATTGCAGTTTTATGAGACAGGTTGGGACTCTCCGGCAGATGTGTCTCAGCACCCTCACTAAGGTACAAGTCCCAGTTTTCTTAATACTGTACCATGTCAATGTCATTCACGAAATGTGAGTTTAAAATGTAGATAGGTTCTCATTCACTGGGTCAGCAAAGGGTTGTAGATAAGAGCACATGCTTTGCATTCAAAAGGTTATAGGTTCAATCCCTGGCATCTCCAGTCTGGGCTGGGAATGGCTGCTAGGCAGTACTGTCTAGCCCATACTGGGCACCATGGATGAACAGTCTGACTTGGTATAAGGCAGCTTTACATGTTCCTCCTAGGCTTTCAGTTACATCAGAAAACTACATTTATATATTTGTTCTGTTGTTTTTTTTAATTAAAAATTTATAACATACTAATAATAGTGGGACTAGGGCAGCACAACCAGTGAAATCTGCAGAGAAGAAACAAAATTCATTGGCCCTTATCCAGCAGAGGCTGAACTATGTATAGGAAATAGGTTTCTGGATGTGGATGCTTTCTGCCACATGTGCAGAAGGCTGCTGTAAGGTAAGGTGCTTGTATAGGGTTTAATTTTTTTTTTTAATTGAGAGATTTTAATGGATAACAAAGGTACATAGGTCTCTGTTTTCAGTTCATAAAGTCCTTTCTACAGGTCAGTTACATTTGCTGTAAGCCACTGCTATCATTGTGAAGTGCAGGGGAGGTGAGTAGGAGTGAGACGTGAGAGAAATAAGTGGGGTAATGATGGTTTATGTGTGGAGATTTGTGTCAGCGTCATGTGCTTAGTTAGTTTATTCATTTATTTGTTTTTGTTGGTGTGAGATAAAGGAGATCCCAGGGCCTGGTTGGCTGCATTTCATTGATCGTTGCAAGTTTTGGTTGCGTGCATGGGGGGGGGGGTCGTTGGGTCAGGTTAGCCCAGGCATCCCCAACCTACGGACCTCCAGATGTTTTGGTCTACAGTTACCATGATCCCTAGCTAACAGGACCAGTGGTCAGGGATTATGGGAATTGTAGTCCAAAACATCTGGAGGGCCGAAGGTTGGGGATGCCTGAGTTAGCCATATCAATTCATTTGCTGTTGGGGAGTTTAGGTTGTTGTCTTGAAGGGAAGCCACACCAGGGTGAAGGCATCCTCTTTTGTTTGTCCCAGTGTTAATTTCAATATGTTGCTTAGTTTTTCTAAGAGGCCTGACCATCATTCAAGGCACCTGAGGGTGCCACGGCACACTGGTTGAAAACCACTGGTTTAGAGAACTTTAGACCATTGGGTAGGGCTTATTTCATATCCTATCTCATTCTCTCATTGGTCTTTATTGTGAGGGGTCATGGACTACTATTTTGTATATTGTGAATACCACCCCCCTGCTGTGTTCCTCAGTTATTAGGAGGAGTTTTTCAAAGGTAGTCAGGCCTAGTGGCTGCTGCTTTTATTGCTGGATTATTTAAGCAGGTGTGTAGTTGGTTGTGAGTCAGCCAGGATATTTGAGTGTCTCTGTCATGGGCCAGGAGTCAGCTTTGTCTGCTGAACAGCAGCCCGAAGGGGGAGTGACTCCACCTGCAACTGATCAGCCATCAAGGACTCAGAGGAGAAAGCTGATGAGAACCAGCTGGCTTCAGCCTTCTTAAGCAGAGCTTCCAGCAGCAGTCAGGTGCTGGTAACTATGCTTGTAGTTTCTGGCCCTACCTTGTTGCTTCCTGCTTCTGTTGACCCTTGACCATCCGATTCCCTAAGCCCCTGGACCGCTTGACCACATGGATTGCTGTTTGCCTGACCCTAGGACTGGACCTGACTTTGGCTACCAACTCTGCCTCCAGGCAAGTACACCTCAGAGACTCTTCTGGTTGGCTGGCCTCCCTCCCCTTAGCTCTGCTCATTGTTGCTCAGCATGAGACTACAATAGTCTCCTATTTTGTTTAATATTTCCTGTGTTGGTTTGTCATTTTGTAGATGTCTTGTTATGCAGTGTAGGCCTTTGGTGTGCCATGTTTTTATTTGGAAGCTTTGGGCTGTGTGGTAGAATATTGGGTGGTGAGCCTGGGGGGTTCATGGGGATGGGGTAGTTTTCCTACTTTTTCTTTCCTGTGTGAACCTGTTTAGTGTTGTGGGGATTCTCCTTAATTTGTGGGAGGAATGGGTACACTGGGGGAATTGTATCCATCTCCATATGCACCTATTGTTTTGTTTCATCTACTAGGTTGTATGGGATTGTGTGGCACACTTGGTTGGTGATGTAATACAGTTCTATGTTGAGAATTCATCCTCCTGCTGAGGAGAGGAGATCAGGTATTTGGGTATTATTCATGGCTTGTTGTGTGAGATCAATGAATGTAGCTTTTTTCTGCCATTTACGGAGTTGGGTTGGGGAAATTCACATTGGGAGAGTTTGGAATAGGTAGGTTACTTTTGGTTGCGTTATAAAATTTGATCATGGGTATTCTGAGAGGGTGAAGTTGGCTTTATTCCATTTCTCCAAGTCTTTAATTTCCCCCCATATGGAGTTGTAGTTGTAGAGGTACAGTTAGGGGTACAAATAACCAAGAACCTTAACTGACTATTTGGATTTGGTGCAGCAAGGTTGTGTTTTTTGTGTGTGGTGTCAGTGAATTCTTTTTGGATATGAGGGGTCATGGTGTTGAAACACATGGCATCAAATTTTGTAAAGTTCACCTGTAGGCCCGACGCCATTGCAAATGTGTTGACTTCTTTGGTTAAGGTGACTGTTTATGGGGTCTGGTGTTGTGACCATTAGGTTGTCTGTGAAGAGCCCTGGTTTATAGGTTTTGCCGTTTATTTCTGGTGTGGCTTCTACTCCCTTGATGTTGGGGGTGGGGTAGGCTTGAGTAGTTGAAAATTCCCTTGCCAGCTTAGAAATCCGCAAATGCTACAATAGCTACCATAGCCACAGTTTGGGGGGAGTGCAGAGGAAAGACAGGGTAGGGCTGAGTTTGGAAACATCAAACTGCTCATCAGCTTGATACAACTCTCATGGCTCACTGGCTTAGGATTGTGGGGGGGGGGTGTCTATTAATCAGTATGTAAGAGTAACATATCCATTGCTGGTCATGAAAAGGTTCCCCCACCCCATCCATCTACTATCTCATGAGTATTAGTTTCATTTTGGTTGTTATTAGAACTGTGTTTCTGCTAATGTTGCTGCAGCCACAACACCAAAGCTTTGGTCTGACTGTCATTGTGAGCACTAAATAGTCAGTATCCTCACTGGAAAGTCCCCCAAGGTTTGTCACTTTGCATAGCAGTATGGATAAAATAGTGGAGTGTATGTTAGCAGCAGAGAATGTTTAGCTAGGTAGGTAGTTAAACTTTAATCATTTGCTCTGCCTGGAAAATGCATTGTCCTGTTAGAAAGGAGTGTGATTAATACTGGCTTGACACGCAGCAAATATTTTTTTGCTGTCTTCAAAGAACTGACCAGCTGTATGAAGTAACAATGCAAGACTATAATAATGAAAATGGATTAAATTCTAACAGAATAAACTGCCAATTTGCAGTGGGTCTTTTATGCTCCAGAACATAACTGTGAAATATGCTGCCTTATGTGGACATACTTTCACTGTTCCCTTTTTGAGGAGAGTTTGCAAATAGTCAAAACCATTGCTTGGCCATGGAAGCAGAAACACTGACAGAAAGGGCCCATTAAGGTAGCTTGAGCCATGGTTCTAGTGACTAACATTTCAATGGAAACTTGGCCACGAGTTCTTTGGGCTGTAACACATGACTTGTGATGAGACGAGGATCCTCACAGTCCCTGGAATTTGAGTAATTTATGACTGGTGACATGGGAAAGCCTCTCCTCTTCCGTGAGGGGAGGGGTTGCGAGCGGGACTCGCTTTGCAGGGGGCGTGGTAGGGCCCCTACATCACAGAGAGTCCTGGGCCCACGTCATCCCCTCAGCCAGCCAATCCGGCTGGCTGGGGTGTGTGGTTTTGCCACACTTAAAGCTACCCTGAGCACCGAGTTCTGCCTGTTTGGATCCTGCATGCATGGATCTCCCGACCGCCCTCCCTCTAATGTCATGCATTCAACACCTGACCTTGCGATGGACCTCAATTGGTCACCTGTTGAAGGGGCCCGGTAGGAATTTTTTCCACTTGGCAGATTGGCTCCAGCCACTTGGTTTTTCGCCTACCTCATTAGGTTAGGCGGTTAGGCATTGGAAAGTGTGTTGTGTGTTGGAAGGGAGGTTGTGGCCATCACCTACCCCTCCCCTTGAAGGGTATTCCATTAAAGAAATCTGGCTGTGTGGTTCCTGTCCGATGCCCAGGTGGTGGGGTGACTCCTAGGGGAAAGTTTTCAGTTTATTTGCACCAGCAAGCTCCCCCTACAGGTTGTTAACCCTTGTGTGGCTTCCTGCAGAGGCCTTTTTTTAGCCCATTAACCTAAAATACTTGTGTCCATGTCTCTTGTTTCACCATAAAGCAGGGGCGAGGCCTTGACTCGCAACCTGCTAGATTTCCCCTAACCTTGCAGATTTGGCCCTTGTGTGTGGATGGTGCTGTTTTGGCTGCATAACCACTAGCACTCAAGAGAATGAGTTTGAAATGTGTATATAGCATGATAGGCAGTGCTGGGGGGGGGCTGGAACTGGGAGCAACCTAGTAATACTGAGCAGGGGAGGCAAAGGTGGGGGAACTAAACTGTAGCCTTGGA
Organism: Podarcis liolepis; assembly: GCF_965112155.1. Lineage (NCBI taxonomy): Eukaryota > Metazoa > Chordata > Lepidosauria > Squamata > Lacertidae > Podarcis > Podarcis liolepis. The sequence goes on along the minus strand of NC_139560.1, from coordinate 40,961,331 downwards.
CATTTAAACCTTTTGACAACCAGATCTTCCACCACCTTTGAAATCTTAATTATTGCTGGCTATGTCATTTCCCCCAGACTGCCTGATTGAAAACGCTGCTATGCATACATGACAATCAATTAAGGACTTGGTTAAATTATAAACTTGGAACTTTGACCTGTAAGCTTGGAGGGTAAAGTGCTCTGTAAGATGAGGGAATGAACAAAAGGATATCTGAGGCAGATATCTGATTTGTGAGTGGTTGCACCTTTTATCACATACCCGTGTGCTATCAAATTGTATTTGCAATAATGCATTTATTTTAAAAAGGGGTAGGTCACTGCCAGTTTTTTATTCCGTGAGTAGATCGCAGTCTCTTGGGAGTTGGATGCCCCTGGTATAGTACAATAAAACCATAAAGGTTAAATCAGACAGATGTGCTGATCCCATCTTCTACTCCAAAAAGGTGTCTTGCTCAGACTCTGAAATGTACATAATGACACAGACATGCATGCACACTTGCTTGAAGTCATATACTGAAAACACTTTCACATCACTCTCCAATCATGACACTTTTATTGATAAAAAATATATAAAAGGTGAACAGTTCAATTATTGTGGAGATTTCTCCCTAAGTGGAAAGCCTTTTTTAAAAGTAGTTTTAGGACATATCTAATTAATGTATTCTAAACTATTTTCACATTCTTATGTTTTTAAAATAAAAAATGAAGCTACAGAAGTATCAGCTGCACCATTACATTTTTTGAAATGAAGGTAATTTAAATAGGTTTGTCAAATAATGCCCATTCATTCAAAATATTGCACTAATCACAGAATATTTGTTTCAAGGTTTTCACCCTGCTTTTCCTTTGCTAATAAACTATTGAAGAAAGCCTCACTGCAAAACCAAGTAAATGTATATCTGATAAGAGAGAACTGTTTTTTAGCTGTGCTTCACAATGTACAGAAGTCATGGGAGAGTAAAGAGAAGACTTATTCTAAAATAAGTTTAGTAATATTTTACCAACATGCCTCAGTATCAAATACTCCTTGTTCTTCCAAAAGCAAAATTTGCCCCTATCCAAGTTAGGGAGCAACAGAAGTTGTAATTCAAAAATACCTTTAATAGCGGTGGTACTATTTTGTCATTTTCTCCTTTCAGCTTGCCTGCTTCATTATTAGAATTACAGCCAATTTGGCAACAGAAAGAAAACATCTTCATGAGATATCGAATTTGTTGCTAGTTCTTTATTGCCTAAGGACTACTGGCATGACTACTGCTGCTTATTTGGGGAATCACATACTCAAATGTCAGCTTAAGGCTAGCTGTTATAGAACCACACATCTGGTGCAGACAAAGATGCACTAATTAACACAAATAATTGTGCAAGTCGCCTACTTACATCAATAGCAAATCACTAGAGAACGTAAGATTGTGATTCCTCTTCTGCCTATAGCAAAGTCAGAACTTTAATTTTTCTTTTGGCTTTTCCTAAGTTTTGGGGAAGCAGTGTTTGTTTTTTATTTTCCTTCATTAGCAACAGCAATTAAATGTGTAATTACTGAGCTGTAAACATAATGATTTATGTTTCCCTAATTTAATACCTCAAACAATATGATATTAACAAATTGTCAGCATATATCATTGAAATTCTCCTGCTACATCACAACTTCGACTCATGTGCATTAAATACCATCTTCTTTGTTACTAGTACACAGTTAGATTAGTCTTCACTTCCAAGATAAACTGAAATATTCTGATAATCTTAGCAGACAGGCACTGATAAGGATTCAGTTTTTCACATCCATGGCTCCCATCCTTCCCAAACTCTGCCAAGGACATTTGGATCTCTGGCTTGGTCTATAAGGCACTTCACCTGTGTTTCTTCTGATAGTCCATCCTCTGGTTCTCTGGCTCGTATGTTATATTCTTTACTTCCTCGTGCCACAGAAACATAATCCCTGTAGGCAGCTGATTTCTCATGGCCCAGCCGTAATTCATCACTTTAAAAAATGATATTAAATCACTGATATTAAAATCAAGCAGTGTACCCAAGTTTCCCTATTCAGATGCAATACCGTATTGGCCTGAATATAAGCCTCACTCCTCCCCCAAATTCCAACCATGAAAAGTTAAAGTGTGGCTTAAATTCGTGACCTTACAAAAATTGGCTTTTATGATATCGCTGCTGTAACAGACATATGGTAAAATGGAACGGGTGTGAGTGTTTGTGGAATTTTAAGGGAGTGGCTTTTACAGTGGTACTTTGGGTTACACACCCAGAAGTAGTACCTTGGGTTAAGAACTTTGCCCCAGGATGAGAACAGAAATCACCTGGTGGCAGTGGGAGGCCCCATTAACTAAAGTGGAACCTCAGGTTAAGAACAGTTTCAGGTTAAGAACGGACCTCCGAAACGAATTAAGTACGTAACCAGAGGTCCCACTGTATTTGTGTATTGTCTCCCCCCCCCCCTTGAATTGTAAAGGTGTGGCTTATATTCGGGCCAATATGGTATTTTTCTCTCTTTAGCTCAAGAGCTGTAGGCACAGGTAAGCTTTTCCCTTACTCAGTATTTCTTGTTCAACTTTTGGTTTATTTGTTAAAAAAAGAAACAAGAAAGCCTGGCTTCCGGCAGCCCTGCCTTCAGACAATGGGGCTGCAGCATTGACCCTGCTTTTGAAGTATGCTTTATTTTTAATTTTAAAAAAATGTGAGCTTCCTTTCTGCAAATGCACCAAGGTGCTCAACTTCCAATTTTACCTAGATAATTACTGCAGGTCCCCAGCAATTATTCATTTTTGTTTCTATTTAGTCACACACTTTATGAGTTCTGTGCTTGCACACAGCCTCATTTAGGAAAGCAAATCGACACGCTGAACATTTCAAAGCACTTGAGAGCAACATATACCTGGTAATCACTGCTGGATTAGCACCTGCTAATTTTCTTCTTGCAAAATTTACTTTTTGAATGGGGTACCAATTAATCTCCTCTGTATTTATTTCCTTAGTCCATGTGCCTCCTTTTTTCAACTGCTTCAATTCAAAATTCTGGAAAAAATGGCACATACCCAATCATGAAAAACAATACTGCAGTCTTCACAGTATACATCACAGCATAAGGCATGATATTAAGTACAAGGAATGACAGACATGCCTGATATTTGATGGGGCGTGAATATAGTAAAAATGATAGGAAAATGGCATTATGGTTACTTTAGTATTGCTTAGATTTTCAATACAGAAAGTGCACACTTTTCTAATAACTGACTGGAAGAGTAATGGTGTAAAGATAACTATAGTAGTCAATCTTATTTTAAAATGCTGTTTTAAGCTCCTTCAAAGGAGTGCCAGGCAATTCCTCCCTTCTGAAGCCCTTCTGATTGTTCACAGTGGGAACCCTGCAGTGTGTGCCCTTGCCATGCTGCTATGGTAGGTCCTGGTTGTATGGGAGTACAGTGGTGCCTCGCAAGACGAAATTAATTCGTTCCGCAAGTTTTTTCTTCTTGCGAGTTTTTTGTCTTGCGAAGCACGGTTTCCCATAGGAATGCATTGAAAATCAATCAATGCGTTCCTATGGAGACCGTCCGGGGACAGAGGGGAAGCGCGCCTTCCCCTCTGTCCCCGGACCTGTTTTAAAGCAAGGGAAGGGGCAGCGGGGAGCATCGCTTCTCCCTGTTGCCGCCCCTTGGTTCAAAAGGGGTCCGGGGAGAGAGGGGAAGGCGCCGGAGATTGTGGGGCTGGCAACGGGGAGAAGCGATCTTCTCCCCGCCGCCCCTTGCTTCAAAAGAGGTGCGGGGACAGCAGGGAAGACGCGCTGCACTTCCCCGCTATCCCCGGAGCTTGCGGGGCAAGCTTCGTTTTGCGAAGCAAGCCCATAGGGAAATGCGTCTTGCGAAGCGGCTAAGAAAACGAAATACTCCTTCGTCTAGAGAGTTTTTCGTCTTCCGAGGCGTTCGTCTTGCGGGGTACCACTGTAGTCCTTATGGGTGGCTCCTTCCCGTGTTAGCTTTCTTCCAGATTATAGTAAAGGTGATGCTGCTGTCAAAAGGAACTGTGGGTGAGTGCCTGGATTTCTTACTTTATCAGGCTGGTATGGAATGAGTACTTCATGAGTTCCAGCAGTGCTAAGGTGGCATTGGAAGGCTGCACATTCTTGAATGAAGAGTTTTCTAAAAAAGACTAATGAGCTACAAACCACCGTATTTTTCACTCTATAGGACTCACTTTTCCCCCTCCAAAAATTAAGGGGAAATGTGTGTGCATCCAATGGAGCAAATGCAGGCTCCTTGGCTTCAGTGATAGCAACGCGAAGCCTCCAAAGCGCAGAGGGAGCGCTCCCTCCGCACTCTGGAGGCTTCGCGTTGCTTTCACTGAAGCCTGGAGAGCGAGAGGGGTACACCGACCCCTCTCGCTCTCCAGGCTTCAGGGATGGCCGTCTGAAGCCTTCAGAGCACTGCGCGAGTTCCCGCTGTGCTCCACAGGCTTCAGGTTCCTTTTGCTGAAGCCGGGAGAGCAAGACTCTCCTGGCTTCAGCAAAAGGAACCCGAAGCCTGCGGAGCGCAGCGGGAACTCACACTGCGCTCTGAAGGTTTCAGGGATCTTTGAGGCTGGCGGTGGGGGAAAGCAGCGCTCTCCCCTGCCAGCCCCAAAGAGCAGGTCAAAAGGAACCTGAAGCCTCCGGAGCCCAGCAGGAACTCCCGCTGGGCTCCGGAGGCTTCAGGTGAACGCACCTTGTTTTAGAGGGGGAGAACAAGAAAAAAAAACCTTCCCCTCTCTGTGCAGCGCCCCTTCAGCGAAGCAGCAGGAGAAATGGAAGGAGCTCTGAGCAGAGAGGGGGAGTTTTTTTCTTGTTCTCCCCCTCTAAAACAAGGTGCGTCCTATGATCTGGTGCATCCTATAGAGCGAAAAATACGGTACTTTGTGTAACGAATCGTTTAAAAACGTGAGTTTTCACCCAACCTTTTGGCTAATACTTAAGCATGTAATTGTCCCCCCTGACCTACCAAGCAATAGACTGTGCAATAGACTGTGGGGCATTCTTCGTTAAATTTTGTCTCTGTTGATCAACAACTCACTTCTCAAACCATCCCTACCTCTTCCAAGCCAGATCTTTCTTCCTCCCCCCATTATCCAACTCCTAACCCCACTTTCCTCCCTCCCTAAATCCCTTCTCTCATGAATGGTATTCCCACCCATAATTTCTTTCCTCTCTTTCCCATCTCAATCCTCCTGGCATATGCACTGTTTGTGGCAAGCCTTCCCTGCCACAAACACAACAATGCAACCTAACATTGGGAAACTGCAACTATATCACTGTGTACCAAATAGGAAGTCACTCTTTTCCTTACAGCAGAGGTAGCCAATGTTGCCGGACTCTAGTTCCCATCAGCCCCAGCTAGCATGGCCTGTAGCCAAGAATGATGGGAGTCCAACTATATCTGGTGGTCAACACAATGGCTACCCCCTACCTTACAGCATTCACATAACCATTCCTCTTCACTTTGTTTAGACAAACTGGGATGAAAATAAGAACCTACTTTCCAATCTAAGGAAGGCTCCTTCACAAACACATCCATAGTATTAATGAGAAAATCTTGATCTGCACGGTAGGCTCTTAAGGAATGCACCATCACATTGTAAAGAAGACCCAATTCCTTCATGGGCAACATCAAATTAATAAACTGGCGAGTCAAACGGAAAGGCATCAACTCTGGCACTGGCAGAAACTGCATACAAGAAAAATTAAAAGTTTATGTATTATTTATGAATCTTTCAACCACTAACAATTGCTCTTTTCCTTCATACACCAGGATTCATAATTCTTTCATACAGGTCATTTATGGAGAGGCAGAATTCAGTATAATATTTAAGGGAAATTGCTTTCTTTTAATGAAACCAGCATATGTTTATCTTGCCTTTTCTTCAGGGAGCTTACAGCAGCTTGCAGCTTTCCATCTCTGTTTTTGGCCCATGTAAATCTTGCTCTCCTTTCTGCCGTTTTACGCAACAATTTAAGGTGAGCCATTCTGTAGCCACCATGAATTGGAGATCCAGATCCTCACCATCTTGGTTTTACTAATACTGTATTATAGTGATAGAGGTGGTTTTATTTATTTTTGTTTTGTTTTAAAAAGATTGTCATGCTTCAACATGGGGGGGGGGGGAGTTAGGGCCATTAACTTCAGTGGGTCTTCCTCGAATAAAACTTAGTTGAATACCATGTTTTGATTTTTCCAGTCTTCTGCTATGACAACAACCTCCTGCTTAAAATGGCTGGACTATTCCCTGAATGTTCCAGGTGAGTATGCATACTTTAAAAATATTATACTGAAGAAAAGGACAATTCAAACCTATCCTCATCAGTGATAATAAGGTCGCATCATCCGCATACAGTAAAAGTGGGACTGGGTTTTGGTTAATTTGGGGGGCATGTGATTCTGTTTTTTGGATGTGCTATGGAAGATCTGATAAAAAAAAGAGGAAAGGGGCAGGAACACCACCTTATTTTACATCTTTCGTGTTAGGGATATCTGAGGAGAGGTAACCTTTGATATTGAGTTTTATTTGGCAGATGTTACAATAATATTAATTCTGTATTAAGAACAACAAACTTGAAATTACTGTATAATTCTAGTGAACTATATATTTATAATATCTAAATTAGATTAAGGGATATTGAAAAACAAAACATTGAGTCAGCTGTAAAGAAAATCTGCTCCCCCAAGTTCTATGGGTTAAATACAACCAATAACAGGATCACTTACCGTATTTTTCGCTCTATAGGACGCACTTTTTCCCCTCCAAAAATTAAGGGGAAATGTGTGTGCATCCTATGGAGCGAATGCAGGCTCCTTGGCTTCAGCAATAGCAATGCTAAGCCTCCGAAGCCTGCGCTCCGGAGGCTTCGCGTTGCTTTCGCTGAAGCCAGGAGAGTCTGGTCTTTGACACTGGCGGTGGGGAAAAGTAGCGCTTCCCCCCACCGCCAGCCCCACAAGCTCGGGGGGGAAGCGGGAAGGTGCGCGACACCTTTGCGCTGCTCCCCCACCTGGTTTTGAGGCTGGCGGTGGGGGAAAGTAGCGTTTCCGCCCAGCGCCAGCCCCACAAGCTGGGTCGAAGAGCCCGCAGGAGCCGTGCGCTCTTTAAAGGGAGCGCGGCTTCTGCGGGCGTTTCTACAAGGTGGGGGAATTCACCCACCTTGTAGAAAAGCCCGCAGGAGCCGCACAGCCTTTAAAGAACTTGGGGGCTCTTGGGGGCTTTTCCCCAAGGAGGGAGAAGGGACCGACTGGCCGCGTTAGTCCCTTCTCCCGCCTGGTCGTGTGCGGCTCCTGTGCGCTTTTGCGGGAGGTGGGGGAATTCCCCCACCTCCCACAATAGCAAGGAGAAGGTCTGGGAGAAGCGCACAGGCTGCGTGCAGCCTGTCCGCTTCTCCCGGAGCTGGGGGGGGGGTCATATTTCTTTCCTTGATTTCCCCCTATAGGTGCGCCCTATAGAGCGAAAAATACGGTATATCTCAAAACTAGTACCATATTTTTCGCTCTATAGGACGCACCCGACCATAGGAGGGGGAGAACAGGGGAAAACATTCTCCCCCTCTCTGCTCAGCGCACCTTCAGCGAAGCAGCAGGAGAAACGGAGCTCCTTCCATTTCTCCTCCCACTTCGCTGAAGTGGCGCTGCGCAGAGAGGGAAAACTGTGCAGCGCCTCTCCAGCAAAGTGAAGCCTGGAGAGCAAGAGGGATTGGTGTGCACCGACCCCTCCCACTCTCCAGGCTTCAGGCGGCTATCCGCGAGCATTCTGAGCACAGCGAGAACTCCCACTGCTCTCCGAAGGCTTGCGGATAACTGCCTGAAACCCCCAGAGCGCAGCGTGAACTGCCGCTGCACTCAGGGGGTTTCAGGCAGCCTTGCCTCCGCTCCCGGACCTGGGGGCGGGGGAAGCCCGAACTTCCCCCGTCCCCAGCCCCCAGAACAGGTTGGGGAACGGCGGTCCCTTCTCCCTCCTGGGGAAAAGCCCGCAAGAGCCACGCGAAGCTTGTGTGTGGCTCTTGGGGGCTTTTCCTGCCTGCCTCCCCCCTGCATTCGCTCCATAGGACGCACAGACTTTCCCCCTTAGTTTTTAAGAGGGAAAAAGTGCGTCCTATGGAGCGAAAAATACGGTAATTCCAACCCAACACAGTGCATTTCTGTTAGCCCAACTGAATGTTTTCCCCTCAGCCTTAAGGGCAGATATTTAAACATCCCCCGAAATGATAGACATTGCGGATGTAGAACATATTCTTTTCTACTGTCCACTGTACAACCAGCTACGGTACTTAAACTATCCAAAAAGAGGGAAAATACATAATTAACATTATGGTACAATGAAAATATCAGATTCTACTTGTCTGATATTAACCCGGAGGTGCGAGGGTGGCTGAGTTTCTATCAACAGTATCTCTTAGAGTGGTGAATGGCATGATTTAACAGGAAGACACTCAAAAAGTTCTATTACTATATATCTTCTGTGGCTGCTTCTTTGTATATATTTTTAAAATTTTGCATAGAGATGTTTTAAGATGGTCTATATCTGTAATGCCTAATAAAGACTTTGAAGAAAACCAGAAAGTGTCATTAAGTAGTGTGCAAGGTTCAAAAAGTGGGGCGGGGGGACAGGCAGTATCATGCAAGATCCTGCTCCACCTAACAAGCAAAATAAATAAATATCCCAAAGAGGAAGCAAGAGCGATTCTGAATCTTTACAATCCCCCTGACCTATTAGCATTCCATTTAATTTAATATTCCAAAAAAACAGTTTGAAAAGGAGAATACCTGTGTGGCAGAACCGAACGCATGTCCAAAGTCTATTCCCACCATGCCACCTGTCTCCATGCTGATCATGAAGTTGGATAAGTGTCTGTCTCCAATACCAAGAATCCAGTGGCTGATGCACATCAACGCATGGGAGCTGGCGAAATGGGATCGCAGAGATAGCAAGGCCTCCGGTGTTGTACTCATCTTAACAAAGGCCCTCCTTAAGAAAAGCAATATAATTATACATATTAAGATTGGCTTCGGCTGTTTCTAAGAAGGGGAAACATTATGAATTCAGAACAAAGAGATGCCCATCTTCCTCATTGTTCCACCCACATGCTAATAATCGGAAACTGGAGAAGGGGCTAGATGATTATCAGTGTGGCACAGGCTGAAGTTTGAAGGGCCCAAAGAGAGGGCTGGTGTTTTGTTTTGTTTTTAATAGGAATTGCGGGCCAGCAGCCTGCATGTGGAAAAATGAGGAGGCCATATGAGGATTACTGGAAGCAACCCTTCATTCAGCAACATTAATCCTCGGTACTATTTTGAAACCCATATTACACAAGAACACACCTTAACAGGTCTTCAGGAACACGGTTCTCTCGGCGATTGAAAGACATCACTGTTTCTTTACGATCAGCTCTCCTAGAAGTGAGCAAAGCAATGACAATTATAACCATATAATTAGAAAATGGGAATCAAGCAGAGACAACTGGTTTCACCCACCCACCCACAGGTTGAATTGAACATTTTGGACTGGCAATATGCTCTCTTATATTCCCAAGCAGAGATGGTGGGCAAGGCATGGTAGCAGCAGACCTGGCAGAGCTCCTTGTCCACCTGCATTGGTGGGTTCCACAACCTCTAGAGTAGGTTGGGTGGAGGGAGACTGCAGAAAGGAAGTTCTTGGTATGAGCTTTCGTGTGCATGCACACTTCTTCAGATACACAGTGTATCTGAAGAAGTGTGCATGCACACGAAAGCTCATACCAAGAACTAACTTAGTTGGTCTTTAAGGTGCTACTGGAAGGAATTTTTTTATTTTGACTATGGCAGACCAACACGGCTACCTATCTACTGCAGAAAGGAACTTCCTGTTTGTGCAAACAGATATGTTATGCAAGCAGGACAGCACCATTTGATATTGCCCTTTATCGTTGGTGCCCTGAGAAATATTTTCTGTAAGAATCGGCTTCTTCAAGCCAATGCAGGAATGGGGAAGGGGACCAGTATGTGCATGCAGTCACTGCAGATTTTTTTTTTAAAAAGGAAGAAGTGGGTTTCTAACTCCCAATTTTTCTGTAGACATGAGTCAGTAGCCAGCAGTACAACCAGAATCTCTCTGCCACATTAGTAAGGGAAGAAATTTAATGATAATCATCATTTGAATTTCTATACCACCCTTACCCAAGGAACATAGGGTGGGGTTACAATATAAAAGCACAAAAAAACCTTTGTGACAAACGAAAACAAAATAATCTGCCCACACACAGTTTAAAAGGCCATGGATTGTTTAGTTGGCCAAAGGGCCTGGGAGAAGAGGAATGTTTTTGCCTGGCAGCTAAAGATATGTAACAAAGGTGTCAGGCAAGCCTCCCTGGGGAGAGCATTCCACAAGCCGGGAGCCACTGCAGAAAAGGCTTGCCACCCTCCAGACCTCTTGTGCAGGAGGCACATGAAGAAGGGCCTCACATGATCATAGAATTGCAAAGTTGGAAGTGACACCACCCACCCCTAACTTGGACAGCTGTTGAAGGATAGCACAGTTGATGATATCACAAGCCGCTGAGAGATAAATGGGTAACAATTATTTCTAAGACTCACTTGTACATGTATGTGTAGCGTGCAACAGGGCTTGTATTCTTCTCTGCCATCTTGGACAGCCAGTCAGTATAATCGGCACGAGGACCCTTGTAGCTGAATAAAAAGGGGGGGGAGCAAGTAATTTACTTCTATATTACCTGAAAGGAACACCAAGCATTGGGGTACTGTGCTGTTAAAGAGCAATTAATGAATCAAACCATTTCTGAGAGTGCACTTAGGGAGATGTTGTTTTCCAAGCATCATTGAAGAGCGAGCTCCTAGGAAGTTCTGAGTCTACTATATTTTGTCCTAAATGTTTGTTTATAGCAAATTTCTATTTCAATAGGCACACTAGTATTACACAAGTTCCTGACTTGCAGAACACATTCGTGACCACATTAAGCAAGCTTTGTCATTTCCTTCTGTCTTCTTCCAAGTAACATACAGCTGCTACAGCTTTATGAACCGATTCTTCAGCATTGAACACAATGGCAAGTTCTTCCTCAGTGAAAAACACTCCAAATAAGGCACAATAAAGCATTGTTAATTCAATTCATTCCACAACTACCTCCTTAAAAGTGTAAACTTGTAAAGAATAACTTATAATTTGCTTCACTAGCTAAGAAATAGTTTCTGAATATTAGTACTTTCTACATGAATATTATGTTTATTAGTATTCTCTTTGAATACTGAATGGTATTTAACTCACGTACTCAGAGCAGACCCACTGGAATATAATGGAACTAACTTAACCATGCTCATGAATTTCAACACAGTGGTACCTTGGTTTATGAACTTAATCTGTTCCGGAAGTCTATTCTTAAACCAAAGCATTCTTAAACTGCTTTCCCATACCAGCAGGGGACTCAATTTTACAAATGGAACACACTCAACAGGAAGCAAAACATGTTCTGCTTCCAAGGCAAAGTTCACAAACCAAAACACCTACTTCCAAGTTTGCAGCGTTCTTAATCCAAGTTGTTCATAAACTAAGCTGCTCTTAAACCAAGGTACCACTGTATGTCTACTCTGAGTAAAACTGAGTTGAAAACCACCCACTCACTCTTTTTAAATTAATGATCCATTATTCTTAGTGCGGTACTGAATCAAGCTTTTCACACTATTTTAAAAAGCCCAGAAATTGCTAAGTGCCCATTTGGAAAACAGAAACTGTTACACAGTGAGCAACAGTTAACTGTTTTGTGACTTGTTAGGGGAAAAATGCTAGAATATATTTAGCATCTTTCTGTGCAAACTGAAAAGCAGAAGGTAGTGCTGATAAAATGCAAAAATCAATTTTTAGCACACTTTATAGTGGAGATGCTGGAACTACATAACAAATTGAAATCCACTGCTGAAAGAGTTGTCAAATGACTCATGCCATAGACTGGACATTGAGAAATGCTTAAAAACAGCAGGAACAAAGATGTGGCAAAAACAGCTTTCTAGAATCTAGTGTTCACACAAAGCTAAACTTTCCTCTTCCCACATTCTTACTGTGGTTTGTCTCACTCTCAGCAAACCATGATCTGTAAAAACCAAAGCTTGTCCTTGATTTGACAGCTCATGATTTGTTTGAAGAAGACAAACCACAAGCCTGGGTGCACACATAATGTTAAGCCAAACCATGGTTTAGTTCTGGAGCAGCGTAGCAACAGAAGGACAGAGGAAGAATGAAACAGCCACAATTCCCCCTCTGAAGTCACTGCCTGTCACTACACTTACTGGTTTGTTTTCAACATCATAGGGTTTGCTCATGTGAGTACAAGTTAGTCCCAAGATCAGAACAGGCTTTGGATATGGTTTGTGGTCACAATGGCAAGTTAAGAGTTGTGGCTCTCCAGATTCTCCTTATTCTCCATCGCAGGAATTCTAACCCATTTCCATTGATTTCAATGCTGAACATGCATTTATACTACCCTCCATTCTGACTGAAGTTCACTTCCTAATTCAAACTAACATTTAAAAAAATCCTTTGCTTGTAAAAAGCAATCTGTTGATAAGAAAATGATGAAGAAGCCACGGGTGATACATGCTCTTTGTTTAAAGAAGCAGACAGAAAATGTAGGTCAGAGGTGAAGTGTCACCCGTTAAACAAATAACTGCCAATTATTAATCTAAGATAGGAAGTACTTTGACTTCTGATGATTAATGCCAATTGCTCCTATGGATATTATTGTCACAATTCTTCACCTATCTCTAAAGAATGCCATTAACATCCAAGAAACAGATTTATGCACCTTCATTACCTGTTATAATCGTTTTTTTCCTGTTCAGACATGTTCTTCAGAAGGAACTCCTTTAAAGTACAGGTATTCTCAAGCCACTCAATCAGCCCCAGTCTGAAAGAAAATATAGCCAAGGTAACAACAAACACAGAAAATTATTATTTAATAAAGTGGTAAAAAATGTAGAGGATGCAAGCTAGTAGACACTTTTTTCTTTTCTTTTTAGCTTCACTACTTAAAGTGTATTAAAATGTCATTCACACAAGAATTAAAAAGGTAAGCAAGAGGTAAAGTTTGAAAAAAAATCTGCTTCACTCAAGCAAATTATATGTATCCATTTATAAGGGGGTATAAAGCACCAGCTAAACATTATGATAGGCATCTAATGCTGCTTCTTCCTTTCTTGCTCTGATGCATGGATTTACCTGGTTGCTACTGTTTCTCTATAGATAAATCTTCCCCATGTTCTGACCATAGGCTCAGACAAGCCATGCATAGGAAATGGTCAAGGAAGATGGTTGGGTAGTGCAAAGATGCACAGCCTGCTCTTCAGGATATCTCACACATTTAAAATTATGAGTTCATGGGAAGACACAGTAAACCTTGCAGTTAAACAAGCACCACAGCAAAGTGTTGCTGAAAAATTGCCAGTTTGTAATTACTGGTGTTAAGCAACCCTACAAAAGATGTTCCAAGGTTTTCCTTATATGGTGGGCCTGCTGCAAAGACATTCCTCCTCCTTATTCATGCAACAAAGACTGGAGCACATATACTATATGTGAAGGAGGTCAGGAAGCGCCTACCTGGTGGTCATTGGTATAACTTGGTAAGTTTTTAATTTCATGTTTCTTTGGCTGCAGGCAGCATCTCTCGAAAGGATGGTGTTCATAACATCAAAGAGCTGCTCAATGCGCTGGTCTTGCCGGAGATCTTCTCCTCCTTTCACAAGAAAGGGATATTCCCGCTCATCGCTACCTCTGATAATTATACGCTTTGGTTTCCGGATGGACTCCATAACTTTTATCTTGGACAAAATGGGGTGGAGAAAGGTTTTCACTCAAGAAAGGGTGAGAAAACATTGCAATATACAAATTACGTTATAGAAGAAAGTACATCTGCATCTCTCTGCAGTGTGAGAATGCAGAAAAAAGTTACTATAGATATAAAATTTCATCAGATGTGGGTGATATCTGTTTATATGCACAATGCACACTTATTAATATATCGGTAAGTGCACCTTTACCTTTCAATAGGCACATGAAAAAATATGCACATTAATATAGTAACATACCCTCTCATCAAATCCAGAAATTTGTGCATGATATTCTGGCAATGGTTTTCCTTTACCATCATATTGACCTGAATAAATAAAATGTAATGCTTTAATTGAGCTTTCAAAACATTTATTCAATTAACAGTGCATTCCTAGCCTACTGATCCAGTGGATGGAGGGGGGTGGGATTTGCATGCAGAGAAAGTGCCCCTTTACCACTGGGGGGGGGAATCAGCTGCAGAGAATTCCATGGGTGTAAAGCTACTACTGGTGGTGTTTTTGACATCTGTATCCTGCAGAATGGGGCATTCTGGAGCCAGGTTACAGGAAGTCTTGGGTGCAAGGCCCCTTTAAGAGGCCCTGGGCTGTGCTAGGCATGGTTAATTTCCCCCCACTGGTCCCAACTGAGAGAAGGATTAAAAAAAGCAAAAATCTGTCCCTTGACCTCCTGTCCTGGTCAGCATGCCCTCTACCCTATCCACAATTGCTGAGTAAGGTAGAAACATTATACTGGCAGAAAATTCCTGTGGCTAAGAGACTCTTCTCGTGATCTTGTTTGTGCTGGGTGTGCTCCCAACATTATTCTAACAATCCTGATCATGACAGCAAAACTGCCCTCAAAATAAGTTGCTGGTTATCAGCCCTGCCAACCATGTCAGACTCAGAGGAGACTGGTTTCAGGGAACAACCCCCAGCTCAGTTTCCTTTCTTTTAGAAACGACTGTGGCTGCTAAGGACCAAGTGCCACCTTGATACATGGTGGCACTTGGTCCTGAACAGTGGCAAATAAGGAGCAAAAGTGTCTCGCACAGGAGCCCACATATTCTGTGCTTCAGACACGTCACCAGCAAAGCACTGTAACTTTGTGGCTCTTAGATCCACTACAGGTTTTAAAATAAATTCCAACCACAATCATTCATTGAAATTGGTATATATTTATTTTAACATGAGCTACTAGATTTTGGTAATACATTTGGAGGGAACTGCAAAATAAAAGTTACGTCCTGCACAAGTTGCTTAGAAGAAGTCATAATGGTCAGAAAGTATCTGCCAAAGAATAAAAGTTTATCTACTTGTAAGAATAGATAGTCAGTCACTCTGTAGGTCTTAACTATGCAGCGTATTAAACGAAAATGAAATTTAATAACCATTATTTCATTTAGCAATGGAAGAATATTCTCCCTATTACCAACTGAAACCATAGCTTACCAGGAACTTCCAGCTCAGTCCTCAAGAATTCTGGTTTGAAGTCACTCATCCAAGTTGTGCACTCCTTCAGATTTCCAGGTTCTTTCTGACAATCTCTCATCTTTAATAAAAGAGGCTCCACAATACTGTTGAAGTCCCTGTCTGTCATATTTAGCAGCTTGCAACCTCCTTTTCCAAAGTGTTTGTCAAATTCCTTCCCAAATTTCTGAAGCAGAAATTTAATCACACGATAATTTTTCACTTTTGTTAACAGCCCAAGTACTTAAACTAGTTCATCACTTGATATAGCTGAATGAGGAGGAAATACTACTTGGTGAAATGCCAGAACTTATTAAATTTCTCTTGCACCCTATCACAGGCAGGTGTTTGACATACTCCTATGCAATGCCTATAATGTAGCAGCCAGCTACTAGTATCTCAAATTGGTAGAACCACAATTCTTACTACAAATCTCTGGTCAGCACTGACTTACATATGCCTCATCTGTTCCTATGGATAAACCCAGAAAACCTACAGAAGTTGTGAATGCAGATGAAGGACAACTCTCCACTCAGTAGTACCAGTTACATCTCTGTAGTAGAATAAAAGTACCAGTGGCCATACTTGGGCTAGAACTGGAAATCATATTCCTGATCTTATGGACCACAGATTGCACTCCTTTAGAACGGTTTTAATTCTTGCTAATGTTCCATGACACACAGGGTCAAGGACTGTGGTGGTAAATAATACACTTAACTACAACATCCATTTCTGAAGCCTATACAGATGTGCAAGGCATGTTTAGGGCCATAATAAAATGCAATTGTTTAATTCAGGTTTTCCATATTATATTTTAACTTTCCTGCTATACATGTAAAACATTCAACCAAAGGTGTTATAATTAATACATGCCTGGATGAACTTCTTTCTGTACAACCCAAGACCTGGAGCCTGTAAATTTCCCAGATTCTGGAACATTCCATCATACAACTCCTGGATGTTATTTTTACTCCTCTTAGTTTTCCCCAGCTCATTTCTAACATCTTCAGTCCAATCCTGTGAATCCAGAATAACACCACTTTACCACTTCTCGCACCCAACCAAAAAACAAAAGTTAAAACATAGCAGCTACTAATGGAAGCTGGGCTGCTTCAATAATTATTCAGATGTGCCCTCAACACTCAAAAAGCACATGCATGCATTTAAACATCACACATCCCCTCACAGGATGAAGAATTCAGTTATTGTACCTTGAAGAGCATTGCGGGGTTGGACAGCTGCTCGAGGGCATGGACAAAACCTTGCACCACTCCTCCTCTGTCCAATTTGTTCTTCAACCTATAAAGAATAAATCATCACAAAGGGAAGAGGAAATATAATCGCAGTAGCATTCTCTTCTGCTTTGTGAATAGATAATATAGCTCAATTCCTCCATAAAACACCAAAGAAGCTTTCTTAAACTGCAATACTAAAACAGAATATTTATCACTTACTGGTAAGTGTGCATGAGGTATTTAGGTAAAAAGGACCCCTCCAGTTGCGAACGACTCTGGGGTTGCGGTGCTCATCTCGCTTTACTGGCTGAGGGAGCTGATGTTTGTCTGCAGGCAGTTTTTCTGGGTCATGTGGCCAGCATGACTAAGCTGCTTCTGGAGAAACCAGAGCAGCGCACGGAAACGCCGTTTACCTTCCCGCCAGAGCAGTACCTATTTATCTACTTGCACTTTGACGTGCTTTCAAACTGCTAGGTTGGAACGAACTGAGACTGAACAACAAGAGCTCACCCCGTCACAGGGATTCGAACCGCCGACCTTCCGATCGGCAAGCTCTAGGCTCAGTGGTTTAGACCACAGCGCCCCCCGTGTTCCTCCTGGTAATTTTGGTAAAAATGGGTTAAATGTCCCCCACCCCCCAGCCTAGGCAGTGAAGATATGTGATCCAGACTTGTACTGGCTAGGCAAGGTTCCTCCCCATTTCCATCGTGCTGCTAAGCAGAAGAGAAGCAAAAGCAAGCATGCTCCTCTGAGCAAGCATGAAACAAAACATGTGAATCTAATTTATAGATTCCTGCAATAACTTAGAACAGCTCCTTCGGCAAATTAGGTGGGGCTGGGTGCCTCCTGCACAAGCACCAGAAGTAAGCTTCACAATAAGTGACCAAGTGGTATCCAAGGCTTTCCTTCTACTGACAGAAAACACACCAACTGGTGGAATAGGAGCAGGAAGCAATTTATAGCAATTCCTGCTCTGCCTTGCAGCCTACCCCTCTCAAAATTTGCTCCAGAGGGTGGAGGGATTCTCCAGAACATATTGGAGGGAGTGTGGGGCTGCAGGGGAAAAGAAGCATTGCTGAAAATTGCCTCCCTCTACCATTCCACAGACAGAGGCTTTCTCTCAGTAGAAGGCAAGCATTAGACACCACCCAACAGAAGAGGAGGAAAATAAAAACAGTTGTTACTTTTAATTTTGCTGAGAAGTATGTTACAAAATTGGGACTCTTTAACAGCTAAGGAAGTGCAGAAAAGGGAAACGCCTATATTTCTTAAGATACAATGCCTACCTCTAACGCTTCAATTTAAAATGTACTATACTGTAAACTTGAGACTGGTGTATGTGCTTTTTGGAATGTATAATTTCTTGTTGCCAGCAATAAAGATTATTTGCTTCCAAAAATGTATCGCTCAACATCCTCACCTTGCTACAAACTCCTTATTCCTATGGCCCACGACAGTTTCCTGGAAAGAAAAGCTCTCACTGCTGATCATGAAAGGATACACTAAGGCCTGCGGGTAGCTGTTGGCAATTTCTTCCACTGCATGTTGTACGGCAATTGCTTCCTCCTTGTCAAGCATCGCCATCAACTGGCTGATCCAGCCAATGAACTGCCAACAGGGTACTGAGGAAATCTATTTAAAAAACATGTAATGTATGTGAAGGTGGCGAAAAGCAAACAATACCCATTTCTTCTACCCATCTCAGCTGAGCCAACAGAATAAAATGCAGCATTTACCCTATTGTAACTTTCGTCTGGTAATGTGCATGGATGATATCAAATTTGCATCAAGTGTTGACTTTGCAAAGCACATTACAGCACGTTTCTAAGAATGTTAACACAGAAATAAACAAGAATTCTTAACTAAACTGGGAATTAAAAAGGGGAATCTTGTGTTCAGCTGCTAAAGCAGTTTTACACTTCCTTACGCTGAAATGCATTTGCGCCATTTTATTGCCCACTCACCCAGTTTGGAGAGATCCTTTCAAAGCTCTTTGCAATCCCTTCTTATTTTTACTACCCTGAATAATTTTATGTCATATCAAAACCAACCTTATATTTTTGTTTGCCCACAGGGAAGGGAAGGCTCACCTCTTGTGCCATGAGGCCCAAAGTCTCTGTTGGGTACTTTTCTACAATTTGCAACAGCCTGGGAAATTTCAACCTGGCTTCTTCAGAATTCAGTTTTAGAGCTTTTATGACTTTCTCCACCACAATGGCTGGAAATGCCTGCAAATCCACAGCATTTATATCTGACAAGACACAAGACGACAAACAGAAAGCCATAGCTTGCAATGTTCTATTAAAAACTCTATTTCAATAAAGTACCTTGTCAAAATCTAATATTTAAAAACAACAGCTAACTCTGTTTGGCCTCTGTCAGACATTTAGTCTGTGATAATGCAGCTCACTGCTCTAAGCATTTTGCATATGTGGGTATTATAACATTCTCTCCATGAGACAATAACCTTGGGACTCATCAGTATTGATGGTTGGCCAGAATGAAGTTTACAAAACATATTACTGATGGTTTGGGGGCACCTAGCACTTTGGAGCACAGTATATGCTAAATCCATTTATTTAATTGTAACCTGTTGTTTTTGTAACCATCTCAGGACTCAATTGGCAGTATCTCATTGTCGTTTATTTTAATAACTATTTTATCAGTTTTTACTTGTTTTACTTGTATTGTTTTATTGTTGTATACCACTATGGTTTTTATAATGTTTAGTGGTTTATAAATATTCCAAATATTTTTTTTTATATAAGATAGAATAACATGTGAATGAATGAATGAATCTTTATTTGCATCAGCCATCGGCCAAAGCATTAAAACAACAATAGGATACACAAAGAATAGAAATAAAAAGTCAATTATATAAAATACATTTTAGGGTTTTGAATCAGTAGTCAAATAGTAGATCTTATTTGAAGTGCCCCTGCTAAATACCTTGCAACCTTTGCTGTCACCTGCTCATCTTGATCTGCCAAGAGAAAGGACGCCGTGGCAGTGGCTGGGCAACCCAGAATGGACAATAAAAGAGGGGTGATAACCTCATTCCTCAAGTCTTTATAAAGAGTGCAAGCCAGATGGGCATGCGCCACCGATTCGGTACTGCCATCTCCACAGGGACATAAGCATTTTTCGTTTGGAATTGTTCCTCAAGTACAGCCGAGGGCAATACATTCAATCTTGCAAGAGTAAAAGTGTCTATATTTTAGAACTGCTAGGTGAATAATGTTATTTTCTGATGATGTAAAACCACCATGAGTTGATTTTACTTCTTCAGTTTTGGTTAGGAAAAACATTTGTAGGAACAGATCATTATGGTAAGTGATGATATGTACCTTACCAGAACAAACACGAAAACTAAAATCCAACCTGATGTTAGATATACTAGCTCTTATCAGCTATCAAAATGTTCAACTGGGGTAGATTTAACTGTCCAAGAAGAATACATCACTGTGGCCTTAAATATACACCCACCCACCCACCAATCTAGCTTTGTCATAGCTGCATAACTGGCATGAACAACCCCTCTTTTATCTCACCTGCTGAGCTTTCTTCTTCCTTCCGGAGGTGACTGTCACAGAAATTAGCCAACGTCATATAAGCATCTATGACACCCTTTGTATCCATGTGTTCAGATGAGATGGACTGTACCTCTTCTTCAGCTTTCCTTGCAGCCTTGCTGAAGCATTGGAACGCCCTCTTGTTCAAACCTGCTATAACCTGAAATTACAACAAATCAGAAATCCCAGAAGCAAGTTCAAGAGTCACAGAAGTGGGCACTTAAATTTAGAATCTAAATAAAAGCATGTTAAGGCAACAAGATTATAAATGATTTCTTAAAACAAGACTACAAAGTGCTTTTAAGGCAGACAGATACTAAGGCACAGGCACAGAAATAGGAGGCAGGAGGAAAGAAAAGGTTCAAAGAAGGAAAGCAGGAACAGCTTAAAAAGTGAGATCTAGAACTGTTCATGGACAGAGCACATTCCTCAACCTCCCCCCCCCCCAAAAAAAAACACCCTTGGGCTGTGGAAGTGTGCCCTCCTGCTGCCAGCACCTAGAATTTGGGCCAGTGAAGAAAATCAGTTGATAGAAATTAAAGTATGTACAACTAGAAAATACCGTTTCATGCAATGCAAAAATTAACTTACGGAGATTCATTGCTACAAGATATGATGGCAACCACTGTGATGCATTTGTGAGATTCTTAATGGCATCTGGCTACTGCTAGGAACAGCAAGGAGGAGGAAGATGGAGAGCACAGGAGAAAGGTCATCCCTGCAAGTCCCTGCCTATTCCCGCTACAGGTATGGTGAGGTAGAAGACTTAAGATGAACCAGTGCAACATAAAATTCACTGGTGCAAAGAGTGCCATCCAGAAACCAGTAAGAGGATTTCATAGCATGGAATTAGTAAGTTCCACTGAAATCACTATAACGTTTTATTATTATATAATAGATATGATATAATCCAGTGGTTTTCAACCAGTGTGCTGTGGCACCCTGGGGTGCCTTGAATGATGGTCAGGGGTGCTGCGGGCAAGACTGGCCTCTGTTCCTCTTTCATTCCCTCCATTCCTCTGATGCCGTCTTGCGTCTCTGCCTGTTAAAGGCTTGCACAGCTGTTTGTTGCAACAGCTCTGGCGACAAGCTCCCCAGCTGAATGGTGCCTCTGGCCAGGGGGTGCTTCCCATGCTCCTGGGGTAGGGGGGCAGCTCAGAGACCAGAGGCAGCAGCTGCTGCTGCCCAGAGGACTCCGAAGGAGAGGGGAGAGGAGGCTGAGGAAAGATTCCACAAGGGAGGGTGTTTGAAAAAGGGTGGGAGGCTGCCGGCTCTGCAGGCAAGGGGTGACATAACTGGGCTCCTGCGCCCCACAGGGGAGCTGCAGAAAGAATGTACTTGGTCAAGGGAGCCGTGGACCCAAAAAGGTTGAAAACCTCTGATATAATTGATTAGGGCAAGAAAGAAGAAAATCAAGTTGTACCCTCAGTCACTTGTTTAGCAATTCTGAGAGAAAAAGAACTTACCTTTTCAATATTATCAGGCTTTTCTCCTGAAAGCACTAAGACCTTTTTAGCTTTCTCTTCCTCAATTTGGTCAAGACACCCTGGATCCTTGCAAAGGGCACTGGCCATGATGTGGAAAGTGGTACCCAGGAGGTGGTTTTGGTTGCGGAAGGTTAAGGCACTGCTGCTCAAGCTGCCCAATTTATCCTCATCTGTTGGACCAAACATTGTAAAATTGACACTGTTACAAATATGATATATGCAGAAAGCGCAGTTAAGATCCTCTCTTAACCAAGCACGATTGCATTATGCATAGTAGACCGCTTCATGAAACACATACCTAGAAGGGAGGTGGTTTTGAGTACTGTAAGTATTTGTTCAGGACTACTCTGGCTTCGGCTGCGACTGTGGCTGAAGCGGCAATAGCTGTGGTTCCATCTCACAAGCCAGTCTTCTCTTGTCTTAGAATCTGCATGCAGGTCCTTCAGAAGTTTCATGGCTACTGAGAAGCTGTTCTGCATTAACATTTCAGGGGGGCGGGGGCGTGTGGAGAGAAACATCAGTAAAAAACAGCAAAGGATATGGAAGAAAGGCAAATCTATTAAATATGAAGGTAAGAAAAGGGTAACAGAAGCATGTGTTATCCAGATCTACTTCTTATGTTTTTATAATGGATTAAGGGCTGCTAAACAGGACATAGGCACCTGTTTCCTGGCACTCTCTATCATTTTCATTTTCATGGTAAATTTGCAGTTTCTAATCAGTGAGTGTATATCTTCATCTTCATGGTCCACTTCCATTTTGAAACTAGCATCTCCCCCTCCATCCACTTCTATACTGTCTTCCAGACTCGTTTTAGGAAGTCTCTCCTCAATTTTGTCAAGAAAGAAACATCTGCAGAAACATAAGGAAAATAACATAACGTTGACAGAAACAGAACTGGAACCACAGAAGACATTTCAGTCCTTACTCTTATTTTTCTATATGAAAAGTTGGAAGGGAAGGAAAATGCATTAAATAAACATCTGAATGTTGTGGGTATGTAACATGCAAAACCAATCCTTGAACTGTCATGACCGTCTATCAACAGAAATGATTAATTACAGAAACAGTTGTAGACAGTGCAAGAACAATTTCACTGGGAACATGTTAAATGACTGAATGTTTAATAGATATATGCAATTACAAATAATCAAGATCAGCCTTTATTTACCGATTTGTAATGATATCATCCCAAATGTTCATAGGATCCATTTTGGTATCGGGATATCTGTTTGTCCAAATACTAAGAAGTCTCTTAAGTGATGCCTGAGAACCTATATTACCTAAGAACCATTTGTTGGAGGAAAGAATACAAAGTTTAAAAATTACACCTTCAACCTGATAATGCAGCATAAGAAACACATGTCAAAATCCTAAATAACTAGCATGGCCAGTTACTGATGTTGAATTGTTTGTATGCATATTTGTTTTATAAACAGCAGTTCAGTGGAAGCTGGTTCTGTCAGCTTCCGGAATGTCAAAACAGGTCATGATGTGGCATAGAAGAACAGTAGTTTAAAACAGAAGAGTAGCTTAAATACAGAAATACACTTGCATCAGAACAAAGTGATAAAAAAAACCCTGTAGTAGTAGCCACTATCAAGAAAAGGTGACATCCAATATCATTATAGCTATTCTGTACATTTTTGTAGGTGCAAAATGAAAGATACATACCTCCGAGTTGGGATTAATTTCCCCTCAGATTTACAAGTCTACTACAACAATGTGAAAGCACTGCATGAAGTTGAAAAAACTTACCTGGCTTGCTTATAAAGTTGACAAAGTCCTGTATTTCTGTTAAAGCCTGAACGGACTGCAGCTTGGTAAGTCGACTCTGGTGCAACAGTGAATCGATATTGGAATAGTTCTGTGGAGTAGACAACATTTCCATTTGAATTCCTGTACAACAATTAGTGGATTTTCCTTTATGCTATGCTTTTCCTTACACATTCTGCAGTTAGCAAGCCCTGATCATCTCAAGGAATCAAGACTTTAAACCTGAACCCATTTTATCCCCTTTTAACTCCCAAGGAGGCAGTGGAGAGTGACATAATCCTGCAGTAGCAATGAACTTTTATCAGTTATCTACTGACTTTTCACACCAGATGTATGTGATCCTTACCTGCATGAACACCTGCATAGCGTTATTGACATAATATTTGGCTCTGTCAAAATCATCCTGTAGAATGTAGAGAAGACTCAACTCTTGGCTGTAATACATTTCTATTAGAGCTTTCTTCTGTTCAGTCTTCATAGCTTCATCAATGAATGTCAGTAAAGACTGGTCATTAGCACCATGAAGGAGAAGCTTCAGTTTGCTGCGAATTATGTATGGCAGATAGGTTTCCTAAAGTGGTGGGAAATTGAAATTAGTTTTATTACATTGAAATAGCATTCATGACCTGATTGCATTATCCTGGATTATATTTCACTTAATTATATTTATATTAAAACTTTAATGTCCTCTGCTGCATTTGGCGCTTTCGTTTAATATTTTAATACATACTAACAGTGAGATTCTTCCACACAAGACTAATATTAGGTTGAGAGCTCTTCCCACAGGGAAGGACCAAATGACACATTACACAGCAGATTCATGACTGATCTCAAAACCCTTTTTTAAAGAAAAGAACGAAAATAAATTGAAACACAGCTGCTACTAGGGTAGCCAGTTTTTCTGGAGCAGCAGCAGGGGAAGGAAAATACTTAACTCCCCGCCCCCTGCAGCGCACATGCACACACACACACTTTGCATACTCAAAACCCACACACCCCAGAAGCTGCTGTTAGACCTGTAGTAGGAAAACACAGAGATGAATCACAAATCTCCATTATCGCATGCAGTTTGGCCCTGACATACAGTATAAGCAGACTGATGCAATGAACAAGTGCAACGTAGCCAGAATGGAAAATATATACGTATGTTTGAAAACCTGATAAAATGGATCACTCCATGTTTTATTTAGGTCTGAGGGCTGTCCATTATCAATGTTTACAGTCGAACAGTATTCCAGAGACTTCCATTCTGTCAAGCGGTTGTAACATTCAAGAGATGCAAGCTCCCAAAAATCTTTTTCTGCTTCTGTTGGTTCTTCATCAGGCCAGTCTTGCATAGAGAGTGCCTGTAGAAACAAATGCATGTGTATCTCAGTGATTAGCTAGTAATTTAGGTAAAGGGACCCCTGACCATTAGGTCCAGTTGTGACCGACTATGGGGTTGCGGCGCTCATCTTGCTTTATTGATGGAGCCGGCGTACAGCTTCCAGGTCATGTGGCCAGCATGACAAAGCCGCTTCTGGCGAACCAGAGCAGCACACTGAAACGCCGTTTACCTTCCCGCTGGAGCGGTGCCTATTTATCTACTTGCACTTTGACGTGCTTTCGAACTGCTAGGTTGGCAGGAGCAGGGACCGAGCAATGGGAGCTCACCCCGTCGCGGGGATTTGAACCGCCAACCTTCTGATCGGCAAGTCCTAGGCTCTGTGGTTTAACCCACAGTGCCACCTGCGTGGGTTAACAAGGAATTTATAAACTAATAATTTATCTGTACGCAATTATGAATTCATAGCCAATTTGCTCTTCCATAACAGTTTTGATACCTGTGCAAAAACAACACCGCGTGACCTAGGAGCAAAGAAAGCTGCCGAATACCAAGCCCAGCCATTGGCCCACCTAGATTACAACCGCCAACACTGATTTTAGACAGGCGTCTTTTCCAGCTGCACCTAGAGATGCCAAGGACCTTTTGGCATGCAAAGCTTGTGCTGCATGCATGAAAGACAGCCCCTCCCATAAAAGCAGAACTACCAGTCATATAATATTTCTGGATAACTGCCAAAATAGAGATGCTCCTTTAACAAAACTATTTTTTTTAATACAGCAACACTCCTTTGTATTTAAGCATATCCAACAATATATAGACTCACAAGTTAACAGACGAAACACTGAAAGCAAACTGTTAACTAATGAAAGAAAGGAATAAGAAGAAGAGAACTCAGGAAACCACCTCAACCAGTTTAAGCAGGGAGGGTGTCGGGCAACAGGGAGGGTGGTACGCAAAATGCATCCCCCGCTTTGTTTCTCTGGCCCAACACCAGGAACAATCCCTGAAATTGAGTTCTCAGAATGGCTTCATGGGAGGGCTGGTAGAATTCCTATCAATGGGATTCCCCCCCCCCCACACACACACCCAGCACACCCTGCCCAGCCTTCCAACCTATGTTGGTGTTGCACCAATTACTCGGACCGTCCATTAATCAATACTCTGACTACACCTTAGGGGCTAACTTAGAGGTCAGTAAATCAAACTCTCTTCTACCCCTACTAATGACTATAAAGCTGCATTGAAAAGCTTTCAAAGTCTTAACACATTTATGTGCAATTCATGCCTCTCCTTTTCCTCAGTCATGAAGAAAATTGTCCTGGCTAAAGCAGAGAAATGATGATTTGAAGAACCTTTAAAAAATCAATATTCAGCCTGAACAATTACTTATTTTTTCTTCAGATACTTGAAAGCAAGACTTCATATGAAAAGCATACCTTATCATATTGCTTTGCTGCTTCAGCATAATCGTTTTTTGCTTCTGCTAATAGAGCTTTATGAGTAATTTCCTTAGTGTCAATCTTTCCACTAAAAATAGCCCGCAGAACATCATAATCTCCAACTGATCGATAAAGCCTAGAAAGTGAAAAAAAAAATCCAGGATACAGCTGAATGCTTGATATTGCTAAAGGGACGAGGCAGGGATGTCTTCTGTCTCCCCTGCTATTTATAACAGTTATAGAAGGTAAAAATAAAACTTTGTCTAGGATGTATGATCTCTTATTGGATTGGTACACAAAAGACGAAGAGGTGAAGGAGGCTATGACCAAATGGGCCATGGATATTGGTCACAATATTGATTTTGTAATGTGGCATGAATTGTGGAATGTTAATATGAAGTTCACGGCGTGTACGGCACTGAGGGAGAACCTTTGGAAAATGATTTATAGGTGGTATCTCACGCCAGTGAAGTTAGCTAAGATTTATAGATTGAAGAATAAGAAATGCTGGAAATGCGGAGAGGTAGAAGGTGACTTCTACCATATGTGGTGGACATGCAGTAAGGTGAAAGGCTTTTGGGAATTGATTTACAATGAGCTTAAAATTTTTTTGAAGTATACTTTTCCAAAAAAGCCTGAAGCCTTCCTGCTAGGAATAACTGGCAAAGAAATTTAAAAAGAAGATAAAAATCTATTTTTATATGCCACAACGGCCGCAAGAACAAAACTGAAAAAGGAAGGTAATACCTACTATAAGTGACTGGCAAGTCAAGATGATAAACTATGCTGAGCTAGCTAAAATAACAGGAAGATTAAGGGATCAGGACGAACAGAAATTTCATGACAATTGGAACAAATATTTGACGTATATAAGAACTAATTGTAGAACTTTGACGACACTGGCGGGACTGGAATAACTAACAGCGAACGACTAATAAGTAAAGGAGATAAAATACGTGATTCCAGAATTTATCTGATACTTACCAAAGGAGTGGAGGGAAGTGTAAGGCTCGGTGGAGCTTAAAACAATTATATGTATGATTCATGGACTGGATATGACACATGTAATTTATGTATTATACTTTGTATTTGTTTATATGTATATATAATGATAAACCAATAAAAACTCATTGGGGGGGGGAAAGAAAGTGGAAAAAAATCCAGGATACAGCTGAATGCTTATTGCTTAAGTACACGTTATCCTAACTTCCATAAGCAATGGCCCTGAGGTCATTTCACGCATGTATATGAAATTGTGTAAAATGGGGAGCACCCAGGAGAGCCCTCCTCAACCAAGGCCCCTCCATCCCTCTGGCCTTCAGGAGCCTGAGCTGAGTCATGCCAGCTATCATGCACGGTAAAGCTTCTGCCCTGCATGCGTCAGCTGGGCCAGCTACACCGCCCCTCCACTTCCCGCGTGTCAGAGGAATGGTGGGGTTTGGTTGAACATTTCTGGGTACCACTTCCAAGTACTTGGCATGTGTGTGCATGGTCACAAACAAAGGGAATGTACATAATTGGGGCATTGCCTGTTTTTTTATGTGATTATTTCCCTCCTTCTTTCAGAACCTGTCTTCCCCATCCCTAATTCCCCCAAAGACATTAAATTGGATAACCATTGCAATCAAGAGATGGTGCTGACTCCCTTACTTCTGTTCACTGCTGCCTGCATTGTTTTTCTTGCTCTGGTGCCTTTGCGGGTAATCAAGAAGGATAGTTTGTCATCAGCTACTGAAGACATCATTGCACAACCCATAATGTGGACAGCAATGAAGAGAAGTGAAGAGAGTAGGCTAAAAAGTACCCCTGTTAATAGAGCAGCAGGAAAGATTCCATTGAAGGTTTTTTTAGAAGCTCCAAATGACTTAGAAGTGGTGAAGGTTACACTAGGGTGCTTGGGGAAAGTAGGGGAGTTCCCCCTCACATATATTTACACATATACACCACACAGAATTTGCCATCCAAAACCTCTTGGCTGTATACACCCCATGGTTTAGCCACCCCAGGGCAGCTCAAAGTAATCCAGTGAGTATCACTGTTGAGTAAACATTAGAACCTAATCCAACAGCGTCGCTATTGAGAAAATGCTAATTCAATAGGTGTTATATAGGCTGCAAAAATACTACTACTTATAGTTTTTTTTTATACAGTCAATTTAAAAAACATACCATACAATAATGTAACTCTAGAGAGGAAAGAAAAAAACTTACTTGGCAAGTTCAATCCATTTGATCACATTGGGTGAAAGTTCTGTCTTTCCACGCATCCTTTTGGCGGGTGGCTCCTCCTCCTCCTCCTCCAGGGAAAGGTGAATTAAAGATTGTTCAAGAAGCAGGATACCCACTGGCTGCTGCAAACTTGCTAAGCAGCTAGTGCTCACACTTGAAGGGCTGAGGTCCAGCAGCTCTCTGTGTTGGTAGCTCATTTCCTATCACACCAAACCCATAATTAGCTATTGGAATTACTTTGAGGTTAGCTTAATATGTAATGTTAAATAAGCCATGTCTCTCTCTCTCTCTCTCACACACACACACACACACACACACACACACACACACATTTAATCCAACAGCCCCCTCTGTTATGTCTAGAACTAGGACAACTTACTTATGTCTTGACATCATAATATTGTGCATTTCCCTAGCCTCACTTCATATTATTATTAGCTGCAGAGACAGGGAGATGTACAACCCTGTCATAATCAGACACAAGCAAGTTGTTTTTGTAGTGATTGTTTGAAATGCATCCCTGTTTCATTGGTGTGAGCCGCTTTGAGTATGGTTTTCTTTGTGTGTCTCCCAAGACAGATGCAGTTCCACACTAAACACCTTTGTCTATAAAGAAATTAGCCAACTAGGTAAATTTTATAATGTAGAGAACAAGAATTAAGGCAACTTCACAGACCATTAAAAGAAGGAAGAACTAGTACGTCCCTGGGCAAATATTAACAAATTTAAGTAAGAATGGTGTCATCTTTAATCAATTTTAGCTTGGGCTCATTTATATCTTCTGTAAAAGTGGTGGAAATTTTCTGGTCTGCTGGTCAAGTTTGGCCCACCAGCCTGTTTTCTTCAAGTCACATCAAGTGACACAAACATGTGGGAAGCACTGCAGAAGGGGCTTTGGCAAGTTTCTTTGGAAAGAAAAAAATGTGTCATCTTTCATTGGAGCATTTCTTTTTTTTTTTTTTTCCTGAAGGAAGTAGTTTGTTTTCAAAGCACTTCCCCCACTGCTCTGAATACAAACTACTTCCTTTGTAGAGGGGGAAATGCTCCTGTGTTTGGGACATTTTGGGTCATTTTCCTCTGTGCAGAAACTTCAAAGGGGCTCCCTCTAACCGACCATCAGCCAACTGTCAATTAAAGGGAGCCTATTTGAGATGTGTGTCTTTAAAAGGGGTTGCTGTACAGCAGAACTTTCCAAACTGTATGTTGCGACACATCAGTGTGTCAGCTGCAGTGTGTAGGTGTGTCACGCAAACATTCCCCGTGCTCCTCCTGGGGCTGGAAAGGGGTTAGTTTAACCAGTTTGCTAGTAAAACTGAATTACTGTGTAACGAAATGATGCATTTCTAAAAAGTGTGTCACCAACATGAAAGTTTGGAAAGCTCTGCTGTACAGGGACTTCCTTTGAACTTTGACATATGTCAACATCATTATGAAGCCAGATAGTTGACAGGTGAGTGGGTCTACCCACCGGTCAAAGATGCCCCATGGTGAGTGGAGAGAATAAAGATCCGGCAACTGGGCCAAAAAGGTTTCCCCCCAACCTGGTGTATATGCCTAAAAGGACAAAACAGGACAAAATTCAAACTGCAACATAGAAAGCACTACCTGGATGCAAGCTATGAACGGTGGGAAATACAGCACAGATGTTGCCAGGAAGTGGTTGAAATCCTCAAGCAACTGCTGGACAACATTGTTCTTCTCAGGCAGAGTTTTCATTTTCTTCATTTCTTCCAGAATTCCACTAAACAAACTGCTGAAAAGCTGCTTAGCCAGTATAGGGTCTCTCTGTAATTGACAACGCAAGCAATGAATCCTTAGTACAACTGCACTCGTGCTTCCACAGAGAATCATGTGTCTCTTCTGCAACTGGAGCGTAGAAGTTTAGAGGAACAGCTTTACATTTGAGTACCTTACACAAATTTTGAAATTTCGTTTACCACAACTGTGTTACCAAAACGCAGTTAAAAAACA
The DNA here is from genome assembly GCF_965112155.1 of Podarcis liolepis. NCBI lineage: Eukaryota > Metazoa > Chordata > Lepidosauria > Squamata > Lacertidae > Podarcis > Podarcis liolepis. The sequence continues at coordinate 40,930,995 of NC_139560.1, read as the reverse complement.
CGGATAAAAGAGCATACCTGAGCTACGCCCTGCAGAGGGGTAATAAGACTGCTGTATTCAATCTGGATGTCAGGAAGGTCGCCTTGCCTGTACTTCCTGTACAGAGTGACCTGAGCATCATGTTTCATCTTTAGCTGGGTTTTAATTTCCTGCAACAATAGATAACTTCTGAATTAGTTTTGACATGAACAGGGGGGGGGGACAGCTTATCATACAGTAACATTGAGAATGGATTACTACATTGAGCATGTAACACCTTTGCTGAGAGAGCTATATTATTGGCTGCCGATATGCTACTAAGCCACGGGTTAAGGTTCTGCCAGCTGCATTTGAAAGCTGTAACCAACTTGGGACCAGGTTACTTGCAAGATATTCTTGGGCCCCATATACCAGTTTGGTCACAGCAGGCATCAGGACAGGCCGTCCTAATAGCGTTTGATTCCCCCAAGGTCCACTCCATTGTACTTAGAGCAGAATCTTTAAGTGCTGCAGCACTTGCAGTGTGGAATTCCCTCCCTGGGTATATTAGACAGACACTGACTATGCTACGTTTTTCAACGCCTGTTAAATACTTCTGTATTTAGACAAGACTTTCCAAACGATTAACCCAAGCCATGAATCCAGATCACTGATATGAACTGTAGAATTGTGTTTTTATACAGCTTTACTATATTACTGATGCTTTAAATAGCTCTGATATTTTCTATATGTTGTTGTTGTTTAGTCGTTTAGTCGTGTCCGACTCTCCGTGACCCCCTGGACCAGAGCACGCCAAGCACTTCTGTCTTCCACTGCCTCCCGCAGTTTGGTCAAACTCATGCTGGTAGCTTCGAGAACACTATCCAACCATCTTGTCCTCTGCCGTCCCCTTCTCCTTGTGCCCTCCATCTTTCCCAATATCAGGGTCTTTTCCAGGGAGTCTTCTCTTCTCAGGAGGTGGCCAAAGTATTGGAGCCTCAGCTTCACGATCTGTCCTTCCGGTGAGCACTCAGGGCTGATTTCCTTAAGAATGGATAGGGTTGATCTTCTTGCAGTCCATGGGACTCTCAAGAGTCTCCTCCAGCACCATAATTCAAAAGTATCAATTCTTCGGCAATCAGCCTTCTTTATGGTCCAGCTTTCAAGTAATTAAAAAATTTCCAAAATAAATAAATATACATCCTTTTTGTGGATCCTGCAAAGGGAGAGCTGACCACTCAAGAATGTTGATACAGAAAATGCATGACCTCAAGTTTAAGTCGCATATTCCAATTCTTCCCAAAAGTTCAATTCTAAGGTTTAGGCTTCGAGCTGAACTACATCAAGCAAGAAGAGCCATGGATTCTGATGAATAAGAGCAGAACTCAGGGAATGCATTTGCTTCAGAGTGGGTAAGACATGAAATGGTGTGTGTGTGTGTGTGTGTGTGTTCCTCTTCACTTAGGAAATATATTAGGCTAATTTGAGTGGCCCTGAGTTACTGGAGCAAGTGGGGCACACATGCCCCATGCAAGGATAGCTTCCTCCACAAGTCAGCCAACTTCTGTCCTCAGAAAAACCTTGATAGGCAAGCTTCCTGATCAGCTTTGGAAAAGTAAGCAACAAAACATGAAGATCATAACGCAATATCCTTAGGGGGGGGGGAACCCCCAACATCTCACATTTATTTGAGAAAAAGAATGGAGCTTTGATACTCCAAGTCCCATCTCTGTAGTGCCTCACACTGTCAAGAGCCCAGCTAGATACTTCACCGCTTCTTAGGAAGGAGAGGAATTGTGTGCCTTGGTGGTCTCTCAACCCCACTGCTTATGGGACACTTGAACAATCTGCTTCCTAGGCATGCGGGCACTTTGTTCCTAAAGCGGTACTTCAGTAGAAGCACTCTAAAAACAGTTCAAGTCTCTGTTTTTTATTTATACTATAGGAAACAAACCTTTTCTTTTTTCTGTTCAACAACGCCCTTCCTTGCATAAATCAAACTAAGCTTTTCTTTGTCTTTTAAGAACCGTCGCCTCAGTCTCAGAATCTCTGCCCGTTCATCTATACCTAAGCAACAGAGAAGGAAAATTCTTTTTTAACTTATACATAAAGCTACTTTTTAATAACTTGCATACAACACTTTCCTAATTAAACAATGGGGTGTGAAAGTCTCACCCATAATATCATATAAGACCTGTAAAGGGATTTTGATGACATATGAACCCTTTGATTTAAGAACTTTCCTAATGTAAGGGCTTAAACTCTTGAAACCAATTTCTTTTGGTTGCTTGAGCAAAACTCATGTGTGATATTATGTAATTTGCTTAGCCTTAGATAATAAAGAAGGCTTCTTCTAACTAAGGATTGTAAGGGAGAAATCTCCGTTAACAGCTGTGGTACCTTGAGCTTTGCTGTCCACCTCATCGCCGGGCAAACCCAGTCTTTTCTCTCCGAAATTAGGACCTATAGGTTTGAAGGCGGTTCTGTGTGATTTGTCAGCTCGTTTGTTAATGAACAACATCGAAGATGACAGGGATTCAGAAGATGAAGGAAATCTGTATTCTGAAAAAGTGTCAACACTGTTTCCTATCAGCCAGTTGAAAGAGCTTCTCGCACCTGAAATAAGAAGAAAGCATTAATACTCACATATCCCTCCATTTAATATATTATATGTTGCCCCCCTCCCCGCCACTACTATTCTTTTACTTGCCTAAGTTATAACCAGAAATATATGTTAAAGAAACAGAATATCAGGGGAAGGTTCAGTATGAAAACTCAAATACTTAATATTTTTAGTATATGAGGCCAAAGATTTTACACACACACCAACAAACAAATACAAAAGTATATGCAAGTACAGTGGTACCTTGGTTTCTAAATGACTTAGCTGATGAACAAATCGGCTCACAAATGCTCCAAACCCAGAAATAAGTGTTCTGGTTTGCAAAAGTTTTTTGGAAGCCGAACATCTGTGTCAGCTGTCGGCATTGTTTCTGGGGCCAATCAGCCAATCGGAAGCCACACCTCGGTTTTTGAATGTTTTGGAAGACTTCCAGAATGGACTGAGTTCAAGAACCAAGGTACAAACCTCCATACTCCAAGTTTTTGAATACACATGGAAGCATGAATTCCATACACAAACACTTTTAAGATTTTCATTAAATACTACTGCTTCAGGAAAACTTACTGGCATTTTGTGTGGGAGTAAATTCATACTGTTGCTGTGTAGCCCTTATCTGGCCACCCAGAGATCCTTCCTGTGAGCGATACCTGTTGGCATCCTGGGAAGCTTGAGACTCCGCAAACAAAGGTGTAAGAACAGTACTTCGGTACCGCCAACTTGAGTCAATAGCAAAATCCTAGAAAGTAAAAAACAACAACCCAGTGCTGAGACCATCTTTGCCCATTGAAGTCATCAAATTTGATTCAGCTGAAATACCACTAAACTCAGTGGGACAATGGAATAAATGTGCCTAGGATAGGTTTACATATAAAACTATTAGACAAAATCTTAATGTAGTTCTTTGTTTTAATATTTAGCTGGAAGTTGCCCAGAGTGGCTGGGGAAACCCAGCTGGATGGGAGGGGTATAAAATTTTGCCCCCATTAGGCATTTATTTTTAAACTGGTGTCATTTCCTAACCCAAATTCCATTTTTTTCCTCTGATTTCTATCCATTTCATTTTATAACAATATCCTCCTTTCCCAATGTAATCATCAAAATGACTTCCTCAGTTTACATCTAATAAAGTATGAAACTGACCAATGTAAATTACAGCCAAATAGCTACTCAATGGATTTTACTGGCTCTGGACTAAAGGGTGATGGATCCTGAAGACTACCCCACAATTCTATATAAAAATACATAAGAAGAGCCTGCTGGATCAGGCCAATGGCCCATCTATGCCAACATCCTGCTCTCCCAGCAGCCAACCAAATGCCACGGGGAAGCCATAAAACAAAAATAAAATAAAGATATATAAATAAATTCACCTGAAATTTGCATTCCGAAAGTGGATACTCAAACATTTTTCTGGAGTAATCTGGGCTCTTGCTGGTCATTTCAAGCAGAAAATTCGTAGCCAAGCTCAAATACTGAGTTTCAATTTTGACAGAGTATAAAGAGCTTAACAAAGTCAACATTCGATCAAGGGTATTGGCTGGTAGCCTAGTTTCATCACTCCAAAAGTTCCTGACAATTATTCTGTAAAAGGAAATACAGAGCATAGTACAACAATGGCAAGCTCAATAATGTTTTGTTTATTAAGCCATTATCACCATAAATGGCTCAGAGTTACCCCCACATGGACACACCCAGACCCTGAAATCATCCTATGAGGTCCTTCTTTGTGTACCAACTCCACGAGAGGTCCGGGGGCAGCAACACGAGAATGGGCTTTTTTTGCAGTGGCTCCCCACTTGTGGAATGCCAACCGCAGGAAAGTTCGGCTGGTGCCATCATTAGGCACCAGGCAAAAACATTCCTCTTCAACCAATGCCCTTTTAAATCTGTTGTGGGAGGGAGGATTATTCATTTGTTGTTCTTATTTTTATTATGTATTCTGTGTTTTTTATATTGTAATTTTATGCTGTGAAGCACCCCAAGATCTATGGATGAAGGGTGGTATACATATTTAATAAAACAAAACAAATATTGCAAAGCCATCTTCCCACCCCCTATTTTTCACCAGTAGATTACCATTTCAAGATCAAATTCCTTATTCCTTACTTCATCAAGGCAAAATGAGGACTCAAACCTAGTGGTAAATTCCTTTGTTGTATCTGACTAAACTGTTCTGCCAATGCAATGACTTTTGGCTGTGCGATGGAATTTCCCTGCGCTCTCCTCCCCCTGTACAACCACTAAATCTGTTCCAGGGGTTCCCCCAACCCTCCAGAGCTGATGTAGAGGTCCTGCATTAGGCACAGTGGGGAGGTTCCATTGTTCAGTTAAAAGTAGTGGAACTGTTTAGCTGGATACTACCTGACAGCACACTCCACTCATTGACAAAATGATCCTCTCAGTTTGTTTTCATGTGATGGTGAGAGGCAAGTTAGTACTGCCCAAAGGAAGACAGGAAAAGAAACTGAGATTCAGCAGGGGGAGAGACTTAAAAGCAAACACAACCACCTTTATCTCATTTCCTTCCTTCCAAGCCGTCAAACCCAGACACCCAACACACTCAAGTTATAATTCTGATTTCTGAAATTAAATAGTTTTTAAGGCTTTGGTTTTCAGTTAAACACACACACACATACATACGGAATAACATTACTCACTGCAATCCAGAATTTTCATCAACCAGTCCTTGTAACAGAACTTCTTTCGCTAGTTTAAACACTTCTGAAGAGTCCTCATCTGCTTGGCTTTCAGGATCCCTGAGGAAAGAGCAAGGAAAAACAGTTCAACTCTTCTACTGCCTTCTCACTAATACAAAAGGTTAGTGGAAAATCTGCAATACTTCACAGTATTCCATGATGGTGACAAGGATATATGCCCATAAGTTTCTCTATCAGTCTCTTAAGACAGCTTCAGAATTCTCAGATGTCAAGAGTTGGAATCCCCCCCCCCCCACATCATGACTTCAATGTGCGGCACACTCATGCAACAGGCGACACAATTTAATGGAGGATTTCTTTTTAAAATACCTGTGGTTGAATTCTTACCTGTAGTTATCATATAGCCACATGAGAATGTCATACATTCTCCCCCGACATACTGGTGACGGGTGAGAGATGAAGCCGGTTACTGCAGGAAGAAGCTCTCGTACCTCAGCTGGTTTCAGGTTAGGTAGCATCTTGTATACTATATCCATACATATGGTTTGCCTTTCGTCGTCTCTAGGAGAGAAAAACAAAAACACATTTTTTTAATTTGTCTATGATTTTAATTTTAAAAAGTTTTTTTCAACATATAGTGCATTTTTATTCACTTGAAAAAATGCAGTCAAACGGATTTTAAAAATAACTTCATTACATCAACAATAAGTATGTATACAAAAAGTGCAGCAAAGCTAGACTTTTGACTGAACATGCAAGGATTTTTCTCTGAAAAATGCCAACTGAAAAGTGATAACAGTGAAAAGCCTCCTCCTATCCTCAGCACCCAAAGGGAGAATGTGATTTTGAGCAACTCACATTTGCTCAAATAGGGCTTGTGCAGAAAATAGGGTTTGTGCAGAGTTCCTATAGAAATATGGATAATTATGCCCTTACTTACCTGTGATTCATGACTTGTGTAAAATCCTTACTCTTCAACTGTAAATACAGATCTGCTATTTCTTGGGCACGACACATTACTACCTCCAGGCAGTAAGTTTTCATCACCCCATGAAGTTTTGGTATCAGGAAGAAGACTGTATTCATAAACCTTTCCATAAACAAGAACCAAAAAGAACAGGAAGTTATAATACTGCTAAGCTAACTGAACCTCTCTAGGGTATAGGCAATTGAGAGTTCTCAACTTACCTGTCAGCAAGTGAAGGGAAGTTCTTTGTCACTTTATTCAGACACACAATAAATTTGTCCTCTTTGGTATTCTGATGCTGCTTTAGCTGCTGTATGACCAAGTCATAAACCGGACCTTCAAATATCTGAAAAATTGAACATATCGTTAGGTACTTTCAAATGCCAAAGCCTCAATATCCTGACCCAAAAAATAGTAATAATTACTAATTATGTGAGTAGTGAGAGGCCTCCTCAGTCATTTTTATAAGATTAGATAAATCTGTGAAAGCTAGCTCAGGCATAGGCAAACTTGGCCCTCCAAATGTTTTGGGACTACAACTCCCATCATCCCTAGCTAACAGGACCAGTGGTTAGGGATGATGGGAGTTGTAGTCCCAAAGCATCTGGAGGGCCGAGTTTGCCTATGCCTGAGCTAGCTCTTTCAATGCCACAGTAGGAATGAGACTTTTATCTCAGAGGCAGTAAACTGCTGCCTACCAAAGGTTGGGGAACAATCTGAGTATGGCAATCTTCACCCTAACTTCTAGTTAGCAGCTACTGGAGGCAGATTACTGGAATGAATGAGATCTAGTATGACAATTCCAATGTTTCACTAAAAGGGCAATACTTTCTCCCCTCTCAAAATGTTATACAATGGACATGTTACACAATGAAATTCAGTGGATTAGCTATGATAACAACACACTGTTTTAATGGGCATTTTAGGAACCATCTTAAAAAAAATCATAGAATACACTTAAAAAGCAAACTCCTGCTTTGGTTTTAGAAATTGGAAAATACATAGCCTGTTGTACCCACTTTTTCCTTCTCAGAAATATAGTGAAGAATGAGTCCCAGCACTTCGGCGGCAGCTGCATACACTTCCTTGTATTTTACTAGGGCCATGTTGTTAGTCAAAGCTTGGTAGTATCTAGCAAGAAGAAGAAATATGCTTCGATAGTCTCAGAATGGAATTTTAATGTCTAATGTGTAATAAACAGATATCAGTAAGAGCATATTTAGAAACCCTATACAGACCACTTGTTTTATCTGTAACCTAAACAAAGTGGATTACAAATAATTTAATGAAGGGATGGGGGAAACTCTGGACTTTCATCAGCTCAGTGTCAGGGATGGTGGGAGTTGCAATCCAACATCTGGAGGATGAGAAGTTCCCCATTCCTGGCCTCATGCATGCATATCTACATATACATATCTACTTTCCCATTTGCTGAAAATTTCAATGTCAGTCCCCAAAGTTCCAGTTTCCATTTTGGAAATTGATTACCATTCCTGTCTGTTTCTCCCTCCCCTCCAGTACATGAAGCTAGTTCTAATTCAGCATTATATGCTCAATTTTTCCCGTTTTCAGATGATCAACATGAATTCAGAGACTGAAGCATGCTTGAGTAACCTCATTTAACACCAAGTAAATTTCTGCATGATCTCACAGATGCATTACGTGATCATTGTAGTTCCTGATGCAATCCTTTGAATGTAAAATGCTGCAGGGATCAATTTAATTGCTTTACTCAAAGCAATAAAACCACATCCAAATATGAAAATTTGGAGATTAAACCTTCTGCAGTGAGAACACTGAAGTTTTATGTTGAAATCAATTATCTTAAAATCCCACCACCAGCCTCCAAATTTATCATCTGATTGTGGGTTTTGTGTGAAGAATAAGTAACAGGTAGGAGAAGTGCAAGCCAAATATGCAAGTGTTTCATGTTTCCTTCTCTATTGGCCCCACTTCTTTTGTTCAGTACATTTCAGCTGAACTGCACAAAAATAATTTTCTTACTTGACACTGCCAATTTCACAGTTTGGATCATAGGGAGGCAGGTTATTAGCAAGAACAATTCCTAGTAACTGAATTCCCACGGAGTTGTCTTTTGTGTTGGCATCTCTACCAGAAAACCGTTCATATATTATCCTATAGTAAACAAAATCACAGAGATCATAAAAATAGTAACTTAGATTGAAAAATAGAAGTGGTCAAGTTCATACTGACTATTCAAATTGGAGCATTTTTAGAAACCCTGCATTAGATCAACACCTGATCCCCAACTCCCACCCAGCCATGCTATAGGTTTGTCTTCTAAGGACAGGGGTAGCCAGTGTGCTGCTCTCCAGGTGTTGTTGGACTCCATCAGCCCCAGGCAGCATGGTCCATGATCAGGGATGATGAGTTCCAACCCAGCCAGTGGCGTAGCGTGGGTTGTCAGCACCCAGGGCAAGGCAAGTAATTTGCGCCCCCTAACCCGTGGATTTGCGCCCCCTAACCCGTGGATTTGCGCCCCCTAACCCTAACCCCCAGATGCTGCGCCCGGTGCAGCCGGCCCCCCCTGCACCCCCCACGCTACGCCACTGAACCCAGCAACATCTGGAGAGAACCGTGTTTGCCGTCTGTGTCTAAGGCATGAAACACATTGATCCTTATTTCTCCAGGTTAAATACTAGAGAACTGGCAACAGGTATATTCTAACATTGCTAGACATGTATGATGACAACAGGATTTAGTATAAATGCAACAGTCCACCTACCCAAACTAGCTTTTAAAAAGAAGCCTTCATGCTACTAGGTTGATTTTTATGTATACTGCAACTACAAAGAGTACCTTTATTAAGATTACTTACCTGTAAGGTATGGTGAGACAATCTTTCCAGCACTCTACTACTGTCTTTACAATTTCTAAGTTATGTCTGAACACTGCTTTTTTCTGGTGAAATACATTCTTCATCAAGAACTCAAGCAACCGGTTAGCTAGGATTTCATCCTTGATATTTCCCTAGTATAAAGCAAATCACAAAGCACTGAGTTAGCTATTTAACTAAGTTAATTAGCTATTAAGTTAGCTGATTAATAGCTGAGTTTGCTATTTTAACTAAGGAATATGCTTTAAAAATTAATCTTCAATTTTCTGGAGTAGGATAGAATCTTCTTTTTTAACAATGTGAGACTGCAGAAGGTAAATCACACTATAAATTTAAATCACACTTTAAATTTATAAATACATTATGAGAATATATTTATAGTACAGTATCACTAACAGTTGTTTAGTGACAATAGCCACATACGTACACCTCAGGATAGTGCTTAAGAAATCATGTAAAAGTAAAGGTGTTCTAAAAATCATCGTACCTGAATTGCCAGAGACATTTCTCATTACGAACTTACAATAATTACACCTCGATCCTGCATCAGATCATTACGACCTAAATATGCGCGCGTACACACACACACACACACACACACACACACACATTTCTTAGTTCCTTACTTTGGGTGTAGCAACACTAGTCCAGGAAAGTAGGGTGACCACTATCTCCACCACCATGTAATGAATCCCTTCTCCTCCGTTATCTCCAGAGACAACCAGCTGCAGTAAGGGGCCCAGCCAGTGCTTTGTGTAAGGTTGGAAAACCTAGAGAAGAAATGCAGAATGCCATCTATACAGCACTGTCACTTTGGAAACTGCTGCACAATACTGAAAAAGTAAGTAAATGGAGAGGGCACTTCTTACAAATGCCCAACAATGTGATTACATTTCATGCTTCGCTGATAAATAATCACACAATACTTAGGAAAGTAAACAGGGTACTGATATTTGAACAGTTGGGTTTATATGAACACCCTGAACATGCCACTCAGATATTTTTCTCTCCTCACCATTAACACATTCCAATTAGAGGCAGTAGATCAGATTCCATGTCTCTTACATGAAAAGTTGCCTATCTTAGAAGTGCTACTTTTATTCACCTGGAGGTTTCAAAACTACAAGCCCAATCCATCATACAACACTACTGCTTATATATGTATATGATGGCTGGTTTATGGAAGTCCAGGGATTAGCACATTAATTTAGGTGCTATTTATTTTATTTATAAAAATACTTATATACTACCATCTCATAAAATATCAGGGCAACATGCAGCAATATGCAAATAAAACAAAGAAAACCATTAAAAACTGAACAAAATCATCATCAAAATGCCTGGTTGATTAAGATTTTAATCAACTCTGTGTGCCAATCTTCATTACATTCTTAAACTTTGAGTTTCAACCTACTTTACTCATACTGTAGAAAATTATTACAACCACCAGTGCTCATTTACATTCTCAATTTTTTTTAAAAAAATGACTCACTTCTTCTGTATTCACAATGAGTTTTGCTACAAAGAGGCGAATATTTAATGGTACAGATGGATTTCCTAGTTTGCTGTGTAGAAACTTCATCCATGGAGGAAGATCTGGTGAATCTGTACCCTAAGTCCCGAAAAGATTATAAGTACACAGACACACACAGCCAATTACATTACAAGGTATAATTAAAATGCAACAAAAACACAGTGTTAAACCACAATTCTTCCTCAGTTACCAGTAGAGGTGCATCCCAAATCACAGGGTGGGGGTGGGGGTGGGGTTACAGGGAAACAGATGCTTTACAGGAAGTAGAGTATGTCAGTTTCTTTCTGATCTACAGTAAGACAATATTTCTAAATGAATACAAGTACTTTGCTCAATATGAAATCAAACTTCACACCATGGAAAATGTCTTTTCCACAAACAATTTAAATTAAGGGTAAGGAACAGGATCCAGCTGGCAGGCCAGATCCTAAGCTTCCCCACAGGCCACTTTTTATAGGTGGGGAGGGCTTTCCATCTGTCAATCACCTAATGTTACCATGGGATCAAGTCATTCCACTTCAAAGGAAAGAATCAAGGGGCCTGTACTCCCAGGTTTTCCTTTCTAGGTGCACCTTGCACTTTTGAAGTCAGGCTTGAATTCAAGCCAGGGAAGCAAATAAAGAATCAGAACCACACTTCTGAGTGCGAAACGTTTTTCCATTTAGCTTGAGGTTTTAAGCTGCAGCTCAAACTATTCTGCATCTGATATGTCTTAGACCTGAGAACACTGGGTGCATTTTGCTCACAAACAGCCTGATGGCTGCATCTATAATGACTTAAATCAGTAGAACTTTTTATATAATTTATTTTATATCTATCTATCTATCTATCTATCTATCTATCTATCTATCTATCTATCTCACACACATTTCTTTCATGGATCACTTCATCTAGTTGAGCTTATTTCCTGTAGTAACTGGGGATAAACCACAGGTAGGACAAGATCTTGCAGAATATGGAGTATCTGCACACAATGCTAAAGTCTTCACAAAAACAGAAAACGTTCACCTAGCAAGTATGTTGAGTCTTCAAGCATTTATGGGGCAATACATTGACATATTTCTAAAAAATTAAACCTAGAAAGACCTAGGAAAAGATTATGTTAGCAACATATAAAGTCATGCCAACACTTACCTTTTCTACTGTGGGTGTGATTTTATTTCTGTGCATGTGTTTGATCAGGGTTGTCATAGAGGCCATACATTCATGCTGGTTCAGCTCATCCATCTCCAGTTCCATAAAATCATCTGAAACTATAGGTTCTGTGGGCTCCTTTTTAAACAAGCAAAACTGCCAATTAGTTCTGAAGATGTCATTTTTTAAAAAAAAGTGAAATTAAACATGAATTTCATTTTATCCTTTCATTTTCTCTTCATAATATTGCTTTCCAAGTTAAGTGCTTGGTAGTAGTAGCAAAAATTATGAGGCTCTATACCAGGCTTCCTCAAATTCGACCCTCCATATGCTTTTGGCCTACAACTTCCATGATCCCTAGCTAGCAGGACCAGTGGTCAGGGATGATGGGAATTGTAGTCTCAAAACATTTGGAGTTCCGAGTTTGAGGAAGCCTGCTCTATACACTGATATATCCTCTACAGCTCTACATGTTTAAAAAGACCAAAGCTGTAACATTTGAATGTTCATGCTGATCTTTTAGAAGGAAATGGAACACAAACCAGAGTGTGTGTGTGTGTGTGTGTGTGTGTGTGTGTGTGTGTGAACATACTTGCAGCGTTCATACACAATAGACAAGTTAACTCACCTTTCTCCTGAAGCGAGAACCGGAGGCAATACGGTCTTGGGAATTATATGAAAAACTCTGTACTCCAGTTGAGAAATCAAATTGGCTCATCTCTTCACTCAGACTGCTATCTGCCATATACGATGCAGAAGCTAAATAGTGCGGCTCGACTAAAAGGGAAAGGCATAATCTGGTTATACTACTGCACAAATATCTATGCACATCTCCAGTGAAGAACTTCTAAGTAAACTGGTTTCATGTGTCAACTCTCAGGCTTCCTACAAACTTCTCCTCACATTCATTCCTGTTTAAAACAAACTTAAGTACATGTATCTGCATCTATGCCTTTTTAAACATTTTAAAAATTAATGCTTACATTCAGAATACAAAAAAAGAGAAAGATCACAGTTATTTTTATGTTACTCTGTAAAGCTCCAAGTACATCATCACCATCAATACATCAATACAGTTAAAAAAAAGAAGGTAACAAATAATACCTGAATCCTCACTCATTGCTTCCCTGGCTTCTTTCCTAATGGCAATGTATTGTTTCTTTCTTTCCAGAGGAACCTAAAATACAAAAAAGTTTTCAAAGCTCCTTGGTAGCTTAAATAACACATAGTGCTACCAAATCTAGAGGGATCAAATGGAAGCAAAATTTATAAAATACAGAAGAGAAGTTAGCTCCAGTCAAAGGGTGAATGCTGCCTTGTGCTCGTTTTTTTTATCTTGTCCCACTTCCTTTGTAGAATATGATCAAAGATTTTTCCATTTCTTGTGTTCTCTGAGCATCTGGCAACCATTTTGTCTGCCATTTCCTCCATTCACCTTGCAGTGAAGGAACCATCCCCACTAATCTCAGTCTTGCTGTTGGACACACATTGAATGTGATGTCAGGCCTCTCTCTATTCATGCAAACTCTGATCTGCTGACATCATGTATCACCATCACACATTCATTGCTATCATCATCTTGCATCTCTCAAAATTTGAGCAAACACATACTATGTTGTATTTTCTTCTAAGACCTGCTTCCCTCCATGATCAGAGCACCACAGTGGGCCCACAAATTCCTACAGAAAAACTCCCCCACTACCTGAAACCATCACAGCAGAGACTTTGTGCAGTGGCGGAGGAACCATCTCTGGCACCCGGGGCAGGACGCCAAGGGGCAGGGTGAACCGCCTGGTGGTGCATGTGCAACGTCCGTACAGATTGCGCTCATGCAACAACCATACGGGATGCCACTCTTGCACGCCATCCATACAGGCATCATCTGTACGGGATGCCGCTTGCATGGCGACCATACAGACTGCGCATGTGCGGCATGCTGTACTAAGTATGGTCGCCGTGTGAGGGGCAGCCTGTATGGATGACGCGCGAGAGCGGCAGCCGATGCGGACATCATGCAAGCAGCACCCATACTGACTGCGCACACCCTCAACTGCTCTACAGCTGGGGGGAGGCAGGGGCCATCTTGTCACACTCCCTCCAGAGTGGCACCCAGAGTAGCCAGCCCCCTCTGCACCCCACTCCGTACGCCCCTGACTGTGTGGCAAGTTTACTGCTACAGCTACCTGCTTGGTTAGCAAAATAAGATACACAGCAGGATCTGGAATAAAATCTGGCCAAAGCACAGAATCTATGAAGGCTACCAAAGATCACCATGAAAAAAATAATTCAACCTTTATACAGTGGAACCTCGGTCATTGAACATTTCGGAAGTTGAACATTTCAGCTTTCGATAGCCGACAACCCGGACGTGAATGATTCCATTTTTGAACGTACCTCAGAAGTTTAATGTCTTCCGAGGCACATTTCTCCATTTTTTCAATGCATTTTGCTGACTAGCAATTGCGCCTCAGTTGCTGAATGTTTCAGAAGTCGAATGCTCTTCCAGAACAGATTATGTTCAACAACCAAGGTTCCACTGTACTTGCATTTTATGATTTAACCACAACTCTTAACTTGGTCTAGAACTCTTAAGGAAGTAAGATCTTATCTTAATAGGGAGGTAACTTCATTTTACTTTCTCAAAACTGAAAGAGTATGTTATTTCACAGTATTATTGTTGATGTTGCTTCCATTGTATTTGATTTATTGTTGTGGGAAATAATACATTAGCAGTGAAAATTAAAAAGGAACCTTTTCCTACCTCAATCTCTATAGGAAATGAATAATGGTGCTGTAAATCCAACAAGTTTTCAAGAATAAAGAGATTCTGCAGAAAAAGAAGACATGCAAATTTTAAATGAACAATCATGCTGCAATTTACAAAATGTTAATTATCCAGTTAGCTGTATGTTCCAAGAATACATTTAGAAGTAATTGCCATCACGAAAAGTTCAATAAAAATCCAATATATTAATTGCTCTTATTAAAATCTAAATTCCACAAATCTCACCACTGAAAGCAGACATTCCCAAGAGAAATAAGCCCACAAAATGTATTCCAAGCCCTGACAGAAGACAGTCAACCTGTCCTTTCTGCCTACAGCAAGCAGCAGCATAGCTTAGATAGGAGAATCTCCTGCACCTATGGTAAAGAGTTCTGTCCTGGGCCCGTTGTTGTTCAACATCTTTATAAATGATTTGGATGGAGGTATTGCAGGGATGACACCAATCTCCTCTATAAATATACTGTCTCAAGTTACTCAGTAGATCTGTTATGTTGCATAGCAATCACCCACCAATCTCTTTTTAACAGTGGTACCTCGTGTTACGTACCATCCCCCTGACGAATGCTGTGGATTATGTGCTCCACTAACCTGAAAGTAGATGCTCCTTGCTGCGACCTTTGCCCTGGGATGCGAGCAGAAGTCACGCTCTGGTGGTGTGGTAGAGCGGGAGGCGCCATTAGAGAAAGCGCACCTCATGTTACAAGAGGTTTCCTGTTACGAACAGACCTCTGGAACGGATTAAGTACATAACACGAGGTACCACTGTACTTCCAATAAAATAGGGAGGGCTATTAATTTATCCAGTTTCCTTGAACAGGTACCATGTTCAATGAACTGACTTGAGACTACAGTAGCATCAATAAGTGTATGGCTCTTACTTGATTGGTGGGCCAGCTGATAACCTTTCTAAAGCTGAATTGGATCTCAGAGCCAGCCACTATTAACCTCTAGCCTGGGTGACATTTCATTATATACACACCTTTTCTGGTTTTTCTGTGAAAAGAAAGCCTTGGTAAAATTTACTTTCGCTGAACACACAGCTAATAACAGCAATGGCACAATTATATGCAGCACAATGATACTGTCTCCTCTTTTCCAATAGCTGAGTTTCACCAGACATGTTTTCTGTAAAGGCATCATGGCAGGACCTTGAATCAAAACAGATAAAGAGCACTTTTACAGGAAATCATACAGTCTGTAAAACAGTAAAAACGAATGTTTAAAACATGTTTTAAAAATAAAAATCAATATGCTAAAACCACAAAAAAACACATGGCAGCTTCTGTATGTCCACATAGACTTCGCTAAACATGGGTATTTTTTAGCAGTTGCCGAAAAGAGTACAGTGGAAGTGCCTGCCTGATGTCAACAGGCAGGAGTTTCAAAATGTTTGAACTTGTGAATTGGATAAAACTTAAGCTGATGGGACTGACCTACAGCCTAACTTGAGTTGGGGCATCATGTGAAATCAAGCTAAATGGTGGCACACTGGTTTAAAGGAGAAGTGAGAAATTCTTACTTCATTAGCACCTTCGTAAGTTCATTTCCTTCTGCACATGTGGAGCCCTTGAAAGCCTGGTTAATTCTAGAGTCTTTAGAATATACTTCTTCTTTTGAAAGACGTGAATACATCACTTTCAGAATTTTGTAATAGCTCATTTTCTTGCTGAGTTGTGTTTCAAAAGCAGTTTCATTTGACTGGAAAAAATATAAAAAAGTAGAAAAAGATTCTAGCAAGAATGCTTAAGCAGCTTCGAAGATAAGTGTACCGTTATTCAGTTATATGAAATGTCAGTTTCAGAAGGCACAGATTAAACTTTACCTTGGTAAATCTAGATTTCAGCGTCTCCATAGCCTCCACAATAATCTTACTTAAAAAAACTTTCAGGGCATCCAAGCTGCAGTGAAGCAACAGGATGAGAAGAGAGCGATCCACGTAGGCTTGACGAGTTACATTTGAGAGAAGGGCTTCACTCTGGAACATTTTGTGAATGGTGTCCAGCAACGTTACTTGTTTGTCCCAGCTGCCCCTAAACATCGTGAAAAATTTAGAATGATGTTCAATCACATTCTTAGTTAAAACTCAAATCCAATCCCAAATCTCTTCTAGAAGCATCTTAAGAAGTGATTTAACTATGACAATAAATTCAAAAAAACAGGCTCTGCAGGGATATTTTCAAATAAAAAGTAAGTAAAGTAAGTAAAAGTAAGTAAAAATATTTTACTTACATGGCATATATGCCATGTAAGTAAAATATTTTTGTACACCAATCACACAGGAAATATAGGCAACCAAGAAAAGCTTAAATGGCTGTGACTAAAGGAATCTGAAATTAAACAAGTTTCCCTGCATTCTCAATAATCCTTTGCTTCAATGCTTGAGTTCAACCGGTTACTACGTCTTGTCTTTTAAACTGTGTGATTTGTAAAAACTGGGAGATACACTACCACTTTAAAGCACTACCTTCTGGCAATTCTTTTGAAGCTGAGTTCAAATAATTCTTCCATTATATGTCTCTGGTCCCTGCAAAGAATTTCTGTCATCAGCTGCAACAACATGGGACTCTGAGATAATTCAAGTGCATCTAGGAACTAGCGTTTGGGGAAGGGGAGAAGAGATAAACAGAGTATATGCAAAATCTGATTAGAACTAAAGATACATATGAAAGTGAAAACAAAATAGAATATATATTCTATAAAAAACATATAATAGAAATCATTTTTACTTTAGCCTACACATATGCAGCATTTCTGCTTGAAATTTGTTTCACAGGATTGGATCCAATCAAATCTTCCAATTAGCGCAAGGACTTTGAATCATTGCACAAGCAGAATTTCTTGTGAAAATGCAACAACTTCGTTTGATACAAGCTAAAGTTTGTTTGTTTTTCATTTTTAAAAGTGTATTACTTAGGGCTCAGAACAGGTAAGAGCCATTCTAAAATGCCTATGAGTAAATGACAGATCTTTTCACTTACTTTTTTCGTGCAATCCACATAGTTATTGTATCTCAAGGTTCCTTTAGGAAACTCATCCGATCTCAAAGGGAAATTAAAGACTACAAGCTGGTCAAGTGCATTCTTCAGGTCATCAAGCCTTTCTCCAACGAGATTAGTAAAGAATGGAAGAATAATAACAGCTTGACTCTGAAATACACATGCAACTTAGAATCAATTGTATTATATGTTCAGGCACATCTAAAAATCTTTATTCTTCCAATAAAATTTTGAGGAAGGAGCGGCTATCTGCCAAGTACAAGTTAGGCATGCTGAATTCTATCACAGCCAACACTAACCATTTTTCACTGTTAACAAGGGAGATGAAATTACTGTAATGCTCTAATTTTGAATCTTGGGTAATTGCAAGCAGTAAACACAGTTAAAGCTGTGTAGGGAGGACGGGGGAATGGGTGTGGTATGGAAATGGGCCATCTGCAGGATGAAGCAAGGCATCCCACTAGTCTAGTTAAGATGCAATGGTAAACCATGTCTGTTTAGCTTAGCTCTGGGTTGATTGTATATGCAAACCTGTTCAGGCTCACTAACTATGGCCTGTTTGGGGCCGACAAACCACAATCCAAAACCATGGTTCAAATTCAACTGTGAAAACTGGTTTACATTAACTGTCGTGTTGTTGTTCGATCCAAACATGGTATCCTGGGCTTACTCCAAAGTTTGTTGCATTGCTCTGTGCCCACTGCCCATCCTGGCTACAGAGTGTGTGGCAACAACAGCTTGAAAACAAAACTGTTCATGTGGTGAGGAGCAACACTCGCTGAGGCTTTTGCAGACCTCTCTGAGGGTACGTTGCAAGTTTCTTTAAGAATGAATGAATGAATGAATGTGTGGACAAAGTTCTCTGCTAACTCTGCAAATAGTAAAAAAAAATTAACTTACCTTGAGATTTAGACCTAACATCTGGTCAGTAAGTAGACTTGTATATGTATTAAAAACTATAGAAAATGCCTCATGGTGTGTATTGAATGACACAGAAGAGTCTATCTGGAGAAAGGAAATAAATTTAACCCCAAATTTTCACTTAGAATTAATTCATGTATACAACTACATCAGTCAAAAAAGTTGTTAAAGTATGTTTCAATGGACACCACATGCAAGGAAGTTCGGATTGAATATTTATTTATTTATTTATTATATCCTAAACCTTTTGTGGAATAAGATTCTCTGGGTGGATAGCATCCAGCAACAAAGAAACAAAGAAAATGACAATGATGCAAATTAAGAAGAGGAGCAATCAGAAGAAACCCTTCCCTACATCAGAACACACACCCTCAGAGAAAAACAAGGTCCAATCATTCAGAAAGACTAATGTTACCAGACATGTTTTCAAGTTAGCCCAGGACCTGATCCAACCATTATTGCACAGAGTCCAGGAAATGCATCTGATTAGCTGTGCAACATCCAGGTAAGGAATACAGCTGTTGTTGTTAAAACATGTATAGGCCACTTCACAGCATAAAATAATCAAAGGCGTATACACAGTAAAAACAGAATAATATAGGGAGGGGTGCTGTAATAATTACTAGGGTGTAATAGGAATGCTGAAAGAGGTGTAGATAGACCAGAATGCTCTGGTCATCTTAATTCAGCACCCTGAAAACAACTGCAGGGTGCGGAACACCCCAGTGCAGCTGGCCTTATTGCACATCTTCAGTTTCTTCCAAATACCCAGGATGCCTGCAGTGTTTCCCTAAGCGGCAGCCAGGGTTGAGTTGCATGTTTCAACTGTCCTAGGCCACTGAATTAGGATATGCATAGGCCTTTCACTGCTGCGCTGCACAGCAGAGAAAGAGGCTGCAGATATATACAGAACATAAGGACTGGATCTGGGTGCTAGCAGCACCACATAACCAGACCTTGGGATCACTTCTGTACTCGAGACAGCTCTCTGAACAAAACCCCCCAAATATTTCCATGCTCATATTTTGCACACTTTCCAAAATACAGTTCCAATAAAAAATGTTAAACCTCAAGAATAAACATTTCAAAATTAGAAGAAGAATATGATCTAGATTTTTCTTAAATGTTTCACACCTGGGATATGTTGTGATATCACCGACTCTCTAAAACTAACCAGAGTGGGCCTTGGGCTCCCTCACATGCCCTGAACTCAGCTATTACAGTTGTAGCTTTACCTGCAGAACTTTAGCTAGCAGGGTTAGGACAGCCATTTTGCTTTCAGGAGCAGAATCTTTGGTCCACCAGTGGTCAAGCTGCCTCCAGTTTTTCAAGATAGCCACCACCAGTTTCACTCCTTGTTGCTTGCGAACAGCACGGTCTCTAAAGCTCTGGTCCAACATACCATTCAAAACAGTACCAACCTGAAAGCAGAGTATGGGTACCATGAAATATTGATGTAATTCAACACCCGGACTAAAGCATAATGTTTTCAAGATTAGCAGCCAAATGAATCATTACAGTGGTCCTAAGCTTTTCTCTGGCCATTTCTGCCAAAGATGGCCTTCCACAAAGAATGGCTGAAATTAAGCATCTGACAAAATGAAAATGCAATGTCAAAAATCCTTAGATTCCACATAGATTACCAATGCTTACGATGCATTAAATTTTTCTCAGACATTTAAGCTGATTAAATTTGCAACATAGCAAAGTGTAATTCATTATTTCAGACTTTGCCCAAAACCTGAAATAAGAATGTATAAGTTAAATGGTCTCAAGATGTCAGTACCAGGGGAAAATCCTTACAATCACTCTTTGTAGTACAGTAGGAGAGAGAAAAATTACATCTTTCCCATTTTGTTGCTAGGCACAGACTTTGGAAGCGCTGGGGCAGCCATATACAAACATTCACAGGGATTATGCTTACTGAATTAAAACAGGAAACAGAATATTCCTTGCTGCAACAAGAAGGTAGGGTTACTGCTCTCTGTCTCTCTTTTATTTCAGTTGCTCAGGAGTAAAATGTGTGAGAGAATAAGTTTGCCAGCTGAAAGTAGAAGTACATTACCATTTTGGGGCTGTCTTGAGCTGATTTCATAAGCTGAAGAACTGCTATATCCATATTTTCCAGCAACTCTTCATTAATGGCTTCCCCAAACAAGCTGTAGAAATACTCTCCATGAGAAAAACTGATAAGGTTTCTTTGAGATGTTCCAGATAATGGCACAGATAACATTAATGTGTTCAGCAGGAGACTCACCAGCTCTATGCACTATAGGGAAATGAATATAAAAGTGTTACATTTGTGTATCTTAACATCATTAGCAAACTTTTCAGTCAAGAAATGTATACCTTTCCCCATCTTTACAACTTTGGAGCATCCTCAGTCCCACACAAACGGAGGAAGGGCTAAGAATCCTGTTTGGGTGGAGGAGCCCCACCCAGTCTGAGGAGCTATTCAAAAAAACTCCAACATTAGAACAAAAATCTAGTAAACAATGAGCATCCTGGACACCAAACCAGAGAAGAGAAAAACAGGAATTAATATGATGAGCTTTCTTCAACTACAGTGCCTTCTCGGGTCCTGAGGTAACTATGGGTCTAGGAATTAACAACCTTAAAAAATTAACCTTGGGTGAATCAGGATATCCTCCATCCATTGAGAAAAATGAATATTTATGCTGAGCAATAGCATCCTGCTTTTTGTCTTTCTCAGAGAGATTAATTATTGGGATTAACTGTCAATAAATTTATGTAATAAATTAATTAAATAGATCAATTAGTAAAATAAATTGGGATTGTTATTAAAAACCACCATTCAATCTATTACCTACCCTTTGTCATAAGGCCCAAGGGTGGGTGTCATCAATTTAAAATGCAATATTAAAAAAATACATCTTTGGACCCAGCCTATGCTTCTGACTGTATCTGAGGTGTCAAAAGCTAGGGTCAAGAGCTGTATGTTCAGCATATGATGCATATGAAACAGCAGGACCCATGTAGAAGAATCAACCTGCTTGGAATGTTCTGCTCAAGAGTTGTGCCAGAGCAGCATCAGTATCTGCCAGTATAAGGTGATTCTGGGCTCTAGCTACCAGCCAATGACTCTGGAGGACCATGGTCTAGGTCCTGCTTTCTCTTTTGCTACTGTTGGTATTTTGATTTATTTCTCTTTCTTAAATGAACAATATGGTGGAGGGAGAGAGAAAGAAAGAAGGAAAGGTCTCCTGAGCATTGCTGTTCAGGTGCAGAGCTGTTCCGACATCAATGTTCCCTTAGTGGAAAGGATGAGAGGGGAGAGATTTTGTGTGTACAGTGGTACCTCAGGTTACAGATGCTTCAGGTTACAGACTTCACTAACCCAGAAATAGTACCTCGGGTTAAGAAATTTACTTCAGGATGAGAACAGAAATTGTGTGGCGGCGGCAGCAGAAGGCCCCATTAGCTAAAGTGGTACCTCAGGTTAAGAACAGTTTCAGGTTAAGAATGGACCTCCAGAACGAATTAAGTTCTTAACCCAAGGTACCACTGTACAGGATCCTGGTTCCCTTGTGCAAAAGCCAGGGTCCAAGAGTGTTCTCCTCCACTTAGAGAGACAGAATGTGCTCACCACAGAGTTTAAGTGAAATCTATATCTACACACACACCTATGTAGAAAGATATGAATGAAGGACATGATTAAACTTATTCATGACAGAGGACGCCATTTAAATTTTTCTCCTCTGTGATACTGGTAACAACTTGGGTGACTAACTAAAATCACAGGTAGCAGCAATCAGAAAATCAGATAATCTGAAATACCAGGGACATGAACATCAGAAAATACATGCATGGCATCAACAGGTAGCATGGCTCCTACCTGTACACCGAAAGCAAAAGCCAGATGCAGCAGACTCTCAGCTAATCGTTTACTGTTGATGTCCAACAAGGGTAGGGACTGCCTTTCGACTCCTGGTGCAATACCTTTGTATACAACTAACATGAGTTTAGAGCCAGTCTCGCAATGCAGAGCTGAAACCTTAGGGAGGAGGAAAAGAACAAAAAATGCAGTAGGGAAAAAAAGTTCAGAATCACTGGGGGGGACAACAATAAAAGTTTTTAAGCTGAAGTTACGATGTGCCTTTTCTTCTCTTGCCACTTGCAAACTCTTCTTAAGAGATTCTTCTGGAGTTAAGCAATCATCAGGAATGATGGAAACGTTATGCCTTCCTCCTGCAAGCATGCCCTGCCCCCCAAATAACCAAGAATCGGAACACCATGGTTTTAATGCCACCAGAACAGCAATATCTCATGAGCAGCTGTCATTACGAGAACCTCAATGTGAACAAAATTAGATTCACCCAACAGTGCACAAATTCAAACATGTGATAGCAATCTTCTTAAGGAGGCAGAAGAGAGGAAGCATTTGCTCCATTTTTGCAAAGGAAATGCACTCCGTTTATCCTCCAGTCAAGAAGCATGGTTACTGGTAACTGCATAACGTACAGCACCTTATATTGAATTTTTGTTATGCTATAATAGGTTGGCAGTGTAGTTACTGCAAAACTACTCTAGTGAACTTACGTTATACTACTTCCAATAAACAAATATTTTTTTCTTTACAAAGTGCTGATGCCAATACAAATGACAAGCTGTGTTTTTACCTCATGCTGCAAGGTACAATGAAGAAGGCCGGCGTTATGAAGCTGTTTGCATGCAGACAGGATGGAACCAATCCTAACGTGATCCAACCGTGCGTCTGGATTGTACAGCTCAACACTGCAAAGTTCCTCAATGCTGGCAAAACAAAAGAGAACTGATACTAAGCATGTGGCTCGAGCAATAAGTAATTTGTTTTGTTTTATGCATTTATTAGATCCTCATGTTCAGAGACATCCTACCTTTTTGATGTTATTATTTTCTTTATGCTGATCTCCAAAGGTTCTCTATAAGGAGATCTCATCAAAGCTTTTATAAGCCTGACGCAAACATCCGGAAGCTTTTCCATAACTTGTACATCAGCTGTATTAAACCCTATGCTTCTGGGGTCACAGACGGTCCTCACAACGAGCTCTATCAGATTCTCATTAAGCAACTGTCTCTCAAGCAGCTGGGAATTACAAGATAAAAATGAGACAAAAAGTTTTAATTTCATAATCCAACCATTTTCACTTACATTCAAGGTTTCATCATTCAAGATTTTATCTGCCTGCACCTCTCAACAGAAGCAAAATAGTCCCTTTGATCCTCACACCTTACTTCTTGGTTTTGCTGTCTTAATGTAATCCACTTACCTTGCCTGGTAATTAACCCCATGTAACAGGATCCACAGCTCATTCATCAGTAGGGTCAGAGGACATGTTTTACAATGTGCAAAGGCAATCTGGGATCCAAAGAGTTTTTTTAGGTTGCAGCAAATGGCTTATGCAAGTAATTACTGGATTTTCTTATTTTGAACTCCTCGGTGTAACAAACAGCTTTGTTCCATTTAGCAAATAATTTGCCACTTATGGGAAGCATCCAGCGCTGCCGGGGAATTTTTAGAAACCCAAAAATATTGTGATTTTTAAACGGACAGTATAATTTGTGAGTTTTCACCTATCACACCCAAAATCAGGTAAAGTCATGACAAAGTCACATTTTGGTCTGCCATCTTGATTCAAAATGGTGCCCGGAATCCAAACCTCAAAAAAGACTGCTTCCCCCACTTCTGGAACACTTGTGCCAAGTTGGCAGTGCTTAAGCCCTGGGGAGGTCACTTCGGTGCTGCTAACACAGTGGTTTGGCTTCACCCTCAGAGGCACACTCCATTGTCTCTCAGGACAGGGAGATGCCAATAACAACAACATGCCAAAATCAAGTTTCAGTCCACCATCTTGAATCAAAATAGCTCCTGGCATCCCAACATTGCAATAGACTACCCCCACCCTCAGAAACCATCATGCTGAGTTTGGTGATGGTATTTCAAGAGGTTGCCAAACCTAGACAAAAAAGATTGAAGTTGCACCAAAGCCATGTTTTAGCACACAATCTTGATTCCAAACAATGGCCAACATCCAAACACCAATGGAGAGGCACTGCCCCCACTTGGGAAACCCTCATGCCAAGTTTGAATTCTCAAGAGGCATCTCAACATATAAAGAACAAACAAAAAGACAAACAGACAGACAAATCACATTCCAAACTAGATAGTAGATGATGCATGGGGAGCAGGGACTGTTCAAAAAACACATATTATTGAGCACAGGTAACTAACAGCACTTTTGTTTAGACCTTGGGCAACAAACACAAGCTTACCTTCCAGAATTCCTGCTGGTGGGTCTCCAAAACCATGCTTACAAAAATCATAATTCGAACTACAATGGTACATTTGCTGTAATTGTACTCTTCTCTTTCTTGTGGACTGAACATGTTGCCTTTGGACCCAGTGCTAAAACACTGTTCTGCACCAGACACATCATGCAAGGCCATTTTTTCCAGGAAGAAGCCCAACGATGTCAGGAATGAAGACCCTATATTTGTAGCTTGGAGGGAAAAAATGCACTAGCATAGAAATAGTTTCCTCAGAATATAAAATACAACCTTATTTTGTTAGACATAAGAATTATGTGAAGGGAATAAATAGCAAAACCAACATACTTTTTGCCCCCAATGGTCTAGAACTATGCTTCACTCAATTTCCCTTCCCTTCTATCGCACCACTAACATTATATTTTAGATACATATTTTGATAATACTAAAATAGCAAAAGAGTAATGTGGCCTACAGTGGTTAACAGCAAAGATGACTGTAAGAGCTTGTGGAGGTAAGACAACTCCAGATGACAAAGGCTGCTATAGAAGAGTACTTCGAACTTTCTGTGGGAGAGTAAGACAAACATTGTAAAGGAGAAACGGGGCGCTGGGATAAAACAAGGGAACATCTGAACATGAAGACATGCCTGCCCAATGTGTGGAACAGTGGGTATCCCACTATTATGCACTTTGCGCTAATGGATTATGAAAGACAACTAATCAAAAAAGCTGCTTCTGTAGTTTACTTACCCAGCATCTCATTTGGTCTGATCATTCCCTGCTCGATAAAAGTATTGTAACAGTCCAAAGAAGCCAGAAGCATATCCATCCATTGCACAACAGCGCGCAAACTAAAGGTCTCTTGCAAATCATGAAGAGTTGGGTGGGCCAGTATTCCGGATATATTTTCACCCTCACAACCACCTCCTTCAATTTTTTTAATGAGGAAAGAGATTCCTTGTTTCTGAAGGACATCACCCAACCAAGAAGATGGGGACTTGTTATCTGATGAAGAAACAGAAGTAGGACCTTTGAATGGTATATAGCCTATGTCTTGGCAGATTTGAACAAATTCTTAATGGAAACTGTGGCTAGATCTCTTTTTTCTGGCTGCAAAAGCATGAAAGAAAATTTTCCCATTAAAACCATCCTGTCCAGCTGCTGTTCTCATACATTACAATTTTTAATTTGGTTATGTTATTCACCTTTAAACTCACTCCTACTACATTTTAAGGTATAGTGTTATAGATCTTATTTTAGCCATGTTTTAGATATTCCTGATATTCTGTATCATTTATGTATCATAACTCTGAAGAAAATTGAAAGATAATTTCACAGTACTTTTATCTAGCAAAAGAAAGAAAAAAGACCTTAGCAAATTCTTAGGCTACAATCCTTAGCTATCTAAATCCCATAATGTTAACAAGGTACCCACATACCTTATTTCAGATCCAACTTTTCACCAGTGAATGAAGACTTCATGTGGATTCATATGGGGGACTCAAGCTAAAAAGAACACTGACTTGCCTAAAACCATTTGATGAGCTCAAGGCAAAGGTTACAGCTCAACTGAAGAATTCTTGATTCACCACACAGACC
The DNA here is from genome assembly GCF_965112155.1 of Podarcis liolepis. NCBI lineage: Eukaryota > Metazoa > Chordata > Lepidosauria > Squamata > Lacertidae > Podarcis > Podarcis liolepis. Next base: position 40,904,695 of record NC_139560.1, on the reverse strand, counting down.
GCATTCAGATGTTTTTATTTCAGTTTAATAAGCTAAGCTACCAGCAGCGTTAGGAGTCCCTTACAACTCTACAATTCTGTGGTCTATGATTTATGACTGCACATGCAGCCCCTTTGTTCCTTCCTGCATGCAAACAAGCAAGCAAGCCAACCAAGAAGGGTTCCATCAAGCATAGTTTTGTTTTGCTTTTTGTCCAAACTAGGAAACTATGGCTAACAACTCTGAAACAAGTCAGGATATAAAGCCAACTTCAAACCACGGCTTTTCCAAAGGAGTTGACCATAGATTCCAAGTTCGGACAAAACAGGCAACGATAGTTAATGGAAGACTTCCTGGTTCGTTTGGTTGCTCTCACAAAGGGACAAGTGAAGATACTATGCACACAGTCAAAAGACCACAAAAGCAAGAAGTCACTCACTGTCTCACAGCCACCATATTTACACCAGCAGTATATTGCTCACATATGCTGCAGCATACAAACCTGGCAGCAAGGGAACTAATTCGAAGAAAAGCTCCATAACTTTATGCCGGCATTCTGTTTGGGGTCGTCCACACTGCATCAAAAGCCACATGACAACATCCTCCAAGCATATGGATGTCTGTGGAAATCCCCTATATAAGGTGGTTACAAAAAAGAGGTCTGAAGTTATTAGCCAAATAATAATAATTTATTATTTATACCCAGCCCATCTGGCTAGGTTTCCCCAGCCACTCTGGGTGGCTTCCAACAAAATATTAAAATACAGTGGTCTGTTAAACATTAAAAGCTTCCCTAAACAGGGCTGCCTTCAGATGTCTTCTAAAAGTCTGTTAGTTGTTTTTTCCTTTGACATCTGGTGGGAGGGTGTTCCACAGGGCAGGTGCTATTACCAAGAAGGCCCTCTGCCTGGTTCCCTGTAACTTGGCTTCCCGAAGCAAGGGAACCGCCAGAAGGCCCTCGGCGCTGGGCATCAGTGGTTGGGCAGAACAATGCTCCTTCAGGTATACTGGACCGAGGCCGTTTAGGCAGTCAGTTACTTAAAACATTGCTCTGCTTATAAATTTGAAAGAAAAAGAAGTATTTCAAATCTACATTATATGTGTTGTGTTGTTTCCCACAACAAACATACCTCTCAGAACTCCAAAGAGATTACTAACCTAGGTATCCGCCGTTGATTTTCTTTGTTGAGGCTTGATGCTTTATGCTTAATTATACGCTTCAGGTGATCAACAGCATCACAACATTGTTGAGTTGTGCCTGTTTTAAATTTTTTGAAAATATGATATGGTAACTGGCCCAAAATAAAATTTCTAAAAGGCCATGTTTGTTTCTGGCCCTGTAGACAATGCTAAAAATACACTTTACTTCACAAATTTACACTTTTTAAAAAGTGCATAATAATGAAAAAGTAAATTAACATAAAATGTGGAACATGAGAAGCATTTTAAAGGGATATCATTTCAAATTTGCCCTTCCAAGCATGTTTCTTTATTTTTATTACAAGGCAGACATTTTAGCAGTTTCCAAAACTTAAACATTTTAACTAAAAACTCCAAATATATAGGTCTGCATTTCTTCAAGATTTGAAGCACCAAGTATGAAGCCTATCAAACAAACTTTGAAACAAGCTTTCAACATATACCTAAAGATTTCTCATCTCCATGTGTTAAGGCCAGACTTTCCAGGTACACAACCAATGCTTCAAAAACGAACTGGTCCACCAAAGCACTTTCTTCCCTATGAAACATGAAAAAATTAGATAAGCAAACTAATATTTTCAGCATTAGACAAGAAAGCATCCTTTTCTGTTGCCAGAAATATCACACCATTTTTCAGCCAGAGTATAAAAATACTGTTTTGATCTCTGTGGAAGCTTTAGTAAACACTGCATTCTCTCTCTCCTCAAAGTATGGACATTCCCTTTATTATTTTCATGCAGCATAGCAAAAATACAAACTCTGTTGCTTACCTAAATTCTCTGTAGATGTTGTTAAAAGCAAGAGAACTTCCCAACCGCTTGAAAGCATTGGGATGGAGAGCAAGACTGTATAGTCTCTTGAAGAGCGACTTGGTATTTACTGGACTTCTCTCCTGCTGCTGCGGCGTACTCTGCTTAATAGACCATTTCAAAAATTCTCGGACACACTGACCACAGAAGTCTCTCAGAGCACTGTCCACAGGGTCTACTATCCCTTCCTGAAACAGAGAATGGGCTTGGTTCACCATAAAGGAATTCTGTGATAAGAATTTATTTCCTCAACCCCTGTACTGCACATTTCATTGGATGAGTAATGAAGAATTAGTTGATAAGGAAAAAAGTAGAGAGATTTCTCATACTTTTCATCCTAAATTTATACAGGAAAATATCTCAAGGTCTACTTTGAGAGTGTCTTATGGTTCTAATAATTGTCCAAAATTTATTTCACATTCTGCTTGCAAACAGACTGAAAACAGGTTTCTGGTTGTTTTTTTTAAAGGATTATTTTGTGATTAGCGTAATACAGATTTTTTAAAAACTAAAACTTAGCTGAAATCCTGCATGCTTCGAGACAGTAAAAAACAAATCAAAGAACAAATCAAAGAACAAATCAAAGAACAAGATTGCCCACATCACTGAACTGAAAGTGAATCAATGGTATATGCCAAGACAAATAAAAACTTCCCACCAAAAAAGCCTGAGAATTAGAGCATGAAGTGTTTATAAACATCTTTGATGAAAAATATTGATTATTCATCTTGCAATTACTGATTACCTACCAAAATTGCTTCCAGTAATGCCACAGTATCTTGACTTTCAAACTTTTTGTTGTTTGTGAACCAGTGAATTAACTCCATAACTAGTGTCCCGTAGAGTTGTCTTGTAACCTAAAAGGGGGGGAAAACATTGTGTTCTATGTTTGACAGGTACACTGTAGATCAGAGGTTTTCAACCTTTATGAGTCCACAGCTCCCTTGACCAACTGTATTCTTTCTGCGGCACCCCTGTGGACCTCAGGAGCCCAGTTATGTCACCCCTTGCATGCAGAGCTGGCAGCCTCTCACCCTTTTTCAAACACCCTCCCTTGTGGAGTGTTCCCTCAACCTCCTCTTCTTGGGAGTCCTTTGGGCAGCTGCTTCCATCCCTGGTCTTTGAGCAGCCCCCACCACCCTGCCCCAAAGAGAGGTGCCTCCCAGAGGAACCATTAGCTTCTGGTGCCTGTAGCCAGGGCTGCCACAATAAACAGCTGTGCAAGCCTTTGGGAGGCAGAGACACAAGAGGGCATCAGAGGAGGGAGGGAAAGAGGGACAGAGGCCAGTGTTGCCTGTGGCACCCTTGACCATCATTCAAGGCACCCCAGGCTGCCATAGCACACTGGTTGAAAACCACTGCTGTAGATGATTTCTCATCAACTAATTCCCAGCACACCTTGGGGCTTTCCCCAGAAGTTCATGTTTAGCAACCTGAATAAAGGACTGAACAGTCTTGACATAACTGAAATGTTTTTTGTTTTTATCTAAAGCAATCCAGACAAACCATGAGCTATAGTCAAGGTGTTTGTGGTTTGGTTGGGGGAATCAAAAGCCCAGGTTCATACACAATGTGTATGAACCCCAAACCCCAGTTCAGCTTCAGGAAGCATTACAAGCATTACAGTAGCAGGACCAGGGAGGAGTGAAGTGGCCACAATTTTTGCCACAAGGACCTGCAAATTCATGCTTAGCTGTTCTTTGTCTTAAGTGTCACATGTAAACTGGACCTCTGTGTATTTCCATTATTGCCGTTTTGGATAAAGGTTTGTTGATATAAATCAGAACACAGCTTTTCCTTTTCAGTTTCATAAGTTTACAATTTGTATTCTACCGCTACATAAAACTTCAAAAAATGCCTTTATGATAACTGTAGGGAAATGTGTTTCACTCCACAGGTATTTGGAGAAGAAAAAAAGTGTCATTTTTAAACAAAATTGCAACTTCTTTTAGCCATAAGGCATCTTGAATTCCATGCAGATTTGTGAATGTTTTCATATGGTTCTTGATTCATCCATCTATCTTAATCATTTCAAGGGACTGAGTTTTATAAAGAAGCAAGCCAAAAAATAAGAGAGATACAGTGGTGCCTCGCAAGACGAAAATAATTCGTTCCGCGAGTCTTTTCGTCTTGCGATGTTTTTCGTCTTGCGAAGCACGGTCCGTCGCAACTGCGCCTCTTCAAGCGGCTTTTTAAAAAAAGCGCAAGACGTTTTCATCTTGCGAAGCAAGCCCATAGGGAAATTCGTCTAGCGAAGCAACGCAAAACCGAAAAACCCTTTCATCTAGCGAGTTTTTCATCTTGCGAGGCATTCGTCTTGCGGGGCACCACTCTACTCCAAAAAGTACAGGAATTTCCTGAAGGCTAAGAGGCCTTTGTGTGTTATACAGAACACCTGAGCATTTGGGAGTATGAGTGTTTTTGGGGCAACTCCTTTGAGATTAAACCATGTATTGCCTAGACTATTCAAAATATCTTTATTTTGAGAGTTGATCTCTCAGTCTCTTGTATCCTAGTATGACGCTCTAACAATTACACCACATTGGATCTCTATTATGGCACACTGGCTCTATCTATACTGCGAGTATCCTCTAAATTTTAAATACATTTTCCCCTTCTCCCCAGTTTCCATGGTTCACAAGATATAAAACACACACAAAAACTGGTTTATGGGGGAGGTGGCTGAAAAATATACTGAAATCCAAAATAACCCCAACAGCTTCTACCAAATATTTAAACAGAAATAAAGAGCTAACCATCTAAAATCGATTTCAAGCAACAAAAGTTCTTTAACTTGCCTGGTCCACATCACAGGCAAGTCGAAGCAATACAGGAAATGTATGTTTATACAGGTGAAACATTGGTGGAGAAGTCTGTTGTCCTTCGGGTATTTGAGCAGCTTTCCCCAGCATATACACAACTATGCTGTGTAAGAGCTCACAAGCTGCAACCTGGAAAAGGAGATCTAATCAGTCATCTCAGTTAAATACTTCCACAAAAAAATAAACACAGAACAAGGAGACTTCCAGGGATAATTTCCAGGCCTTTGTTAAAAAGAAGCCAGTGGAATTTCCAGTCATGCCCCATTGCTTGGAAAATGTACTTTACTAATCCAAGATTGGGTTGGATTCTCAACTACCGTATTTTTCGCCCCATAGGACGCACCAGCCCATAGGACGCATCAAGTTTGGGGGGGGGAATAAAGAAAAAAAAATTATTTCCCCCCCAGGCGCTTGTGGGGCAGGCAGCGGGGAGAAGCGCTCTTCTCCCCGCCGCCCGCCTTGCGATCAGGTCCGGGGACAGCAAGGAGACGCAGCGCGTCTCCCTGCTGTCCCCGGAGTGGTGGGGCAGGCAGCGGAGAGAAGCGCTTTTCTCCCCGCCGCCCGCCTGGAGATCAGGTCTGGGGACAGCAGGGAGACGCAGCGCGTCTCCCTGCTGTCCTAGGAGTGGTGGGGCAGGCAGCGGGGAGAAGCGCTCTTCTCCCCGCCGTCAGCCTCCAAACCACTTCGGGAGACAGCGGGATGGCGGCGTTCCGCCTCCCTCTGTCCCCCACCTTGTGGGGCTGGCGCTGGGGCTCTCCTGAAGCCTGGAGAGCGAGAGGGGTCGGTGCGCACCCACCCCTCTCTCTCTCCAGGCTTCAGTGAAAGCCTGCATTCGCCCCATAAGACGCACCCACATTTCCCCTTCATTTTTGGAGGGGAAAAAGTGCGTCTTATAGGGCGAAAAATACGGTAAGCTGTAGTTATTAAAATAGAGGGCTGATCAAAGACTCTAAGCTAACGCTAAACACTAAGAAGCTAAAACCCCTTTCGAGCTGTCTTACACTTTGCAGAAATTGATAACTTAAATATTATCTTTATTTGTTACATTTCTATCCCACCTTTCCTCCAATGCATATACTGTAACAAGAGAGAGAGAAATAAAGAATAGCAGGGTCATTATGTTATGCCAAGGTTTCACAAACTTGGGTCATCGGCAGTTTTTGGACTACAATTCCCATCATCCCTGACCACTGGTCCTGCTAGTTAGGGATGATGGGAGTTGTAGTCCAACAACAGCTGGAGACCAAAGTTTGGGAAACCGTGTATTATGGTATGGTATATTAAGCACAATTCAGCGTTTTCTGCATAGCTCATTAAAAACATCAGTTTGATTGCATAAGCAGCAATCCTAATACCTTTGTCTGCCTGTCACTAGCAGAAAGAGCCAATTCAGTGACACGGGGCAAGAATAAATCCAAGTAGATAACAGGCTTCATATCAGCAAATGGAACTGCAAAGCTCAGGCGTTTCTCTGTGTCCCAAGATACAAATTTCTTCATATTTTCCTCTGTAGAAGCAGCTAGTATATTTGGAAAAGAGCACCAAAAAAAACCTCAGTTGTGTTAAGCAGATAACAAGACATTTCAACCTAGGCTTAAAACAGTCAGTTTTTATCAGATGCTATTCTGAAGCAGAGCTGTATCCTAAATATTTCAATATCTATTTAAATTCCTGAATCATTCTTCAATAATAGCAAATGTTCTCTTTGCAGAATATATTAGGTACACATTTGCCACGTTGTTGACTGACTACTAGACATTCAATACTAGACATTTAATATGGTTAAGGATGGTTTCCCAGTTAAACCAGAAGCAAAGGTTGTTTGGCTTTTTAAGATCACCTTAATAACATTTCTGAAATTGCTCTAAGTTGTTTATCCTAAAGCAATGACCATACTTCAGGTTGAAGGTTTGCGGGAAAATGCTGAAATACACTTCCAACCATTTTTATTTTGCAATGGTCATGTTAATTTAGTATGATCTTTGTTGCAAAAAACAAGTTTTAGACACATCTTGGTCATAGTACAAATTCTGGAAGAGGGAAAAAAGCAAAGAATTTGGACAAATTTCTGAGCAGAAATGTTGAGCTACATCAAATGAAAAACCGAAGACAATTAGAAGATTAAGTCTCAGGACCTAGGTCAGATTCAAGTATCAAAGCAAAACGGCAAGTCCAACAGAATGCACAAGCTGTGTGCTTAAGAAGTCCCGGCCAGTTTAGAAAATTTAGATTACTTCAAACTGTGCACAAGTATACTGAAAGTACTGCTTCTGAATGAATAAATAAGGTCATGCCTTAGCAGGCTCAAATCCTAAGTTTGTTTACTCAGAAGCCCACTGAGAGAAGATTGCAGGATGTTTAGTAAAGCTGCAAAAAGAACCTTTCAACCTGATGCTAATCATGTTCATTCATAATTTCTGTTATTTCTACAAGGCTTATTTCCAAGTTAATATGTTTAACATTGCAGCCTCTGAGATTTTCTTGAGTAAAAAACCAGACAAGGCTAACCAGAGCCAATCACATTTAATTTGAACCAATTTAACAATATTGAGGCTCATGCAGACCCAATTCCAACCTCACATTTGGCATGCATTAATGGTTTTGAAAATACTTCTATGGATGGACACACATGAAATCATTTCCAGGAACACATCATCCATGCATCTTGTCCAAAAACAGTTGTGAACTAATCCCATGAAGAATCCAGCATTCTGCTCATGGGCTTATCTTTGACAAAAGGACATGAGACAGCATTTACTAGCACACACTTTCATCAATGTAACACCATGGGAATAATTTCCAAAGTCACCCTGTAGAATCTACAATGTAGATGCATACAGAACTACCATTCAAAGCATGATGGTAGTCATGCAACATGTTTAGGATCTTTCCCATAATGAACACAAAGGTAGTCAAGCTGTGGTCCAACCACCAAGTGTACATGAGCCCAAAGATTCACCTTGTAGCTATGTTTGAATTTTTAAAAACTCTAATCTGAGTTGTTCCTAAGTCTCTCTGTACCCCTCCTCTCTGTAATTCAGGTTCTGAGCTGCTCTGTGCTCCCCATTCACTATAGTAAGAATGTAAAAAAAGCTATTTCCCTTTTGGCCAAAGTGAATCAAAGTTATAGGCAGAGGAGCCCCTCCAGAAAGGATCAAGTCTGCCAAATTGCAGACAAATGGGTTCAGGGGCTTTTTGTGGGGTAAGGCAAGTGCATTGATTTCCTTCTTAATATACTGACAAGACAGGAGGGGGAAGCAGGGGATCTGTCTCTTGCTCTGACTTTTTAAAAAATAATGAAGAGGTAGCAGAGTGATGTGTACCCTTGCTTGTACATTTAAAACTTTGCAACTTTCGATGGACCTCAAAGGCGTCTAATAAGTTTTATAAAATGAAGCTGTCCATAACACTGCCTGTGGAATTCTGAAGAGCTTTGCTGTTAAAGCAAAGCAACCTTTTAATTAAAGAAAAGTAAATTTTAAGCTGCTGCACTTAAAAATTAAATAAAATAAACCTTTGAACAGACCCACTTCTTGGAAAGCCCATGGACCTACACAGTAAAGTACAGAAACAGAGCAACACAAAGCTTGGGGGGGCGGCCCTGATCCAATCCAAGGGGGTTTTATTGGCATTCAATATGGACTCATACGGATGAAAGAATCACCTTGTTATTCAGTCCCTGGAGAGAGCAGATGTAAACCTTTACTACCCACATTTCACTCATGGGCACCCTGAAGCATAGAAGCCAACATGTCTTAAAAGCATACTTGCCTACCAGACAAATCAGAATGTCATTTACTTTTAGCATTTCAAAACAGATTTAGCACTCACCAGTAACTAAATTCCGATTAATCTGTCCCCCCAGAAATCCAAGAAGGCGTACAACTCTAGCCCGTACTGCTTCCAATGACAGATCCTCCTCCTAGATAAAATATGATTGCAAGAAGGAATTCCTCAAAAGTTGTTTTTGTTTAAAGGCATTTTTTGTACATTTTTTTAAAAGAAAGAAAATAATTCAGAATTTGCATTTTAACCTGTATTTTAAATTGGGTCCCCCCCATTATGTTTTTACTGTAATTTTACTGGTGTTAGCTGCCCTGAGACCAGCTCTGGCTGGGGAGGGCAGGGTATAAATAAAATTATTTTTATATTATTATTATTAATTCTATAAGACTCCAATATTTCACAACAAAGCTGTCAAAAGAAAGAAAAAAAAGAAGGAAAGAGACGCTGTTGTATGGTAGTTCTTGCTATGAAACACTGAAATCTCCCAGAATTTTAATTCTTAGCAGTGTGGACTATCTCTCTGTTCCTGAAAGAACACTGTAATCCTATCCACACTTACCCTGGAGTATGTTCCATTGAACTTGGTGGAACTTACTTCTGAGTAGACACACACAGAATTGCTTAGTAAACGCACTTTTCTTGAAGCCCAGACTCTCAAAATTAGCATCCAATCTTCAAATTAATTTAACCAGCAAAGTGCTGCTGAAATCAGTACAGCTCTAGATAATACAATGCATTTATCTTCCAACCATTATTATACCATGATTTCAATTCATTTTTTTCTTCGTTAAGTGCTAGAATTTTCAGACTGCTGACTGTAAAATTGAAATTTCACTGAAAACTGGATTACACTGTTTGGATCTGGTAAATAGTTGCAGGACTGACCATAAAGTATTTTGGAAATCATACAGGTTAAAAATGTGTAAATCAAGGTGGACAGTTGAGCAGAGTTCTGCAGCAAGAACCTCTCAGTATCGAAAACAACAAATTGTGGACTTGGATGTTCCAAAGCTAATTACATAAAACATATGACACGTCATAACTGTGATTCAAATACTGTATTCTGCATTCACAAGCAAATATCACATTGTGATTATCCGACTGTATAAACAAATTAAGTATAAATGTGTGAGCCCGGCTTCGGCTGGGGAGGGCGGGATCCAAATAAAATTTATTATTGTTGTTGTTGTTGTTATTTCTTTTAAGTAACTGTGGATAAGTATATCCACTTGAGTATTTATCCGATACACAAAAAATTATCTTTGTAATAAGACTATGCATAATTATATAATGTATAAAAACACGTATGTCTAAATAAGAAAAAGTATGCTTTGATCTTCCGATGGAAAATATAATTATTTTTAAAGGGCAGGAGGGAACTTTACCAGTGCAAGGCTCTTTGCTTTCTTCAGACGCTGGATGACTACTTTGTTCAATCCCTTCTGAACTGCCCGAGAAAGTTTCTTCACCTCCCAATTACTCTGAGATTCATCTAATTTTCAAGAAACAATATATTGATGCTCATTTATTGTATTTATGAAAGTACAGTAGGTGTATTTTAAAACATTTCTGAGAACCAGAGAACCACTGTCTGTCAGAATAGGCAATATTGGGCTAGATGAAGGAACAGTCTGACCAGGTATAATGCAGCTTCCTAATGTATATTACTACTTGCCATTTATTTGTTTTCTATTTATAACTTCAACTAAAATCTCTCAACTGCAAGGTGACAAAAGAGCAGGTTGTCCAGCTGTTGTTGGAGTACAAATCCCATCATCCTTAGCTAGCAGGACCAGTGGTCAGCGATGATGGGAACTGTAGTCCAAAAACAGCTGGAGAGCCAAGTTTGGGAAACCCTGCACTACAGTATATAACAATGATTTAAAAAAATCCCAAATTCAAACCACTCCACAATATGGTTAGTCCAACACTGGTATGTTTAACACCTTAACACCTTTAAAAAGTCTTACCATTTTCCTGTATTCATTTTTAGCATGTACCTGTCAATGTAGAAATTTTCAAATAGCCATCAAGGCAAGGCAAGATGTCCTTGTAGTAAGGCTGTATTATATATCTGGGAATATGGGCTGACCAATCTTCCAGGGCATCCAGTGCTGCATCAGCCATTGGGGTATAGCTAAGGCCCTGTTTAAAAGCATTCTGAACAGACAGCATAAAGAAAACAGATATTTAGAGCTCCAAATATATCCCTTTTACAATATATTTGAGTCTTTGGATGTAAGTATTCTATTGCCCAATATTGCAAAATGCATAGTTATAATTTTAGTACACTTACTCCTAGAATGAGATACAGATTAAGTATGGTGGTCAGCACAGACAAATAAAACTATGAACAGCACACATGGTTGCCATACAAATCTGACATTCAAACTTTGGGTTTCCCCACTAATTCACCAATGGTGACAATGCAGATGTTAAAAGGCTGTAATTCGATACACACTTACCTCTCATTTAGTTCAGTAGGACTGACGTCTGAGTAAACATACATAGGATCATGCTGCAAATTCCACCAAAACAAGTATATATGCAAGGGGGAAATGACTGTATTGCTTATTCACCATACTGACCCACCTGCAAAGCAGGAATGTATGCTTTAATATCCAGCATGATGATGTCATGCGGCAAGGAAAGCACAAAAATAAGACAGGATGCCAATAGTTCGTCTTTGTACTGCTTCATTTTTGCTGTTACCTAAATTGAGAAAAATGGAATAATGTTAAGAACTACCTGACGTTCAAATCATCTTATGTTGGACAAGCAAGTAAAATACACCAATCTTTTGAAATGAATTGATTTAAATACAAATTTGCTTATTACACGTAACTCAAAAGACTCAACACATATTTCAAAGAAATATCACAGAGAATGTCTCACCTCTTTTCCAAATTTTGCAAATAAAGCAAAGCAGGAACTCTTCTCTGGATCTTCATAACATTTCTTTTCACTCTTTGGACCGACACCCTGAGAAACAAAAGAACATGCAGAATTGTACAAATTGCGTCAGTCTTCTCTTAGTGTTCCATTTTTTAAAAAAGAATCAACTGAATAATGTCATATAATTGAGGGAATCCATGCACCCACCAATGTGTGCAGGATTCATAGATTATGTCCTTTACATGAGGCTGGCTTTGAAGACTATATGGGAACCGCAACTGGTTCAGAACACAGCAGACAGCGCTAGCAGTAAAGGATGTATCCTGCCAGAGTTAAGTTGTTTCTGGGCAAAATTTCAAGTGCTGCTGTTCACCTATAAAGTCCTGTGTTCCTGACACAGTCAAGACAGATTAGGGATTCTGCTGGTTTACCGGCGACCTCAGTGCCCAAATGTTCTCAGATGCAGTGTTGAGGACTCCCAGACTTCTGGGGAACTTCAACATCCATGCCTAAACGACTGGCTCTGGGGTGGCTCAGGACTTCATGGCTGCCAAGACAACTGTAGGGATGGCCCAACATGCCATTGGCCCAATGTAACAGGCCGCATTCTGGACCTTGCTTTCTCAACTGGTCAAGAAAAGGGTGATCTGAAAGTGGGGGATATTGACATCAGCCCCTTGTCATGGCCAGATCACTTCCTGTTGAAATTTAGGCTTTCAGCACCTTTTCCCTTCTGCAGAGACGGGGGACTTATTGAGATGGTCGACCCTTGGAGGCTAATGGATCCAATGGGTTTCCAGAAGGCTCTGTGGTTTTTTTCTGGCTGATATGACTGGTGTTCCTGTCGAAACCCTGGAATGTGTGCAGGTGGTCCAATAAATAACTTGGGCTCAATCTGTTTAGGGCAGGGGTCTGCAACCTGCGGCTCCGGAGCCGCATATGGCTCTTTTACATCTTTGCTGTGGCTCCGGGGCGGATACTAGCGAGGGGAGGAGGCGCATTGTGCGCCCCGACACTCCTCACTGTGGCGGGCGCTGTACTGGCTGTGACGTCGCATGGGGGCGGTGCGTGCGTTAGTCACGCACCGTCCCGACATCACCTTCCCGCCCGCTGTCAGATTGTGGCTCCAGAGATATATTTGTTTTAAATGTCGCAATGGTTTTGCAGCTCCCAGTTGTTGTTTTTTCTTCGGAAACGGGTCCAAGTGGCTCTTTTTGTCTTGAAGGTTGCAGACCCCTGGTTTAGGGCTTTAAAAGGTCAAAACCAGCAGTTTAATTTGGCCCAGGAATGCACAGATAACCAGCTCAGCTGATATAATAAAGAGGTGTTACAGATGCTGTCTGCCTTGCCCCCAGTATGACTCTAGCAGCCATGTTCTGGAGCCTCTGAAATTTCTGAACAGCCCCAAATAGGGCACACTACAGTAGTACAGTCCAGTTATACCCAGAGCATAAACCACTGTGGTAAGGTTAGTCCCTTTCCCAGAACTACCGACGGGTACAAAAATACAAAAAAAATCTTAACTATTAAAATGAAAACAATCACGATTATATCAAGCACATATGCAACACATACTTGAACAAATAACAGGTAATTACCCTCCTTACAAGAGTTATCTCACCTGAAAGTATTTTGTTTTTTTAGCAATTTTCATGGCAATAGACAGCATTTTGTAAAATCCACTAATAAAGGGTAACCGCGTTGACTGTATGATTAGCTCATAAGCAAATGAATAAACCCAAGGCACAAAATACTCAACGTGCTTCTCTGGGAGGATGTCTCTGCAGAGATAAAGAGAATAGCAAGCAATGAATTGAAGTCACACCCACCCACACACACACCGCAATAAAGCTACAGGCCCAGGGTGCCCTGTTCTAAGCAGGAGATCACTATGTCTATTCCAGTGTTTCCCAACCGGTGTGCCGCGGCACACTACTGTGCCGTGAGACACCGGCTGGTGTGCCGTGGGAGGGAGGCGGGCGAGTCGGGCGGCGAGAGGCGGCGGCGGCGGCGGCGAGGATCTGCGTCGAGCCGGGGGCGGCTCCGCGGTGGTGGTGCCGAGCGGCGGGGCAGCTCGCGCAAAAGGGAGGAGCGCGAGACAGCGGAGGAGGAGGAGGCCGGCATGTCCGGGCAGCAGCAGCAACAGCAGCAGCAGCAACTCCCGGCGACGGCTCCTCCTCCGCCCGCTATCGCCGCCGCCGCCTCAGCTGCCCTCGCTCTGCTGCCTCCTCCCACCCCGGCAAGGGGAAGGGAAAAAACGTTCACTTTTGTGCGTCCCCCCCCCCGCGTGACGCTGCGCGCTGACGTCACGGGGCGGGGCTTTAATGGTGGTGTGCCGCGAGATTTTTTTCCGGTAAGCAGGTGTGCCGTTGCCCAAAAACGTTTGGGAAACACTGGTCTATTCCACCCATCCACAAACACTGCCAGCAAACAATGAATAGGCCATGCCATTTCCAGACAGGAGTTTGGCTGCCCACTGGCCCCAGCATAATATAAACTGTACCAGCACAATATAACTGAATTTTATGTCTCACATGTGTTCTGCATTTCCTTGAAATACACACAACAGAACATACCTACAAAACTCCACTAGGTTAATGAAGGCTGTAAAGTCTTTAGGCTTGTTTGGCTGAAGGTTTGCAGCTGGATCAGAAGTAGGAATGGTGAGATCAACATCAGCTACACTTCCATCCTGAGAGAAGAAAATCAGAAGTATGCACAGTTTTTGAATGGCAAGCAGCTTTTTCTTCCACGGCGTGAAGAGCACTTACAGAGCACCTACTTGTCATCTATAGCATTATTTGAACCACACGAAAGATTTTTTATTCTCAACACCCAGTCTTTGCAACCAGGTTAGGCTGGATAGCGTTTGCATGTATCTCTCCTACTTGTCTCTATTTTTCTTTAATTTAACATATATACAATCTCTTCGATGAAGGCATGTTGAAAAAAAATGAATTATTCTACAATTAATTAGAATCCTATAGAAAAGCAGTGCTGCAAAAAGTATCCTATTTGTTGAATTTTATTGCTACTTATGGCATTTTAATCTAGCGGAAATTTCCTGGATGTTTATTTTAAATACGATGGGTTCTTTAAATGAAGTATCAGTTCATTTTTAGGACTCCCTTAAATATAATGGGCCAAATTCACCTAACAAGACCCATCCACACTAGATCTGTATAAGGACTTCCGCTTACACAATGCAACTTCCCCACTTCACATATCCTCTCAGTAAGTGGGTCTCGGAAGATTGGGAGAACTCCTGGAACAACATGGGAGGGGGAGGGGGGATAATTCTGCCTGGCAAGTTGAAATACATTTGTAGACGGGACAGCTAGACATTGAATTCCATGCACTATAACATTCTCACAAACGCCTTCGGGAAAGGAGAAATAAAAACTGAAATATCTGCTATTCATGGCAATTTGTACTTCTACAAATTATATCTGCTTATGTCTCCACTCCCATAAAGTAACTCAATTCAGCATCTGATCATGTATACTTTCTTCCTAAACCCTCCTGTTGTTGGATTCTACAATGCGGTATATAATTTAGATTATGAGCTTTTTAGTCTTAAGAACTGTTATAAATATTGCACTCGGTTTTACAGCCCTACCCATCCTAATGGCTTTTTAAAGATGGGCTATAAAACTTTAATGAAAACTATGGCTTCATCTAGCTGTAACCCTAAACCAGTTTAGTGCTATGTGAGCAATCTCCAAACTCTTGTGCTTCTCCTTTGAAACATGTTCTGACTCTGCTTTGTCTAGACAAAGCCAAGTTAAAAGTAACCACATGATAGTCCCAACTCAGACAAATTAAACTTCAGTTAGTCGAAAACAAAAATGGATGCATCTGATTCCCACCTAAAGGTTGTACCAGGGAAAGCACAAGCTCAAAGCTCATTTATGCTGGGAAAGCCAACGTGGTGCCCTCCAAATGATACTGGACTAAAATTGCCATTCTCTCCAGAAAACATGGCAAATGGTCAGAGATGATGGGAGATGTTGTAGCCCAACAACATCTGGTGGGCACCACATTGACTATCCTTATGCATCACTAAATTATTGCTTACTGTTGTGTAAACAGATACATGTATGAATAATGTAACAGTAAATCAATTTTCATTTGTTGAAAGTGCACCCTGAACCCGTTATATGGGCAGAAATGCAAAATGTGAGAAGGTGAAAGAGAGAGGGGGGGGGGGGAGAGAGAGAGAGAGAGAGACTATTTTCAAATATCCAGTCTTACCTTCTCTTCCCTAATGTTCTGTTTCTGAACTGTAAGATCCAACTTTTCAATTACTTTTAGGATAGACTTTATGAGTTCATCATATAACAGCCGATTTAGAGACTGTAGAGGTGAATTTGCAATTAGAAATGTTTCATCTGTGAACAGAGAGTCCTACATTGGAGAACAGAAGAACATATTTTTAGTTATGTCAGAGTTTATTCCGAAATTACACACCAAGTAATTTCCAGTACAAGCCAAGCCAATGTTTAAGAACTTCTGAGGAAGTCCTGCTGATTGTTCCACAACTTGCTGTCACTTAATGACAGTGTAGAAGCAGGCCTTCTTGACAATAACACTTACCGCCTGGAACGTCCTCCCTCAGCTAATTTTTGAAGTAGAGTCAGCAATGGCCTTTAAACATGTCTTAAAAACATATACGTATGCCCAAGGTTCTCTATTCTTAACTGTTTATTTTTTGTTTTCTAACTTGGACTACTGCAAAGCACTGCACATGGGGCTGGCACTGAAGGAGGTCCAGAGGCTGCAGCTAATGCAGAATGTGGCAGCCAGCATGCCAAGTGGGACAGTCTGATGGATCATGGCTCAACAGTCCTGGCTGCCAGTGAGCTACCAGGCCCAATTCAAGATGTTAGTAGCAGCATATAAAACCCCCAAACAGCTTGAGATCCCATTACCCAAAAAAAGAACCTCTCCCAGCATAAACCATATTAGGACCTACAACCAGTAGAAGTCCTGTTGTCAGTGCTGCTACTAGAGCTGCCCAGCTGTTGGCGAACCATGACAGGTCCTTTTGGGTGGCAGTTACCTCACCAAGAAGGGCATTTCACAAATGGGTATCCATGTCTCCCTTATTGACAACATTTAGGAGGAAATTTAGCATATTCCTGTTCACTGAGGCATGAGCAGGCAGAAAGAGACTGCACCTGACAACCTTGAAATTATTCACTGTGAGTGTATGACTGTATTTTAAAATATTTTTATTTTCTTTTAATTGGTATTGTTTTGTGGGAAAATGAATACAACAGAAATGAAAAGCATTTAAGTAAAGCTTAATCACTGAATCATATTTTTTTAAATTAAAGACCCAGCATTAGTGGTTTCTTTTACCTTCATTGTGTCACAGCTCAGTAAACTTCTAAAAAGATCCAAGTAATCCTTGTATGTAGGCACCTTCCATTTCCCAGCTCGAACTTCTCCAGATATAGGAGGCTCTTCTGAACTAGAAACGTTTTTTCCAGAATATTCCTAGAAGGCAACATAATACTGAATATCTCTTCATAGCTTATCCTAGTATAGCAGAAATGAACACTGCCTAATTCAGAAGCATATATAAGTGATAGAAGAGCACACAGGACCACTGTACCAAGACATGTCAAGGGCATTCTCATGTTAAGTGCCCCATCTTAGAAATGTATAATATTTCAAATAATACACATTCACATACTTAAAACAAGGTAAAACGAGATACTTCAAGTGATCAGCAGGAAATTTCACTTCATATGGTATTTTAATGCTTAACGTTCAAGCAAGACCCACTTCTTTAGTCCCCAAAGTTAGTTTTCTACAATTATAGTATTAACCAAATGATCTAATGTTTGACCTCTCACTCAGCCCCCCCCCCCCCCAATACTTCCAGTAAACAAAGAAAGGGCATTCGAGAAGGGGAAACCCAAGTAGTGTTCATCAAGAGAGAAAAAGAACAGTTACTGAAGAAAATATATCGGTTACATTCCTGGTGGGTGAGCAGTATAGGGCACCATGCAAAAATGGATGCACGTTTTCATGAGGGGACTATGGCAAGTGAGGGGAAACCCTAGCAATTTATGAAGCTGGCAATCTGTTAATAAATGCACCCCTTGGAAGAAAAAGAGGGCAACAAAACATTTTTGTACAGAACACAAGTAATAAGGATACACAAACACAAAACCTTACTCAGCAAAACTTCAACAACACTTACTGTTGAGAAGACTACTGGTTTAGAACAGACTCTGATTAAACCTTGATGCACTGAAAAAGAAGGTATTTCAATATTTAAGAAAACACATCAAGAAGGTGGACTAAAAAGTATCTGAATATTCTAGTATCTTTCTGGCACTGAAAATGAACCCCAAATCAGCAACTGTTGTCATTACCAAGTTGCCTTATTAGTTACCAGGTTACACTGAGGCCTAAATATGTGCAGTGTTTTTTTTAAAAAAAAGTTTAAAAGTTTAAAAGAAAACAAAATAAAAACAGACACACACACACACACACACACAACATAAAACCCCCCACCTCTAGACCAAAGAAAGGATCTGGCAAGACAGCTGAGCTATTGTAAGATTCATTCTTGTTATGGGTCCAATCACTGCATTTCTTCTAGGAAAAGAAGGTGCAGGTACTGTGTGCCCTTAAGAAACCCCAGAAAAAAAGCATTGGGTCCAAGGCAGAAGACACCATATTTGTCCTACATAGGACATGAGGCATTCATAACATTAACTGATATTTACCACATTTTAAAAATACTTTTTGCATCAATGTAAATTTGATTACAAGTGAAACTAAAATAGTAAAATTATACTAAGGCATGTACATTTGTATTAGGCACTGCAGAAAAGTTAGCAAATGAATTCTGTTTCTTGCCAAATTCAGTTTCCAATTTACTTTCAAGCAGAATCACATACGAATTGCCCATATACGCAATATAACCTAAAAAGTCATTGTGACTAAGGGTGCAGTCTTGTACTCATTACACTGACTGTGACACTGCAGAATATGACTGAAACTCCACTGGTGTAATTTTCTATTACCCTTACTTTTCAAGTCTCTCAAACCTGAACTAGTCCTGCAATAAAGAAGAAAGCTTGTTTTGAGACAATCGACAAAACTCACCCACAGTGCTCATAAAACTCCACAGTACAGGGCCTTTTCCTGCCAGGGCTAAAAAAACCTTTATAATGGATTTACAACACTGAAATTGCATTTTCATACTATATTGTGGGAAGCTATCTATTTGCACCACAATCAGACGTTCCAGAACTGGAGTATATACTTCAGGAATCTAGAAGAAGAACAGTGGCATATTAGGAGATAGCAGCTACACATTCACTAAAAATCTTCAAGATTATTTTTCAAATGGGAGGGGTTGTAGGTTTTGTTTTTTACTGAGAGAGAAAATTTGCATCACCCTCATCACAAATAAGAGTCGTACAAGTAGAGTCATTCTCCATCCTCCCCTCTACACATGTTCTATTTTCCCCCTCCACAACAGTTAGGGTGCATTTGGTGGTCACTGAGCATGCTCAGTTCTCACGAAGCTGTTTTCGTTCTGCCCCCTCCCTAAAGATCTGTGGTGCTTCTGCAAACCTTGGGGTTACCCCTGATGATGTCTCAAGCCTGCTAATATTCCATCCCACCCACCCCCACCACGTAGTGAACCAAAGGATTATCACTTGAAGAACAAGTTCGCTATCAGGACATATGCAATGCCTTCTACTTTATACAAATAACAGCCTCACAAATGTGATCCAAACTAGTCACTTACAGTATCTAAGTGCAGTATGACACTAGCAATAGATTGAAGGAAACTTGGTAGCTGATACACGTTGTCATCTACAGTTTCTGCCTCGGTGAGATACATTTGCTTACAGCGCTGAAGGAGTTCAACATACATGAAGTCAACATCCTTGGAATTGATAGCTTTGCATGGCTTTGAAAGAGAGAGAAATAACACTAGATTAAAATAAATAATTGGCCTGCCAATTGGAGAGGGAGTAATCCATTTCTCTTTGCCTGCAGACCTCTGGACCTTCCGAAAAACTGCTCTGGCCCTATGGAGCCAGTCTGAGATTATTAGGGCACAAAGGAAGTCAGCAAGCGTCAGTCATGTTACAAGAACTGCCTTCCATTCATGGCAAGATTATCAAGTCCAAGCCATTATTACAGTCTAAGTTCTTTGATTTACTAACTGCAATTTCTAAGCACCAAGGGCAAATTCAAAAATTAATTCAGTAAACCTAAATATCTGCAAAAAGCCACTACATTAAAGATCATGGAAATGCTATTTCTCAGTTGAGGTGCACCTCACTTATTGCAACGTTCTGTGATTTAAGTTCACTTTTTCTAAACATTGTATTAAACTCAATTTGCGACTCACGTATTATAAGGTTTCATTTATCCCAAATGATGCAGCTAAGATTTCTGCACAAGGATCATGAAAAATCTTTATAAAATAAATGTCTTATTCACTCTAATATTAAACCTTTCCAACATCAGAGTACCAGGATAGGTTGTACCCAGAATCTGGCTGCCCATTGTTTTTTAGTCTCTCGGGTCCAAGAAGCGGGATAGGAAATGATTCCTGCATTGCAGTGGGTTGGACTACATGACCGTTGGGGGTCATCCAACTCCAACTCTACAATTCTATCATTCTATTATGTCAGGAACTAAAATACATACCGCTGCAAAAAGCCCATATCCACGAATAGCAATGGACAATTCCTTGTTGCTGGCATCCATCTTCCTGATGATACCATAAAACTGTTCCATGAAGTAGCGCAGCTTGCTCTTATGCATTTCTGCATCCTTTGCAACCATTGCAGAGATCTGCATATTATGTATAATATAGGACATTTATAATTTAGATAGCTCATACAAAATAAATTCATCATGACTTCATATCTATGCTACTCAGCAGCTTCTTCAAACCAAGCTGATAGAAAGACCCATTGGTTCAGACACTATACTAATACAGAATAGCAATCTATATGTCAATATGTACGTAGAGCCTTTAACTCCCACATAAATACATTATGTGCATGGCAGTAAAAACCTTGCTGCCAAAAGCACTTGCATCAAGAAGAACGACTGTGGGAACAGCCAGGCATGGGCGAAAAGTCCCATGCAGAAGGAAGGGAAAGCAAAACAAAGAGAGAGAAAGCCAGACATGGGAGACAAGGTGGTTATTTTACCTGTTTAAAAAATGCATCCAAAGCTGAATGGCCAGCTTTCTTCAGTTCTATATTCTGATGGCCACACCATTTGGACATTACTTCATATAGTGCGATATAGTTGTCAAGAAGGCATGTGCTGAATTGAGCAGCATGGATACTAAACAAACGCAGTCCAGCTGAAAAGTAAAATTTTGAATTTAAATTCGACTTTTTGTTCCACACTGATGCAAGTGTTATCTTCCTTGAATAATTTTACAAGAGCTATTTGTTTATATAATCACTCTAAGAAATTAGGATTGAAATTGGTAATTATCTTGCCTTTATTTATTTTTTGTTTATTACTTAAAGTTACATTTTACTGCTTGTAGACAAAAAATAGATTACATGCATTACATCTTATCCAACAAAGAAGAAATATGCTATCAGAGATACTGTTGCAGCCAACTATTTTACATGAAACAAAGTTCTTACCAAGAGGAACTGCGTATCGCTTTAAGTCAATCTGCAACGTCAAAATATTTTGTTTAAGATTTGTTTGTCAGATCTAATTAACAAATTTAAAGAATGATTATTTTGAAGGCAAAAAAAATCCATTATACCTGTGGACTTATTGCCTTCATTGCAAAATCAAAGATTTCTTTAGATGTTTGAGGATCTGTAGAGAAAATACAAAAAAAAGTAAATAAGGTCATGAGGTGGCAGCATTTTAAACTTCTCATATGACACAAAACCTCTCATATGACACGGAAGTTCAGATCATCACAAAAGCCGATTCAACCACAGTGGATCAGTGTCACTCCAAAATGACCTTCTGTCAAATAAAACTCAACTGATCCTCTGTGTATCTAAATGGCAGATCATACAGACATTAGATCTATGGAAAGAGCAATGCCACATGCTACTTTGAACAAACTATGCATTGATTCTTCACCACAGAATGAACATAGGGAAGCAGCACAGAAAGTATGCCATATAGACATACCTCAGGACCCTGAAAGTTATCAGAACTGAGTAGAGTACAACTGCAAGACCAAATTTAGAAAGAAACTATTCCCTATTGCTGAAAATGTCACAAATAGAAACAGACAAAAAGGACAAAAGGCTGTTCAAGGTGAAACAGTAGCATTTCCAATTAAAACTACCCAGACCACAGAGGCTATAAAATATCCTTATTTAGTGATTTCCAAGAAAGACAGGCCAAAAGTCTGGAGAATTATTTTATGTGCAGCAGATACCAGTTCTCAGGACAGCGAGCTGGACTAATTGATCCACTGGGAACATTCAGCTAGGTGTATCAGCATTCCTCAAATTTATAGAACAGCTCCAACAATACCACATGGAGCAAAGCAGAGAAGGAATGTACAAAAAAAATCTGTTTATACTAGCCCTATAAACTTATTGTTCCCAAAAATGTGGGCTAAAAGGGAAGATGGAGATAGTGGATTACTTGCCAAAGTAATAGAACTTGCAGCCATAACTGATTGCCTACATTGATGTAAAATCTGGACAAGTATATCCAACAATGCTTCTGGTTCTGGGTGTAGAAATCAAGTCTAGCGAATTCAGAAAGAGAGGCAATTTCCTGCAGTTTGACAGAACTGTGCTACTTATAAATTTTAATAAAAGAAATACTACACCTTCATCCATGGACTTAGTAAAGTTATTCATGAGTGCCGTCAGCCCTTTCAGACACCCAGCTACTACTGCAAACTTAGGCTCTCTTGTTGCAGAAGTCATCTGAAAACAAGGAAGTGATGTATTTAATACTGAAGGAGACCAGGTATCCCGAGATATCAACATGCAATGCAAGACACGATTTCTCAAATGAACTTAAACATAGTAGCTATATCCTCTGATTATAAAACAAATCTGTAATTTGTTTCCAGTATAGCATATAATATATAGTTACAGATAGGTAGCCGTGTTGGTCTGCCATAGTCAAAATAAAAAAATTCCTTCCAGTAGCACCTTAAAGACCAACTAAGTTAGTTCTTGGTATGAGCTTTCGTGTGCATGCACACTTCTTCAGATGGCATCTGAAGAAGTGTGCATGCACACGAAAGCTCATACCAAGAACTAACTTAGTTGGTCTTTAAGGTGCTACTGGAAGGAATTTTTTTATGTAATATATAGAATGCAGTTAATCATTCTACAGTCTCACTAGGTTTCTTAGAAAAACTGGGCACAATCCAGCAAAAATAAAAAATAAATGAGTAGGTACTCTGTATGCACTGCAACTCTGTACCAGCACTTTTTCCCCCCTTGAGCAACATTATGTTAAGAAGACTCGCAACAATGGCACAGAAGTCTGGTCTGGGGCATGGGGAGGAAGGAGAAGCTTAGCTTCTTGATGACCTTCAGCCAGCTGGAACCAACTACAGGTGCTTCCTTTGCCCCTTGTAGGGGCTTTAAAAAGAAAAGAAAAAAGCTGAAAAAATAAAACAGTAGCAGGCCCTTGGACTGGACTGTTCATTGCCTGCCTGCCACATGCAGCTAAGAAAGATTTGCTTGCCTTGCCCCTTAAAGAGGATTTCCTGAGTGTTGGTGCAGCAAGAAGCAACAGCCTTCCTTCTTTGTTGCCTGCTGCCAGTCGCATGCTTCACCCAGTAAAAAGGCTTTCCTGATTGTTGAGGAAGGGGATGAAGACGCAACAGCTCCACCACCACCCCTTCTTGACCGACCTTTGCCTGCTATCATGAGCTGTTGGCAGTGACTTGCTTCCCTTGCCCCTGAAAGCTTTCCTGATTTGGGAGAGGGGTCACTTAGGTGTAAGAGCAAAATCAGTAGGGTGATTTCTACAATCTGGATTAGCAAGACATAGCTGACTATCAGAAATTAATTCTGGTAGGTAACTCCTAGTAGTGAGCCAACAAGGAAATATTGCAGAACAGCATGAGCCGGTGAATGGAAACACTATGCTATAGACGTGGGTAATGGCAGGAAAACCCACCATCTTGGAAATAAAAGCAAAAAAGGGGCCCTGTGGTGAAAAGGGCTTTCCAAGCCATAGTGGTAAAGGTCCCACCAGGCAGTCTGTGAGGCAAAGAGGCCGCCTGGGGTTCTAAGGATCTAGAGAGCTAAAGGAGGAAAATCTGACACACACCAAGACAGAACATGAAGGAAAAGCTTTTGCTGATATCCCACAAGAAGTCCTTACTTTACCTGTGTTCTGAGTTCTCCCAAATAAGCTCGATATAGTTTTTCAGAGTTGTCAAGCATATCACTAGGTTGGACTTCTCCCAAAACTCCCAGGAGTTCATAAATCCTTTCCAACACTTAAAAAAAAAAAGAATATTTAGCACCCTAATTACGTGTTCACATTTTATTTTAATCCAGCAACACACAAAAATATCTCTCCTAAACAATGAAGGATTTAATAAATCACCCAAGTGTTATTATAGATCTGAAACGTCTTATTCAGTCTCACCCATATTATGCTAATATTTAGTTACTGTCACTGCCAGCTGTGCTGTCAATGTTCCGCAGACAGAAACAAGGTGGTTACTGATTAATGCGCCACAAGACTTAAGGCCTTTGTTATTGGAGGAAATAGGGAAAGCGTACATGCATAGATATTACTTCTTGCTATCCTAATAATAGATAAGTTGGGCCCCAAAGGAAGAAATTAGCACATGTGGAAATAGTTCTGAAAGAAGCTACCTCACATCTAGTTCCAAGAGCTCACACTTATGTAACCATCGAAAGAGAAATAAGTTTAAAAGTACACCCCACTCCAGTTATGTACAAATGGATAAAAAGCTTCATCTCAGTGGGGAGGGAATGAGCGGGGGGGAAATTAAGGAGAGCATAATGTTCCAAAATTATCTGTGGATGAACAGAATTCTTATGTGTGAAGGCACAGAGACGATGGGGAGCAGTATTTTGAGAGGAAGTGAAAGTAAGTATGAAACTCAGAGGCTGCTCATGGATAGCTAAGGTCTGCAGTGTTCATAGGTCTGGATTCAAGGGATGCAAGTCTTTATTTTAAGGATTTAAACACATTCCTTAGATAAAGGAATCATACAATAAGATGACCCCCGAGGCAATTTACACTACACTATAACCATACAAAGAATACCCAGTATTCCTGCACCTAGTGGCAGAAACCAAAGTTTCATTTCCCTTGCTTCTGCAGTCCCAGGGCAACTGGTGGCAAGTTAAGAGTTCTTTCTGGCAGGGAACTCCTCACAGCTTCATCTTCAGTGCCCAATTGCTGGGGCCATGATCCCTTTCCCTGATGTTCTTCCTGGACAAAGGAAGCATAACCTCCCAGTGGTGCTTGTTCCTCTGGTAGCATATTGCAGAGTTCCCTTCCCCTCACTTTTGCAGTCTCAGGGCAGCAAAGGCTTGACTTAATGACATTCCTGCTGTTGAACTGGAAATGAGGTTATTCCAGCAACAGTTAATAAGGACTAGGTTCTACTGAAGTCAAGTTACTCGTTACTAGATTCCATTTTCTTGCTCTCAAAGGGTTTTGCAGGCTAATCCAAGGTAGAAGTAAGCATTCAATGTGACTTTCTCCCTAGTTACAATTAACTTTCGTTGGATTATTCTTAAATCCCTTAGCAATTTAGAGTAGTGACCCATCATCCCCTAGCTGTGTATGCTTGCTAATACAAGTATAAATAAACAAAAATTACTAATAGTAAACGTAAGTAGTAATATAGTTAAGATACCTGTATCAGACACTTTACTTTTTATAGCAAGTTCACTATAGAATTTGGTAAAGATTTCTCTGACTTTCATGTCTTCCATCACATAAGATGACCGTAAGTTGTGAAGCAGCTGGAAGGATATTCATGTTAACCAAGGACAATTCTTTTAAAAAAAACTTTAAAGCACTCAAAACAGTATTGTAAAATACATTATTTTTTTTCTAGCTAAGTAAGAGTCCTTCAGAGTTTTGGAAGGTGGAGCAAGGTTGTCTTCTCCTACTCTGGAGGGTAGGACCCAAACCAATGGATTCAAGTTACAAGAAAGGAGATTTTTACTAAACCCCAGGAAGAAGTTTCTGATGGTAAGAGCTGTTCAACAGGCTCCCTCAGAAGATGGTGGACTCTACTTCATTGGAGGTGTTTAAGCAGACGTTAGGTGGCAATCTGTCATGAATGTTTTAGTTGAGATCCGTGCACTGCAGAGGGTTGGACTAGATGACCCTTGTGGTCCCTTACAATTCTATTTTATCTTTTATTTTTTAGATTTATATACTGCCCTTCATCATATAGTCTTAGGGCAGTTCACAGAATAAAGTGCAGGATAAAAACAAGTAAAAAAGTAAAACAAAAAAGCAAAACCATAACTCCCCTTCTATTATTCTGATTCTATGGTAAATATACTAGGTAGAACATATGTTAGCCATTTAATAGGAAACACATCATCATTTTTATTATTTATGTTCTTATGTATTCTTCTGTAAAATTAGATATGAATCTTACTATGAATATTATTTACTTTTAAAACACTTTTAGATTTAAATTATTTCCACTACACTGAACTTTGATATTGTGACATACAAACATGCATAATTATTGAAAACAGCTGACAATCATAAAAACCTATAAGTTTTACCTTAATCAGTAGATCTAGTGCTGGGATTCTGCACTTTGCCAGTTTATCTTTTGTATAAACGCTAAGACACATCCGCTGTATTTTTAAAAGACAAAATATAATAGTGTTGATGTACTGCATTTGTAGTGCAGGATCTTGCACTGTTTTAACATTTCCCTATTTTACAGCATAAAAGGATAAACAAACTGCCCAGGTAAAGCAAACTCAGTCTATTTTTCTGCATAATAAGGATTCTCCACATTAGAATATTCTGTCTTCCTCTATATACTCTTGTCAAAGGCCACACCAGTGAACAACTTCCCCAATAGAATCTGGATGCACTACAAATGGGCTCAGGGCTGAGAAAGACTTCAGATCTGAGAGACTGTACACAGCTAGATGGACCAGTGTGTCTGTCCCAGGCTCTTACATCCACCAAAGAGGAGTAGCTAGAATGTGAAAGTTACAGTGAACACGAAAAACAAGTGCCTCGTGCCTTCTCTTCCTTTATAACATTGCCCAAAATATAATTTTCACTTTCTCCTGCCTTGGTGATGTGAAACTCCTAATTCAGAACAGTTGCATCTTCTAAGAAACGAAAATACACAAAAAGAACATGATGGTGCTGCAGAGGAAAAGGAAGCAGTCTAATGCAAGCATTTAATATACAAAGGATTGCTAGTTTCTCATTCCTGATAATGGATCATAATACTACATGTATTATTATACTAGCTGCATTATTTTATCTGTCTAAACTACCTAGTTTTGTTTGCAATTTTAATTAATTGACCCACCTTTACATCTTGTGCATAAGGGTGAACTTTTTGGCCAATCTTTTCCAAAAAGGCAACAAGAAATTTTAACGCTTCTTCTCTGCATTCTCGAAACTGAAAACAATACATTGAAAGCATTTTCAGCAAAAGACACAGTAAGAAACCTTATTGGAGAAGGCAATACATAAAGCAAATAAAAATAAATATATAAAAGTATAATTACTAAGACATCAAAGGATGCTTCAGCCTACGATTATCAACTTACTTCTTCACTGTTCAGTGATTTATGGATAAATGCAAGCAGTCCATCTTCTTTGGAAAACACCAGTGAAATCTGCAAAGCTGTGGGAACATGGGTGAAAAGAGTATGAATCAAAGCAATTAATATCTTTCCAAACATATGGTCTTACAACACATACGATTAACCCCTTGACATGAAATGCTGTTTAAACATGTGAAGATCAGGACTGGCAAGCACCATCTTGCCGCCCCCCACCCCACATCCTGTATGCAACATGTGGTGCGAACTGAACTGGGTTATCATTAAAATAAAAGTAGTACTCAAGCTGTCAACATGGAATGACAACCCAAATACCAATTACTCAAAGTACAAATTAGCTCAAGGGGTTAGTTGTAGAATCTCTGCACACATCAACATGTCACTGAATTGAAAGAGACAACAGAATCCCATCTAAGTAGACCACCTACAGGGATATGAAATTTATCTGCAAAGTGTCTACTGTAGTCACAGTAGGTCACAACTCATGATGTTTCTCACTAAGAACATTAGGCAGTAATTGATCCTTGCCTGTAGAGAAGGAATGCTTGAGGTGTCAAACAGATTTAAAGGAAATACATTTCTCCCAAGCCTTATTCACACACTATCCTTGATAATGTATGCATTGCAAAGAAATGACAACATCAGAAATATCTCAATTATTCTGTTTGTATAGGTTTCTGAAGAAAGGACAGTGCTATTTCCTTGATATAAAGTAAGGCATTTCACACAGCAAGACACAACTGACAGACTCAATAAAATATAGCACTGACCTTTTATTTCAGTAAACCTGATTTTTAAACTTGCAGCAGCATTGTGAATATTATTTCAAATTAAAGAGTAATTTGTGATGTTTTTTCTTACATGGCTATACTCTACTGTAGGGGAAAAGAGAGCGTACACCTTCCAAAACATCTGTTTTGCAGTGTGTATAATTTTTAGTGGCTTCACAATTTAATGTGCATGTAGTAAAATAACAGATTAGTGAAGTTCACTTGACTCATGAGTGTAGAGGCTAAGGGTGTGAGCTGGAAAAGTATTGAGTCTGTATCTCAGTTCTGCAACAATTGTTAGCATACCTACCTACAAGTAAGTCCTACTGTGTTCAGTGTTGGAGGAGGGGTACTAACAGCAGGTGAGGACTACTGTGCAGTTAGCCTGCAACGTACACACATTTAACTTGTGTGCATTCAGTTTTACATGCAAGGCATGAATAAATAAGTAAAAGTGGGTGTGTGGGAAGCGGGGTTCCAGGAAAAATGACTTTGGCAATCCCACCCACCATCGAAACCCGATGTGTTTTGACTATGTTTCACTTTGGCTTTAAACAGGATCCCTGGAACATCAACCCCCCGTCTAAGCTGCGGCCTTACTGTACTCCTGTCCTATTGTGGGCTTCTCACACGCACCTGGTTGGCTGCTGTGAAACAAAATGCTGGACCAAAGAGGTGTTTAGTCTAATCCAATAGGGCTGTTCTTCTGTTCTGAATAGACACATACTGTTGCTCCTCAGTAAGGATGCTTAGGACTGAACAGCTACCTTGAACATACTTACTAGAATAGAGCCAAAGCTCACTGAACACACTAAACATGCATAGGAGAAGCAAGACTCATGCATACCTTATATGGGAATAATACCCATAAAACCGAATGGAATTTATTTATGCATTCAGTACCAGGCAACACAGCTGTCAACTTAAGCACTAACAAAAAAGCCTCACTGAACAGCTAGTTGGGTCCCGTTACTGATACTGTTGGCGCTTTGTACTTCAGGTGGCAGGGAGTTCCGCCGGTCAGGAACTGCAACTCGCGAGGGGAAAGAAAGCTTATTTCACGTGAAACCCGTTAAAGTCTCACAGGGCGCCTTAAATCACAGCAAGGGGCAGCCCCGCCCGAGCCCTCAGGCTGCTACACACCCAGGACGCTGTCGCCGCTGCTGGTCACGCAGGTCTCCGCCAAGGAGCGGATGAAGATGTGGGCGTGAAGCGCCGCGTTCCCAGGGTCCGGGCTCCGCAGGGCGCTGTGCAGCTGGAGCAAGCAGTCGTGCAGCCCCCCGCCAGAGGCTGGGAACAGGGCGGCCATGGTGCCCGCGCGCCCGCTCAGCCGCCTCGGTCAGCAGGACGAAGGCGCCGCTAGGACGCCGCCGCGTCTCCCTCTCCCTCACCCGGGACTAGGGAGGAGAGCGGGCAGAACCAACACCTCCGACGGGAAGGGGGTGGAAAGAGAGGAAACTTCCGTAGCAGGAACCAGTTCTTTCGTAGGGCAGAAAAGGCGACGCGATTGGCTGGAGGAGGTGCGGGGGGGGGGGAGGAGGAACGAGGCCGCCAAATGTTGGGCGAAACCATCATTGCCTCCAGGATACCGGGGGGGGAAGAGGGCGTTCCCGGCCTTTAAACAGCGTTGTGCCGCTTGCCCCGCAAGCACCAATCCGGGGAACGCGGAGTTAACCCCCGCCCCTCTCGCCATAGATCCCCGTCCGAATGGCCGAGGAAGCCTGTCAAGCGATACCATTCTAGAACGGGCCTCGACGTTGAAGAAAAAAAGCGTTTGGAAATCCTCTTGTAGTTTTCGTCAGCTACGTCAGTTTGACAAGCTTCTCCTCCTTCTCCATCATAACCCGCACCTCTCAGTTCAAGCCCTTGGCTGAAAACGTACAAGGAGCGGCACTTGCTCACCCCTCCCCCCCCGTGCAGAGTTGGAGTTTCCCACTTCCCATTGGCGGCGAAAGCCCGCGAACACTCGAGGTCACGTGATCCTTTTGGCGCGGAATTTCCTTCCTTCTCTGCCCTCTGTTGTGTCTCGCGCGCAGAGAAGCTGCCGCCGTCGCCATCGTCTTGCGCGCGCTGTTTGCCAGCAGCCGCTCTCAGGGCTTTGCTGCCTCCTTGTCCCGCCGCCCTTCCTGCCCTTAGGAGGATTGCGCTGAGCTATGTCCTCACCGGCGTCCACCCCGAGCCGCCGCGGCAGTAAGCGCCGCAGAGGCGGAACTGCCCCAACCGATGGCGGCGCCAATCCCGCTACGCGTAAGTCACTCGACGCCTTGCCGCCGCGCCTGCCCCTGGGCTTCTGCACTTTTCAGGTTCCCTTTGGTGGTAATAATAATAATAATAATAATAATAATAATAATAATAATAATAATAAATTTATTATTTATACCCCGCCCATCTGGCTGGGTTTCCCCAGCCACTCTGGGCGGCTTCCAACAAAACACTAAAATACAATAACCAGTAATGTTTGCCCGGCGTTGTAATTTATTCGAGGTTGCGTGTGCGCGCCTCTCTTCCTAGATCTTACAAAGGGCTCCATAGGACAGCTTCACATGCTCTTGGTTAGGATGCTGCACGGGGAGGGAGGGAGGAAGGAGCCCGTGTTACACCGGTGCTTCTCGCAACGATTGTGTAAGACACCTGGTGCACGCTCGTCTGGGGAAGGCAGATTCCGGTGACAGCACATTATAGGCTTGCCTAGGAATAAGCCTTGTTAAATCCAGTGCAACCAGCTTCTGCGTAGAGAAGAATAAGGCACTGATGCGGGTCTCCCAGGTGCCTGTACGCTGTTTTTTATTTTTGTTTCTAAGAGACCTGCACATAGGGATTGGGAGTTTTGTGGCCCTTCACTGTTGTACTCCATCTCCCAATTGGACTCCTGGCCAGTTGTTGGGGGAGATGGGAATTATAGTCCAAAACATTTAAAAGTAGTGGTTCCACACTACTGCTATGCACTTGTGTGACATCTTCATGTTCTGTGTTTGCTGCTTGAAATGTTGTAATGCCTGGAACTGCCTGTTGTTCAGTGACCCATCTTTTCTTAACTTCCTTGTGCAGTTTTGAGCAGCTGTGTGACACTGGCTGGTGCCAAATGACTGTTTGAACAAGGACTTAATCCAAGACCCTGTTGTGATAGTGAAGCTAATCAAGATTGAATCTGAACATGTGCATTGTTTTTGTTTTGAGGCTGGGGAAAGGGAATCCGTTGCTTATTAGTTTGAAAAGTGAGATGCGTACAACAGCATAGGCAAAAGTTCAAACTTTCGCTTTGTTACAGCTCTTTCTGAAGATGTACAGTCTCCTCCTTCGCAACGACGTCACACAGAAGACTCTACAGGAGACTTACAACCAATGCCCACTTCTCCACCAATTGACTCACAAAGCCCAAATGTTCAAGATGCTCTGTTTTCCAGTCCACCACAATTCCAAAATTCAGGTATCTTTGACTTTGGACTGGGCAGTTGGCAATAGTATCAAACTGCTCATTTTTATCTTATCAATATTGTATGTAAATTGTAGACACAGTGTCTACAATGCTGCTGATCAGCCAGTGCAGAAGTTCCCAATGTGGTGCCCTCCAGATGTTGTGGACTACAACTCCCATCTGTGATTGCCTATGCTGGCTAGCATTGATGGGAGGTAGAGTCCAAAGTATCTGGAGATCACAACATTCGCCCCGACTGAACTAGTGTGTCTATTTTAATTTCCATGTGTTACCAGACTTGGAGTAGATTCAGATGACAGTATTATTAAGCCTCTGTGGACAGATTGTGATAATTTTTCATTTGGTATCTGATGCCTCACAGACTTGAAATAATATTGCAGTTCAGTATCTCCCCAAAAACTATCCTGTAGTATTTTTACTCTTAATTCCAAGAGATCACTTGAGGTGTTTCTTCCCGCTTCTAGCAATGTTCAAGCTACCCAAGTAATTTTATTAACACTTAACAAATAGTCTTGTTGAGTTGGATGAGATTCATCCACTTTGGGAGCAAATGTGCCAGGCATTGCAGTATACTAGTTTTAAAGCTACTTTGTATAATTCTGTAAACACCTGTCTTCTGCTGGAAAAACAAAAGGGCAAGCTTCTGTCACAAATGCATTAACATTTATATTTCTAAAACAATAATCACATTTTATTTGATACAGTTCCAATGGACTTTGATATTAGTTCACCACTTACCTATGGCACACCCAGTTCTAGAATAGAAGGAACCCCAAGGAGTGGTGTGCGAGGAACTCCAGTGCGACAGAGGCCTGATCTTGGCTCTGTCCGGAAGGCTAGGCAAGTAGATCTGCAGTCTGATGTGGTAGGTATTTCAGATTTTGCAAGTGACATTTCAGTCATCTGTATATTTACTCAAAGGAAGTTTCACTCATTGAATTCAGTAGAACTTTTTATCTGATATCCAAGCATAGATTGTGGCCTTAAATGTAATATTGATAGGTTACTCTTGTACTTAGCCTACAGCAGAAGACGCAGTGGCTAGTGAACAGTCTCTTGGACAAAAGCTAGTGATATGGGGAACAGATGTCAATGTGGCTTCATGCAAAGAAAAATTTCAGGTGAGTGGACAGTGGTTTACACACTTGTATATATTTGTTTGTTTTTAAATGTTTCTACTTTGGTGTGAGATGATGAGGTCTGGAGCAAGAATAATAATAATATCTGGCAGTTATTGGGGAAATCTTTTTTCCTCAAGAGACAATTTGTCTAATTCTTCCACCTAGTTATGTTAAACTGTAATACTCTATTGAGATAACATAAAATCAATATCACTCATGGGGGAATAACTTGTGTGTGAAAATTAATAGCATTTTATTTATGCCTGCCACAGTTCTGATGGAGACTGAAATCATATTCTTGTCTTGTTCTTTTGACATTCAGAGATTTCTTCAGCGTTTTATTGATCCAACAGCCAAAGAAGAGGAAAATATTGGCTTGGACCTCAATGAGCCTCTGTATCTGCAGCGACTGGAAGAGGTATGTTATGGCAGTATTGTTTAAATCTGGCTTGCATTTTTAGATTTAAATACTTATTTATTAATGTGTGACTAAATATCTTCCAGATAAGCTTGATTGGGGAGCCATTTCTGAATGTAAACTGTGACCATCTGAAAATATTTGATGAAAATCTTTACAGACAACTGATGTGCTATCCTCAGGTAAGGCAAATGTTTTCAATAGGCTCTTCAGTGCAAGAACTGTGAGAGCCAAAAGTTAAAGTTTAGTGTGCCTAATTTTGTATTAGTTAATTTAGTTACTTCAGATCTGCAGAATAGTATTATGATCTAAGGAAATTTGAATATTGCTGTCATATAAAATTGCTCAGTTCACAATTCTAATAAGTAACTCCCCTTATTTTGAAAGAAATTAGCTATGCAACATGAAGTGTTACTGTTTGAAAAACAAATTCAAAGCTTTCTTGGATAGGTAGAGCTAATTGTTTTGTTCTTTGGATTCAGGCATCTACATTTTTTAAAAATGACAACAGTTTGGCACAGCGCAAAAAGAAGACCCTGGCCTTGGACACAAGTTTCTATTCTTAACAGACATTAAAACACTATAATCATTAGTAAAGCCAGTGCTGTTGTTATTTAGCAGTCAATAGGCTTAGAAAGTCTGGGCTGTATTCTGCTAATGAGTTCTGTCAGTGTAAGGATACTTGCGCAACAGGACTTCACTCACTGTCTTCCACCTATTCATGACCTCCACAAATCTGCCCCAGAGGGTTGGTGAAACCCCTAGGACAGATTTAGGGGCACACAGGAGGAGAGGAGAAAATTCCATTGCACAAGCAGAAATCCTGGAACAATTGCCTTAGTGCTGTGTTAGATTCCACCCTTTGTTTTCATAATGTTTTGTGCAGGTGTGGAAGCAAGTATTGATGTATTCTTACGGTTTATATTTGCCTCCTTTGTACAGGAAGTTATTCCAACATTTGATATGGCTGCTAACGAAATTTTCTTTGACCGCTACCCTGATTCAGTATTGGAGCATCAAATTCAAGTGAGACCATATAATGCTGTAAAAACCAGAAGCATGAGGAGCCTGAACCCAGAAGGTAAGATGCTTTAGGTACAGCATCTTTAATAAGTTACCTGACAAACCGTTACATAAACTGCTTGGTCTTGGGCAAATAAATGCTAGAAGGATGGTCGTCTTTGAGTCACACTGAACCTGAGTCCCAATATTGTGTGGTCTTATACTGGTCAATACCTCCGCCTGCTTCAGAAAAAAATTCAAGAACTAGTAAATGCATCTCAGTCCTCCCGAATTTAGTAGCAAATGACTGAAATGGAAGAACTTGCACTCCTCACGTAAACATGTAATTCCATAATGCATATCATACATTTTTTCTCTTTAGAATTGTTGACTTATGTGATGCCAGGTAGCCATTTTATGCTAATAGCTCTTTAACGATTTATGCATTTCTTAGTTACCGTATTTTTTGCTCCATAAGGCACACTTTTTCCCTCCTAAAAAGTAAGGGGAAATGTGTGTGTGCGTCTTATGGAGCGAATGCAGGAGGGAATCTCTGCTCGGCGCTCACTTTAAAGATACCCCCCCCCTTGCATTCCCCCTCTAAAAATTAGGTGCGTCTTATGGAGCGAAAAATACGGTATATTGATAAAACATGATTTGGTTTTTCTTCTTCTCTTTTAATATTAGACATTGACCAGCTTATCACTATAAATGGCATGGTAATCAGGAGCTCCCAGTTAATTCCAGAAATGCAAGAAGCTTTCTTCAAGTGCCAAGTGTGTGCTTTCACAGCAAGAGTAGAAATCGATCGCGGTAGGATTGCCGAACCATCAGCATGCAAGAACTGTAACACCACACATAGTATGGCATTGGTTCACAACCGCTCAATGTTCTCGGATAAACAGATGGTATGTTCTTTTGTTAAATTATTAGGTTGAAATGTTCTGATGTGTTAAATTTTCTGCAATAAATGGTTACATGTATATTTTGCAAAAATATTAAAATAGTTTCTATGGTTTTCATTACTAGACAACTAGAAATTTTGCAGTTTCCCACCACACTTCCTCAGGCTGCATGCATACTAAACCCCTTCTATTAATGCATGGTTACATAAGAAGTTAATTTTACAGGATGGATATTCCTAATAAATCTAGTGTATTACAGTATGTTATGTTGCTATCGCTGTTACAGATCGTGCTTTTAAAAAATTGTCTGCTATCAGTTTCTGGGTTCATTTCTCAAGGCTAATTGCTGCCACCTTGCTTCAACTCCTTGTGGGAGTTGATATATGTTAATTAAGTCACATGTAGCTATATCCACACCTGGAACAAAGGTTGGTTCTCCATTTGAGAAATGGCTTAGCACTGTTCTGTTTGTTTCTCCAGATTCACAGAGATGAACCTAAATGTTAAAAAAGAGCAGCAGAAAAAACCACAAAGAATATTGTGGCAACTTAATGACAGATGTGTATACAAGTGTTGCCTCCACCAAAATAGTACAGAGGGTGAGATAGGAGTCACTTTTTGGAAAGACTAATATGACTCAAATAGTATGATAGCTTTAAATTTACCCCCTGTGGACACCTCATCAAATGCACCCCAAAAATCCATTAGACTAGTCTCAATATGTTGGAGCAGGGCACACCTGTAACCTAACTACCCTAATCTTTGAGAAACTGGACCACATCATCCTACTTAGAGGGGAGATACAGTGTTGCCAGAAGAGTCCTGAGAGAAAGACTGAGATGCTCTGGTTCTTTTTAATCTAGCAGAAAGGCAGGTGGGCAAACAGTTGTGTCTACCATTCAACAGGTTCCTTTGGGCAGTTGGTAATTGCCCAGACCAAGGAAGCACAGTTGCATGCCTCAACTAGACAGTCTGCTCTGGTACATCCTCTAAAGCAGGGGTTGGCAAGCTTACCAAACGATGGGCCAGTCCATTCTCCGTCCATTGGAGGATGGGTTGGAGCTTGTGCACACGCACTCTCTTACGGGTTGGAGGAGTGTGTGTGTGCACACGCTATTTCTGGCGCTCCTCTGACCCAGATGTGCACCTGAAATAGTGTGTATGCATGCTCACGGGCGCTTCTCCGTCCCACACATGCACACATGCTATTTCTGGCACGCATCCGGGTCGGAGGAGTGCCCGTGCGCATGTGCACAGGCACCATCAACTCGGAAGTCGGTCACCACGCTGTGCCGTGCTGGTAAGAGCGGAGGGCAGCAGGGGTCTCCATGGGCCGGATAGACGATCCCTGTGGGCCACTACTGGCCCATGGGCCTCAGGTTGCCAACCCCTGCTCTAAAGAGACATGTAGTTTCGACAAACAATATAGTTTACTGGTTTTTGTCTCATCAATTGCTTGAACAAGTACATAGTTAGGAAAGTTTATGTCTAGTATTTCCAACAGACAGTCAGTATGATTAGAAATATTGTTGCACTTTAACTAAGGATTGTTCTTTTACCAGATCAAGCTGCAGGAGTCTCCAGATGACATGCCAGCTGGTCAGACACCATATACTATTGTGCTCTTTGCTCACAATGATCTAGTGGATAAGGTTCAGCCAGGTGACAGAGTTAATGTTACAGGTAAGAAAAATGTTTCGGCATCAGTTCTTGTCTTTAAGTAAAAATGAGCCTAGTATAGAATACTGGCTCCTATAGATAAAATAGTAAGATGAGAGAAAGCAGTGAAATTGTGGATGTATGGAGGACTTTCCTGTTTTCTTTTACTGTAGCAGCTTCTACACTTTTTTGTGACAGCTATTGATACAGGCATAGTTGGAAGAACGTGCAGCATTGGCTCTGCTTGTCAAGCTATCAACATTAATGTTGTGGTTATTTCCATTTATATTCTGGCGTTCCTCCCTAAGGAGTCTAGAGTGGCATTAATGTACATATAAATATTGTATTGAGCTTTTCAATTTTAAAGTCCTGTAAATTACATACCAGGTGTTATGAGTTACATTGGGCTTGCATGTGTTCAGGGTTAAATGATACGATCTAGCACTGGGTAGCTTTTAACGAGGGCTGCACAGCCAAGCCAAAATCTAAACTTGTCTGGTTAGTATCTTGGGGAAGACGGGGAAGAGATGAATGTTGCCTCTTAGTCTGGGAGATCTAATAATGGCTTTATGTTTGTTCAGGTATCTACAGAGCAGTCCCTGTTCGTGTCATTCCAAGAATGAGCAGTGTGAGATCTGTCTATAAGACCCATATTGATGTTATTCATTATTGCAAAACTGATTCAAAACGCTTGCATGGCATTGAAGAAGGAACTGAACAGAAAATGTTTACAGAGGAGCGTGAGACAATGCTTCAAGAGCTTTCGAGGAAACCCGATATTTATGACAGGCTTTCCTCTGCACTTGCCCCAAGTATTTATGAGCATGAAGATATTAAAAAGGTAAGGAATATTTAAATTACACATTTGCCTCACTGACTAAATACATCAAACTTTGCATACCTATCTTGGTATATAGTATACGTACTAATACATAAAAGTAATTTATTCTGAAAATATTTCTCTTATTTTGAGTTCATAAAGTACTTAAAGCCCGTATATTTTAGCACATCGTTTAGAATACACAGTGGGTATATGTGAAATAGATGCAAACAAATACTTTAATTATATAGACATCACCTTTTTTCTCTACTAAGATTAAGCTAATGGATATGACTAACTTTCGCCCATTAATTTCAGTTCATTAATTTCTACACTCCATATAACTTAGTTGGATAGAACCCATAATTTCTAAAGAAAGATAGTAATGTTGTCCCACCTGCCACAAAGCACACATCCTTATTTTTTTATACTGCCAATTGAAAACTTCCCACTGTAGCTGAAATTTAATTGGTGGCTAAATAAAAATGAATTGAAGCAGCTAATGTAGAACACTGTAATTTTAAAGCAGAACAGGGTAAGACTTTGAATAATCCCTTAACTCTTGTGCCTATCTTGCTGTCAGGTCAGAAATGAGCAATTGACTAAAAACAAGAAGATTTCTTGCATTGTGAAGGTTAATTACAATTTGTAGTGTGTTTCAGTGTTGATTGGAAAAAGAAGATTTTAGTTTGCTAGGTCTGAAAATCTGGGCTGGTTCTTCTGCACATGTGTGTATGTCTGCAGCTTTGTGCGAGCTTCTGTGAAGCTTTGTCAGTTTTGTGCAAGAGATCCATGTCATCATGTTCACCTGTGTGGATGCATCATGTAGACATGTATCTAACATCTCACAGAAATCAGTGTTCAAAACTCCCATTGTTCTAGCTGCATTTTTGCGACAGGGAATTTCATTAGTGCAAGCAGTTTCTGAGCTCTAGCCACAGTACTGCGCCTGAGATATCAGATTAAAACTGCAGAGTGGAAGGAAAGGGGGACTCTTTTCTGCCTCCAAACTTCCAGCTACTCTCTGAAGACTGGAGCAGAGACCCTGTTTAGAATATATGGGGGTGGGCAGGGGAAGGACAAGACCATGTGAAAAATGAACATAATATTTTAGCTGCATTTCATTCATTTTCATCTTTGCATTCTTGTTATTTTTAAAAAGCATGCCTAGACATTCTGTTGTGGTGCCCATAACCTAAGTTTAAGGTGCCATTTAGCTCCTAGCTTTCACATCTCAGTTTCTAACACGGACAGAAATGCTGCTTCCACATAGCGTTGGAATTACCTAAAGGGTACCCGGGTCCTCGTGAGTCGTCCTTGAATCATGCCTGTGCATACAGTATATTCACAAATTGAATTTCACTTTTTTACGAAAAGCAGCTGTGATCATTCAAAATCCTCCTTTTGCAGGGCATTCTTCTTCAGCTGTTTGGAGGATCAAGGAAAGATTTCAGCCACACCGGCCGAGGCAATTTTCGTGCTGAGATCAACATTCTCCTATGTGGAGATCCGGGTACCAGCAAGTCCCAGTTGCTTCAGTATGTCTATAACCTGGTTCCAAGAGGCCAATATACATCTGGGAAAGGCTCCAGTGCAGTTGGCCTTACGGCTTATGTGATGAAGGATCCCGAAACAAAACAGCTGGTTCTGCAGACTGGAGCCTTGGTCCTCAGTGACAATGGCATTTGCTGTATTGATGAGTTTGATAAAATGAACGAAAGTACAAGGTCGATGCTTCATGAAGTCATGGAACAACAAACATTGTCAATTGCCAAGGTAAAGACTTTCCCCCAAATAAATCCTTTTCTTTTGATCTATGGGAGATTCTGATAATTGGCATTTGCACCATTGTATTTCATGTTTATATGTGAACACTTATGTTTATGTAGCCAAAATGGCACCACATATGCACGCACACGCGCGCGCACACACACACACACACAGCTATAACAGGTTTAGTGAGGTTCAGAAAATCTCACTTAAAAAAAAATCTCATAAAGGGATCGAATCTCACAACACAGTTTAATATTTGCACTCATGATTACAGCCTGAATGTAAATGGATGCTCAGCTTTCCCACTACTAGAGTTGTAAATGAATTTCAAATCTTTACTTCCTGACAGGCTGGAATTATTTGCCAACTGAATGCTCGTACCTCTATTCTGGCTGCTGCTAATCCAATAGAATCCCAGTGGAATCCAAAGAAAACAACCATCGAAAACATCCAGCTTCCCCATACACTGCTATCTAGGTATCCCTTGAGACATTTTATTGCTGTGTGATAGCTGTGCCTGAAATAGTCCTATCTGGAAACTTACCATGAAGTTGCCAACTTCCATATTGTGCAGGTTTTAGAACACAAATATCAGAACCGTTTTCACTGCCTCATAAATATTTAAAGCTTTTTGTGTGCTGCAGTGCAATTCTTTTTTTTTTTTAATTATTGAATTGGCATTGAAATCCACTGATGCCTCTTTGTGTATGTATTCATGGAAGCCTATGTAGGCTGCCAGTGTTAGCTGACAACCTGAGGTTTTTCCCTTGGTCCACAGAATGAGCAGGGTTCCATTCGATTAATTTACAGATTGCGGGGCAGAGACTTAATAAAAAACATATAGTTTGCTTTCCAGAAATGGCAGTTGTGTTAGAGCCTGAATATACCACCATCTATGACTGATATTAACAACAGTGTCAGTTTCTGACAACTTAATTATATCCGTGGGGCAACAGTTCCAATGGTGCAGCAGTTGTTCATGTTGCAGCAGCATTATTGTTGTTGTTGCTGTTATTGTTATTGTTATTATACATAGGTTTGATCTCATTTTCCTAATGCTGGACCCTCGAGATGAAGCATATGACAGACGTTTGGCTCATCACTTGGTTGCCTTATACTACCAAACTGAAGAGCAGGTGGAAGAAGAGCACATGGATATGGCAGTTTTAAGGGATTATATTGCTTATGCTCGTAGTTACATTAACCCAAGACTAAGCGAAGAAGCAAGTCAAGCTCTCATTGAAGTAAGTACCGGTTAAAACTAAAAATATGGCTACTTTTAAAAAAAAGGTTCCAACATTTAACCCAAATAGTGGTTGGACTTTTTAAAAAAATGTTCACTTCTCAAAATGCCCTCAGTGATGGCTGCACATATCTGTCTGCCTAAGTAACATTCTTAGATTTAACAATCCTTGAAAACATGTTTACAGTGTACTTTTCATTTTCTCTTCACTCTAGGCATATGTGGATATGAGGAAGATTGGAAGTGGTAGAGGAATGGTTTCTGCATATCCTCGGCAGCTGGAATCTTTGATTCGTCTGGCGGAAGCGCATGCTAAAGTACGATTTTCTAAGAAAGTAGAGACAGTGGATGTTGAAGAAGCAAAGCGTCTTCACCGTGAAGCTCTGAAACAGTCCGCTACGGATCCAAGGACTGGAATTGTGGACATATCTATTCTCACCACAGGTCTATAGCTAAAAACGAATCAATCTTGTTAATTTCTGGCTTGAATAATGCTGCAGCATGATCAGCCTGAAACTTGCTGATACAGTCTGTGGGGTGGGGGTGGGATCTAATTTGTAGCCTTGGAAGACTTCTTTTAAAGAGGTCATTCAAATGATTTATTATATTGTGGGGAAAACATTGTGACTCTTTCTGTTTGTTTCTTTTTTAAGGGATGAGTGCCACTGCCCGTAAACGCAAAGAAGAACTGGCTCAGGCTTTGAAGAAGGTTATTCAGTCTAAGGGTAAAACACCAGCTCTAAGATATCAACAGCTCTTTGAGGATCTTCGTGCGCAATCTGAAACAGTAAGTTTGTTGTAAGGCTTGCATGCTGTGTTTGTTCTATTCACTTTCACAAGTACAAAATATCTAAGGAATGTCTCCTTCCCCACCCTGAATGCCTCCTCTGGGTTTTCCAACGCTGTACCATGAGTTGTTCATTTGGTATAATTTTGTTTGTTGCGATTAGGCAGGGAAGTGTATTGATGAAGTTTCAGGATTGAACAACATGAAGGCTCTTTAGTCATTGCAGCACTGCCTTATTGCACTTAAGCCTGAGCCTCTAAAAGAGTTAGTTACATGGCACTTCGTACATGCACAATCTTCCCTCCCACCTCTTATTTTCCTCATTATCTTCCTACTGATCTGACTCAAAACTGGACTGGATTTGCAGTAATCCTAAAGGTACTTGAAACTAAACCACGGTCATTGGCCTACTGTACTTTTCTTCCTCAGGGTTGTCTACCACCCAAAGGGGTGATCTTTTCCACATTTTGTTGTTGTCATAATCATTTATTTAGATTTGTTACTGACTGTTAAAAATATTGAAAAATCTCTATTGTTCCAAAACATGGAGTATCATCTCGCTCATCTGCCACAGAACCCTAGTACGTTGCAGAATGTAGTGGCCTATTCGAGGGTGCATGCTTGGTTCATGCATGGCATTGATGAGCAATTAGGCCTCACAGTTGCCATGCGTGAACTGAGGATGTGGCAAAAGCATCTTCAGTGTTTCCCCTTCAGCTGCATGTTGCAGATGGGGCTCAGGCAGAAAATCTTTCTTTCCAGCATGTTTCCCTGCTTTTACTCATCATCTCCCTGAGAGCCCCTTAATAAGCTCCCAAGAAACTCCTGGATGCCCAAGCACAGTTTGAAAACCACTAATAGATTTTAGATTCACACTGGAACTTAATATTTTATTTCTTATTTTATTGTTGAAGTATAATGGCTTCAAGGTGTGCAAAAATAATACAATCTCTACAGTCTGGGTTGTTGTACATAGTATTTGTATGTTAATGTCAGTATTTACTTTTTTCTTTTAAGGCTGTCACTAAAGAAATGTTTGAAGAAGCACTGCATGCATTGGCTGATGACGACTTCTTGACTGTGACTGGGAAGACTGTTAGACTTCTCTAAATAAACCCTAACTTTACAGGAATGGAACTGTAAAACTAACTTCTTGGTGTAACTTTGCTTTAATACAATATGCTTACTTCATACTAGTTAGACTGGAATTGGACCAGGAGCTCATCACTATCAGCATGGAAAATTACTGTTACTATTTTGCTTATTAAGGAATGTTAATTCTTTCAGCACACTTAATTTTAGCACATTTTTTCTCAGCATCTTTTAAAGAGTAAGCTCTATACA
This sequence comes from Podarcis liolepis, assembly GCF_965112155.1. Classification (NCBI taxonomy): domain Eukaryota; kingdom Metazoa; phylum Chordata; class Lepidosauria; order Squamata; family Lacertidae; genus Podarcis; species Podarcis liolepis. Next base: position 40,862,138 of record NC_139560.1, on the reverse strand, counting down.
TAAAATCTCAAACTATAAAAACTTATTGTTACAATTTTTGAATTCAAATTCATATGAATGTCTCCTATAGCACTATTTCTGCATATTAGATAATGCTTGTGAAAATTTTGTTTGTAATAAAATGCAGATGACTTATTCTACTTCATTGTGCATTTTGAAAATTTGAAAAGTTTGTTATGCTGAACCTGGTCAGTTGATACTTTGTGTATAATTCTCTGTCTCTGATATAGAAAACAGTAAGGCTTAATTCAGATTAAATCATACTAAGCCATGATTTTTGCTAATCAGTACTTAAAAACTCACACATGGTTTCCGTTTCCAGACATATACAGAAGGTAACCATGGATTAGAGCTCCTCTTCTGCTTCCATTTTTCATCTTGTCAACACCTAAGCTTCATAAGTTTATTCTGCTTTGCATATAGCAGCAGCTCTTGAGATGAAGCAACAGCCCCTAACTGTAGTCTGAAAGCTTGGTTTCTCAGCACCTCACAACATTGGTTGACATTTCTTAATGAGGGGCTGAAGGCATTGGGGGCTCAAATCCTGATGGAAGGCTCTTTGATTCTGTGGAGGCTTTCTTCAACAAGAAAGGCAAATTTTGCCAATTCCCTCTCCCATTTGAAGCCTATCAAAATCTGTTTCAGAGGGATGGAGGACCATTTGGAACAGCATGGTAAGGGGAGTACAGTGGTACCTCGGTTTATGAACTTAATCCATTCTTAAACCACAATGTGGTTTAAACCACAATGTGGTTCGGCAGTGGAATTTGCTGCCAAGGAGTGTGGTGGAGTCTCCTTCTTTGGAGGTCTTTAAGCAGAGGCTTGACAACCATACGTCAGGAGTGCTCTGATGGTGTTTCCTGCTTGGCAAGGGGTTGGACTCGATGGCCCTTGTGGTCTCTTCCAACTCTATGATTCTATGTTCTTAAACCGAGGTGCACTTTCCCTAATGAGGCTTCCTGCCGCTGGTGCCCTTCCACCGTTCGGATTCCATTCTTAAAGGTAAAGGTACCCCTACCCAAAGGCCAGTCGTGGCCGACTTTAGGGTTGCGTGCTCATCTCGCTCTAGAGGCCGGGAGCCGGCACTGTCCGAAGACACTTCCAGGTCACGTGGCCAGCGTGACAAAGCTGCGTCTGGCGAGCCAGCACCAGCGCCGCACACGGAAACTCCATTACCTTCCCGCTATAAAGCGGTCCCTATTTATCTACTTGCACTTAGGGATGCTTTCGAACTGCTAGGTTGGCAGGAGCCAGGACCGAACGACGGGAGCTCACCCCTTTGCGGGGATTCGAACCGCCGACCTTACGATCGGCAAGTCCTAGGCACTGAGGTTTTACCCACAGCGCCACCCGCGCGCCCCCTCCATTCCATTCTTAGACCAAGGTAAAGTTCGCAAACTCGGAGACTACTTCCGGTTTTGCATAGTTCATAAACTGAATTGTTCATAAACAGGACTGTTCTTAAACCAAGGTACCACTGTATTGTCAGAAAAATGCCGCCTTTTTGTTGTACTAGCAGAAGATTTCACTGAATCAAAGAACCTTCCAACATAGCAATAAATGAAATTGGACAAAACCTGAGCTTTCTAAAGTTTTGTTCTTGACAATAAAGCTGTAATCCTGTTTATGCTTACTTGAATTTAACTTGCAGTAATGTACAGGAGTATCAGCTGGTGATCTGGGGCTTCAGAAGTCTGACTAATTATTTATGTTACCCTAAATCTTTCCCTTGACATGTTTTCTTACTTATGAATTAGCATTATATCAACAAAAAAAGTTTAGTGGGACTGATTTGTATATGTTGCATATTACTAGTTGCATACCCTTTTAAAAATACTCTTTATAGCTTTTTAAAAATAGAAAGCTCATGTACAGCACATGATTTAATATTAATCATTTTTCAGAGAAAACAAAAGATAACTAACCAAAACCATAATTTAGAGGCACAAATAGGCTACAAATTTAATCATCATTCCAGTTTTGAAATCTCCCTTTAGCTGGAGTGCCATGGCTGCAAGATAAACACTGGAAGAAGTTTTCATAGTACCTAAGTACGAAAAGCTTTGCAAGCGTTAAGCTGGTACATCCTCTGCCTGCTGCCATAGGAACTTTAAAGTACATCAGCAACATGCATCTAAATAAGGCTTGACACAAACAGGAACCCTATTAATTTAGGAAGCCCTATTCATATGCTGGCCATATTCTACAGGCATGCATTTCTTCATGTAGTTGTAGAACCTGTCCCTGCCTGTATGTTCACTCTATAGAAAAAGAAGCCGAAATATATATTGAGAGCCATGATGAGTGTGGAAGGAGGTCATATATAGATGGACAACAACCTGGGTGCATGGTATCTTTAAAAACACACGACACATCTTGTCGGGTTCCTGACAGTGAGCAAGCATAATAATAGCAATGTGCTTAAATGGCAACCGTTAATTATATGAAAAAAGGAATACAGTTGGAAATGACAAAATGTAGAGGTTCAGTACAATACTAGCAGGTGGTTAACCCCCAGTTTGGAACCTGACCTGGTCCCAAAAGATCACTACCACCACCCTCATTGTAGGAAGTGGGCAAGTGTCCTGCAAATCGCTTCCTCCCTGGTCATCAGAATTAGATCATTTGATGAGCACAGAGACAACACCCCCCTCAGCTGATGTGCATGGGTCATCTGAAGGGGATGCTGTGTGCAAGTAGCCACACACATAACTGGTATGCAGCCCCCAGGGAATGGGTCAAGAGTGAATATTATTCCCAGCGCAAAAAACATTAGCCGCCCCTGATTTACGTATTAAGAGCCTGGACACTTTCCAGGTGCACAGCAGCTAGCCCAGCTATCTTCCTACAGCAAACGAACCGCATTTTGCCACCAGCTGGGGAAGTAAGCTTTTGTATGTTGTAATAAATATAACCACAAGGAGGAGACGAAGGCAAAGAAGAGCGTCTTCTGGACTACCAGCTGTTGGTAATATAGCAGTATTAGTCAATTATGTATAATAATTGTTTTTTAAAGGAAATGTTAAGGAAAACAGCATATAATGGAGACAATGCAGGGACATTAATCTTGTTGGTAAAACGTGTAGGGCTGCCTAGTTGTGTTTATTTAATTCTGCATCGAAAATATGCAAAAGATGTACACAACTTCAGCTCCTCTGAGCTTCAAATAAAAAACAATTGTTTCGATAGCTAAATGGATATATTCTGTTCCTGCTGAAATAGATTGTCAACTTGCAACATAAAAAAGTGTTAGCTTTCAACTCTGTTCCCTATTTAGAGTTTTAAGTTTCTCTCCAGTTTTAACTTTGTTTCCAGTGCTTTGCAAGCATCTTTAAATAATATTGTAATAGGGGAAATGTTTGTGTTTTAAACCCTCACAAGCATGAAACCATTCTGCGTTGGAAATTGAGAGTTCAACATCACGAGGGCCACAAATTAGCCCCTTCTGGGGGTAAGGCAGTGGTCAACAAATTTGTTGTCAACCCAGCAAAATCAATACCCATCAAGTCAGCGAAATAATAACGCAGGCCAAGGCTAACTGGAAAGCAAACGAC